>NC_064857.1:24908016-25263016 GCF_024139225.1 Suncus etruscus | reverse complement strand
GCCAATAGGAATAGCTTTGCTTTTTTGCTCTTGGTAAAATTTGATGACCACATTAAAGATAATTTATTGCTTATATTTTTGTCTTAGAAGTTTTATTGTAAAGCTCATTGAATAGATATGCATCAGTTTGTTTCCATTATACATTCTTTAACATATTTTGTTGCTCAAAATACTTGTGTTTTAGATACCATGAATAATTATTGACTCCTCTATGATATTTTGTTGGACTTGATGAATTACAGTTAGAACAGCTGACTCTCCTCTTAATTCATACTCGTAGTGCACATGAGAACAGATGACATATTGAACTGTTTCTATTCTCTGAGATTTAAGCCACTAATATATTATTAGATGGTCAAATCTAAGAATTACAGACTTTCATCGAAAGTATCACAGAGGACCATTTTTTATAACAATTTTTATTTTGACCAAAGTGGATTACAAATCATTCACAGTAGTATTTTAGGTACATAGTGACATTGAATCAGGGGCATTCCCACCACCAATGTTGTCCACTCTCCACCCCCAGCATACATCCCATATAGTCTCTCGTGCTCGTTTAAGTGGTCCCTTCTGTGCCTGGCTTGTTGTAGACTGGGTATCTATTCTGTTGTAGTTGGCTTTAGATTTGGTGTTTAAGTCTGATCATTTTTTATTTCTACTCAATGTTCATATGCCTGTTTATAAAGTCATGAGTTTTTAAAGTGTCTATGGATGCTTTATTACAATAGTAAAAGGTGACCAATACATTAGGTTATTTAGGATACTGGAAAGGAGTTCTAGAATCTAAATAACAGACATACATCTAATATGCAATATAAATCCAAGCCAATCAGCTGGCTTCCTTCAGCTTTCACTTAAGTATAAAAATCACAGTTATAGAAATTAAAAGAGATCTAAAAATGTTTTAAATATATAATACCTTGTTCTCATAAAATATAGAGAGTTTACTAAGAACTGAATCATATCTTTCCCTAATTCATAGGCTGAAGTCCTAACCTGCCAATATAACTACTTAAAGACAAGGCTTTTAGGAGAAAATTAAAGTGAAATTTGAGCTCAGTGATTTTTTTTTGCCTTCCTGTCTTGAAATAATGAGACATTTAAGTGTTATCTAGAAGGTTGTAAGGTATGTTGTTTTTAATCTACACTGTCTTGAAAAATATATGCTATTTACCTTCAAGTAATAGCAAGTAAAACCCAGTAGTTTCTTTCTCTCTGGAGTTCTCATCAGCAATAAGATTTATGATACCTGGTTTTAATTTTTTTGTTTTGTGTTGTTTTTGGGTCACACCCAGTGACTCTCAGTGGTTACTCCTGGCTATGCACTCAGAAATTGTTCCTGTCTTGGGGGAGCATATAGAATGCCAGGGATTGAACCCTGATCCATCCTGGGTCAGCCACGTGCAAAGCAAATGCCCTATAGCTGCGCTATCGCTCCAGCCCCATCCTGGTTTTAATTTTAAAAAAATTGTAGATAGGGACAATGTGTTTACAAAAATTCAATAGACAAGCTATTAAATTAAATAAAAAATCTAATTTTAAACAGTTTTCAGATAGATGATGGATTTGAAAAAATTTAATAGCAGTGAGATATTAGATTAAGTGAAAATGTACTAAAACTTTATTTTACATTTTCATCAATTGTTTTGCTTATTTTGAATCACATGCCACAGTGATTTTTGAAGGCATGCATGCACACAAGTACACAAATACAGTAACATATATCCTGTAATATGTTGAATAGTGGGTCCTCAAAAAATAAATATTCTTAGAATTCGTGAATGTGACTTTATTTCTAAAAGTAATTTTAAGTTGTACTTAAAAATTTTATTCTTAAAAAGATATGAGATCATTGTTGATATCCAGATAGGCCCCAAATTTAAGGTCACAAGTCTTGTAAGTCACAAAATAAGGTAGAAAACACATAGGTTGGAAGATAGAAATAAAGAATTGACCAATAAGTATAAGTCAAAGGCATTTGGAGCTATTATAAGCTGGAGGGGGTAGAAATAATTTTTCTCTAGTGTCTTAAAATAGAAGCATAGACCTGTTGACATCCTAATTTCTTCTTCATCATTCCTAAGATGTGAGAGAATAAATTTCTGTTGCTTTTAATCACCTAGTTTAGGGTAATATGTGATTTCAGCCCAAGGCTCTAGAACACATATTTTTTCCATTCTGTACTTTGATTATGCACCAGATTTTAATAAATTTATTATTTAGATTTTAAGCACTTTGTATGTTTTCTTGTATTTAGTATTTTTTAAATTTAAACACCATGGTTACAAGGTCGTTCATAATATAGTTGTTTTCATTCAATAAAATTGTTCATGATCGAGTTACCATCATACAATGTGAAACAACCTTCACCAGTTGCATTTCCCACAACCAATGTCAAAAGTTTCCTTCTTACCCTCTGTGAAGTTCTCTCTTTCTGCCCAACCAGGAGCTTCTTCCTGCCTCTGGGGCAGGTATTTTACCTCTCTCTCTCAGCACATTCTTCCCCTCTCGTTTCTTTTGTGACATTGTGGTTCATACTACTGCAAATGAAGGGGTGCCATGAATGTCTTTTCCATATTAGACCTTCTCTACCTGCACTCTCCACTCTTTGTGGCAAGCTATCTACTATGCAATGGTCTTTCTGAGTTTCATCTCTATTGTCTCTGGATATCATCCCCACACTGTCTTTTATTTTCCTTATATTCCAGTAATGAGTGAGATTATTCTATGTTTATCCTTCTTCCTCTAACTCACTTTTTGCTCAGCATAATGCTCTCCATGTCCATTCATGTATAAGCAAAATTTGTGATCTCATTTTTTCCAATGGCTGCATAGTATTCCATGGTGTATTTATACCACTTATCTCTTGTTGGGCACCAGTGTTGCTTCCAGATTCTAGCTTTTGTAAATAGTGCTGCAATGAACATAGGAGTGCAGAGGTCATTTTTGTATTGTGTCTATTTTTTTTTTGGTTCCTAGGGTATATACCTAAGAGTGGTATCAAAATAGATTAAAGATCTTGATATCAAACCTGAAACCATAAGGTACATAGAGGAAAATATATGCAAAATACTCCAAGAAATTGAAACAAGGCATCTTCAAGGAGGAAACACCACTGTCCAAGCAAGTGGGAAACGGTGATAAACAAATGGTACTACATTAAACTGAGAAGCTTCTGCACTTCAAAGGAAGCAGTAACTAGGATACAAAGGCTACCTATGGAATCGGAGAAATTATTTACCCAATACCCATCAGATAAGAGGCTAATATCTAAGATATATAAGTACTGACCAAAATTGAACAAGAAAAAAAAACTCTAAGCCCATTCAAAAATGGGGAGAAGTGAACAGACATTTTCTGAAAATGTGGCCAAAATGCACATGAAAAAAATACTCCACATCACTAATCATCAGGGAGATGTAAGTCAAAAAATCCGTGAGGTATCATGTCACACCACAGAGACTGGAACACATCACAAGGAGCAAAAACAGCCAGAGCTGGCGTGGATGTGGGGAGAAAGAAACTTTCATTCACTGCTGGTGGTAATGCCGTCTTGTCCGGCCTTTATGGAAAACAATATGGATATTCCTTAAAAAATTGGAACTTGAGCTTCCTTAGGATTCAGGACTTTGCTTCTTACAGAAGAAAGGGATACTTCTAAAAAGCAACCACCCAAGCTATAAATAAGTCAGACTTTAAAGGGTGAATAATTCTCAGGATGCAACTTATTTTGCCTCTTCTATCTTTGAAAGATAGAAAAGAAGTATAAACAGAAATTTTCAACCTCAGTGTATTTACTATGTGACTTTTTAAATGGCAGGGGATGCTTAATATCTTGTAAGAGGTTTATTAGTATACTGACTACTCAGTCATAAAATTTACACTACCCTTTACTAGTGAATATTTCTAGCCACCAATGTCCCCAGTTTCTCTTCCACCTCCCCCCTGCCTGTTCTGGTAAGGATATTTTACTTCTTTCTCACTCTCTGTCTCACCCTTTTTTCTTTTTGACACTGTGGTTTTCACTATTATTAGTGAAGGGGTACCATGCAGATCACTTTATCCCTTTTCAGCACCCAGTTTGTGTCCAGAGTGATCATTTCCAACTATCAAGTGTCATAGTGGACTCTTTGGGAAAGCCATTTTTTATAATAATAAAGGACTCAGCTTTAACTCCAGATTTAAAAATTGCCTATCATATTTTTGCCTTCACAATTTATAATGTCAAAAAAGATGATATTTTTATAGAACAGAGTTCTTTTCTCAAGGTGGAAAAATTATTTGCATGCGCATACCTTTTGGATGTTCACAGACACATAGGTGCACATACAATGTCATATACAAAGATAACACAAAGATAACACTGGTACATATGAAATCCCAAGCTTGTACATTAAAATGCTTAATAATAAAAAAGATTACCAGGATTTCAAATTTTCAATTTGAAAATATTTTCTGACTCATAATTTATTTTTTGGTTTTTGGGTCACATCCGGCAGCGCTCAGTGGTTACTCCTGGCTCTATGCTCAGAAATCGCTCCTGGCAGGCTTGGGGGACTATATGGGATGGCGGGATTCGAACCACTGTCTATTGCATGCAAGGCAAATGCTCTACCTCCATGCTATCTCTCCAGCCCCAACTCATAATTTTTTTCCAACTCATAATTTTTAATGATGATAAAGTAGACTAAAAATATTTGAGAAAGCTCTCTTTTTAAAAGTAGTTAAAAGCAATATTGATATAAATGAATACAACGTGAAATAGAGGATTGTAAATGTTCATAAAAAGTCTTCATTTATCCTCACAAAACTGAAATTCATCCAGTCAATAGGAAAATAGCTTCAGTTTTATTTTGTTTTCTGAAAAGTGCTTATTACCTATTTGGGACTTTGTAATTTTCACCATGAGATTGTGTGAGTCACACAGCTGAGTATTCTTTTATTTACTTTTACACAGTTGACTAAAGTGTTTTAAGTCATGTATAATTAAAAAGAATCTAATTTTCTAAAGATACAATTGTGGGCAGTTAGGATCCTCTGACTATTTTCTTTAAAAAAGTCACATGGGGGAAATTTTTCTTAGCTAATATATGAATTCTTCCCTAATGAGATAAATAATTTTTATCTTTCTCTATAAATTATACACTTCAAAGAGTGCTGAAAGGGTCTAAAGTTGCATAGCCTATTTTCAGTTGTGGAGATTGGAATAAATTGGTGATCTAGGAAATAGTTCATGGAGACTATATTCAAAAACAACAGGAGATGAGTTCTGGAAACCAATCAAGGACTTTGTGTGTTGAAACTCCTATGGGCCCATGGAACAGGAAAAAGTATCAGGGATATCATTTTGAAATTTATTTTTAAATGAAAGTTTATGACTCATGTATTTTCAAAGACTGTCAAAAATATTAAAAGTACTCTAAATTTTACTTGAAGAAAAGGTCAATTAGCATAAAGTTGTGAAATAAAATGACATCAGGAGTACTAACAATGAAAGGTTTTTTGGGGGTATAAGCTTTTTTCCTCTGAGAGAAAAATATATATAGTTTATACAGTTAATGAAGTCTTCTAATAGTTCATTCTTTTAAAAACACAAATTCATTTTGGATATTATGAGAAGTAGTGAGGTTGCTAGAAGTGTGGCCTGGTATGTAACTACCTCCCACATACCTATAGTTTGAAAAATATCTTCATTGCCTAAACTAATTTGCAAGAGGCCCAATTCTGGCTACAGAGCACCTGATCATAGACTGAAGCCTGAGGCAACACAGTGTGGCCTATGCCATGTACATGTGGGCATGGACATAGTGTGTGCTGATATTTTCATAGTTAACTGGAGTGAGAACTTGTTCCTGCCATAGACTTTTGCTTGTACAAGTGCTAGGTTTTGTCTACATGAGTAATTCCAAACCCCAAGAAATGCAAGTCTTGTTTGTGGTTACTAGTATGAAACCTCAGGGAAAGTTTCACAATGATAATAACAAACAAGACATGTAAAAAAATTTTTTTTTGGTAGAGATATCAAAAAAAATTTTGGGGGGCTGGAGCAGTGGCGCAGGCTGTAAGGTATTGCCTTGCATGCGCTAACCTAGGACGGACCTCAGTTTGATCCCCTGGCGTCCCATATGGCGTCCCCAAGCTAGGTTTGATTTCTGAGCACATAGCCACGAGTAATCCCTGAGAGTCAACTGGTGTGACCCAAAAACAAACAAAACAAAAAAACAAAGAAATAATTTTCTGATATATATTATATTTCACTACATATTATATAAGATGTATATTACATATATGATATCTGTATTTTCCACAGCAGCTAACTCTGAGTCATGAGAGGGAGAGTGTATGACACACCACTTTTGACAAAGGGAGAACCCTCCTCCTCTGCACACTTCGGATACTTTTCTGAGTCAGTGTTAAGCCTGTCCTTGTCTGAGCAGCTCTAAACAATTCTGCCTCAACTGAATCCAGAGGCTTCTTTTCCTGAGTGTAGGGTAGGGTGCTTTTTCATCACAGCACTATATGTTGTTATGTTTAGTTTTATGAAGCAGATGGTCTTGATACTTTCCCGAGGAAGGCTCAATAGAGCTCCTTCAAATCCTCCTACAGTCCACAAAATCTTAATAAAATGATTATAATAAGATTCTGGATCTCTTAAGCATACAAAAAAGCCCCTGAACTCTTCACAAAATTTATTTTAAAAATAATCAGACTAGGGTCTTGAGTAATAGCACAGCTGTAGGGCATTTGCCATACATGCAGTTGACATGGGTTTGATTCTCGGCATTCCCATATGTCCCCCAAGCCTGCCAGGAGCGATTTCTGAGAACAGAGCCAAGAGTAAACCCTGAGTGCTGCTGGGTGTGGCCCAAAAACCAAAAACCCAGAACAAAACAAAACAAAAATATCAGAGTAAGAAAATCTAAAGCAAAATGTGTTTGTGTTTAGAATAGAAGTACCTACCGGTACTTTCCAAGTAGGAGATTTTTTTTGTGAAATTCTGGCTCCGATTTCCTAAGGGTGCTCTCAACTTTTTTCAAAGCATTCTTTAAGGCTGATTTCCTGAGAACAGGGTTTCGAGATGATCAGTATGCCTTCACCATGTCCATTCTCAATTAATCATAGGACTGTCACGCCAGTTGCAATGCCAAACTTCCTTTCAAAGTCACCCTCCATCTAACCTGCACACACCACTACTCATCATTTTGAAAATGAAATCTTGCTCTTTTTCACTGTTGTTTCCATTCCATAATTCTTTCACACTTTGAAATAGAAATCAAATCCAATAGAGACTCTGTGGGCATTAGGGGCTAGAGGTGAAGCCATGCAGTTTGGACTCTCAAGGCTCACTGATGCTTAAAAAATCCCCACTTTCCATTAATAAGTATTCACTTAGTTTTTAGCCTTTGAGTGGAGAGAATTCTATTACTTGTTATGTAAGTTAAAAGCATCGATGCATATGCAATTTAGAGCATAAATCTTAAGTCTGATGAAGATTGAGCCACTGTTTTTCACTATCATGTCAACCATCGGGAGCTGAGTTGGCTTTCTGTTGTGATTGATAGAAAAGATTTTAAAAGCGCTCCATGTGGGAAATTAAGGAGCAAATAGTAAGTATACCTCTGTTTTCATTCATACGTCTCCCGTGTCATCTTTTCCTTGAACCAGATTGTATTCCTAAATCTATTAGTGGCTAGAGTAATCGTGTGAGAGCAGATTCAACTGGAAGACTGTAGCTCCATTATGTAATTTTATGTAATATCATCTTTCCATCTTTCTTTCTTTCTTTCTTTCTTTCTTTCTTTCTTTCTTTCTTTCTTTCTTTCTTTCTTTCTTTCTTTCTTTCTTTCTTTCTTTCTTTCTTTCTTTCTTTCTTTCTTTCTTTCTTTCTTTCTTTCTTTCTTTCTTTCTTTCTTTCTTTCTTTCTTTCTTTCTTTCTTTCTTTCTTTCTTTCTTTCTCTCTCTCTCTCTCTCTCTCTCTCTCTCTCTCCCTTCCTTCCTTCCTTCCTTCCTTCCTTCCTTCCTTCCTTCCTTCCTTCCTTCCTTCCTTCCTTCCTTCCTTCCTTCCTTCTTTCTTTCTTTCTTTCTTTCTTTCTTTCTCTTTCTTTCTTTCTTTCTTTCTTTCTTTCTTTCTTTCTTTCTTTTCTTTCTTTCTTTCTTTCTTTCTTTCTTTCTTTCTTTCTTTCTTTCTTTCTTTCTTTCTTTCTTTCACTGTAGCTCCATTATGTAATTTTATGTAATATCATCTTTCCATCTCTTTCTTTCTTTCTTTCTTTCTTTCTTTCTTTCTTTCTTTCTTTCTTTCTTTCTTTCTTTCTTTCTTTCTTTCTTTCTTTCTTTCTTTCTTTCTTTCTTTCTTTCTTTCTTTCTTTTCCTCCCTCCTTCCTTCCTTCCTTCCTTCCTTCCTTCCTTCCTTCCTTCCTTCTTTCTTTCTTTCTTTCTTTCTTTCTTTCTTTCTTTCTCTTCTTTCTTTCTTTCTTTCTTTCTTTCTTTCTTTCTTTCTTTCTTTCTTTCTTTCTTTCTTTCTTTCTTTCTTTCTTTCTTTCTTTCTTTCTTTCTTTCTTTCTTTCTTTCTTTCTTTCTTTCTTTCTTTCTTTCTTTCTTTCTTTCTTTCTTTCTTTCTTTCTTTCTTTCTTTCTTCTTTCTTTCTTTCTTTCTTTCTTTCTTCCTCTTTCTTCCTTCCTTCCTTCTTCCTTCCTTCTTCCTTCCTTCCTTCCTTCCTTCCTTCCTTCCTTCCTTCCTTCCTTCCTTCCTTCCTTCCTTCCTTCCTTCCTTCCTTCCTTCCTTCCTTCCTTCCTTCCTTCCTTCCTTCCTTCCTTCCTTCCTTTCTTTCTTTCTTTCTTTCTTTCTTTCTTTTTCTTTCTTTTACCTCAATCCCCTCCTTTTTTGGCCCATACCCAGAGGTGTTCAAGAACTATATTCTGCACTGTGTTCAGAAGACAAACCTGGGTCAGTGCTTTAGGGCCTGTGCAGGACTAGAGCTAAAACTAGGATTGACCACACTCAAAAGTATGTGCTTTAAATAATGTACCATGTTTCTGACCTTATTATATTCATATTACAGTTGCAGATCCTGAGGTACCTGGAATTCTGTTTATTGAAGAGAATTCATGAAGGTACATTGGAGCTCTCTTCAATTTCCTTTATTATAGAGATTCGTATTCCTTAAAATGGAAACTCAGGGTGATTGTTTAAACCATTTAGTTATTTTACAGTCACTTTTCCTGTAAAATTTACTTATATATGTGAAGTCTTCTAAAATACCAACAAGAATTTTACGATTTGTCTCTTCTATCTCCTGTGTGGAGATAGACACATGTTTCTATGCATGTTCTATGCAGTTGGGAGTTCTAACAGTAAACACATTGGGTTTGATTTTTTTCAGTTCTTAAGCTAATGTTTAACTGATATATAATTTTTGTACTACATTCAAGAGTATAATATAATGATTTACTATTTGTAGTATCTCTCTCTCTCTCTTTTGTTGCTGTTGGACCACATCCAGCAGTGCTCAGGGCTTAGTTACTCCTTGGTTCTGCACTCAGGAATCACTCTTAACAGTCCTTGAAGGACCACATATGATGAACTTACATCAGCTTTGTGCAAGGCAAGCACCCCATTAGCTGTGTTATATTATTATATAACTATTTTGATATAATTTTCTTTTATCCTAAATGTCATTATAAAAATAGTTATTAAAGTTTTATTATAAAAATGTTGGAAAATACTTGGACTCTTAATTGATTGATTTTCCCAAAACACTAGGAAAATCTTTGAGCAGTAATCATAAAGATTAGTAGAAATTTCTGTTCAATTGCAAACCACATGCATGTTCTTCGTATGGCATCTCGCCTCTAATTTCTTTCACTGGGGAATGACATTACTCTTAAAATTAACATTCTCATTCCTTCTTTTGGATAAGATTTTTGCTTTGAGTGAAAAGGGACCAGATGTTATTTTCTTCTTGATATTGAAATATTATTTTGCTTTGGAGTTTTAAAGACTAGTGTTTGGTACTTCAAAGAAAAAAAAACAGGTCTTTAAATAAAAATGATCAGGTCTAAATACCAAACCCATAGTCAACAACAACAGAATCAAGATCTACAACAAGTTATATACAAAGGGGACCGGTTATAGTAGCAGTTCAGGGGGGCAAAGGGGAAAAGTATGAGATGCATGCTGGAAACAGGAACAAAAGGAGGTCAACACTGGGGGTGTGGAGCTGCCCTAATTTACTGTCACTATGTACCTTAAATATAACTGTGAAAGACTTGTAATTCACATGGGTCTCAATAAAAATTGTTGAAAAAAATCCACAGTAGCTTATTTAATTTAAATAGTTTTTTGGACCACACCTATTAGTGCCCAGGATTTACTCTTTGCTCTGCATTCAATAATTACTACTCATAGGCTCAGAGGATCATATGATGTTCTGGGGATCATATCTAGGTCTGTTTTATGCAAGACAAGTAACTTATTTACTGTAGAACCATTTCAACAATTATAAATCACTTTTATCTTAGGCAAAAATTAGACTGGAGAGAGGCAGTTAAGGCCTGGCATGGTAATTTTATGATAATTAAATCAAGGAGTTGAACTTCTACTTTTCCATCTTTGTGATGGGTCTCCCATTCTCATGTTTCCATTGCTGGTATCTGGGTATCTGGAGTCCAAGTCAACTTTGCACATACCAGAGACATGAAGTTAAAGGTACAAAAAAGAAAAGAATCAATATTTTTCAAAATATTTTTTTTGGGCCACACCCGTTTGATGCTGAGAGGTTACTCCTGGCTAAGCGCTCAGAAATCGCCCCTGGCTTGGGTGGACCATATGGAATTGGGGGATTGAACTGTGATCCTTCCCTGGCTAGTGCTTGCAAGGCAGACACCTTACCTCTAGTGCCACCTCTCCGGCCCCTATATTTTTCAAAATATTTTTTAACTTTATTTAAATAATAGAACAGGATTTATATTTATAATTTGAAGTCTAAACTATAGCTTATGCTTTTAACTGTAGAGTCTGAAAATGCAGCCATTTCTTAATTATTACTAGTGCAAAATATCGTCAATCAAAAAATTTGGGGTTCTAGGATAAGGAACATAGAAGAGAGTAGCCACTGAAGATGTGTTGATAATTCTGCATTTTTTTTATCAACCAGATAGTGTTCATAACTATCCCAATTACAGAAACAATGTATAGACTTAACTCATAAAATTACAATTACATATTTGTCTTTTATTTGTACACTGGCAAAACATGGTTCTGTGGAATTGGGGAGGTCTCACAAATAAACTTGTTGGTTTTATCTATTCTCCTTTTCCATTCTAGGACCACTTATATTTAAACCCACTTCTACTGGAAAAAACATCCTATCTAACAACCTTAAGCATTAAACACCTCCTTAAAACAACTCATATGGTTTACTCCTTAGCTTACAACATGGTTACACCATCCTCCCAGAGAGGCCGTCAAGTTGATCATAGCCACCTGTAACCCCAATCTTTTGTAGAAACACATCACACAAACCTTTTAGCAACCACTGTGTTCACTTGAAAGTCAAAACTAAGTCACAGTTAAGGCATCCTGGTAGGATCAGTAGCTACAATGTCCTTTTAACTGACATAGTTGATAGTGAATTTCCCAATCAATTATTTTAACAGTGACTGCGTTTTGAGTTTGGTCTAACAAAAATTCAAAGGCATGCTCTAAGCTGCTGGAAGTTTTGAACTCGTTTTTCATTATAAAAGTTTCTACGTTTTTATTGTCAACCTATGCATTGTTTTTACTAGCCTGAGTCCTACCCCAAAATGTACAGTAAGTAATTTTCCTGACATATCAGCAGTAAGGTAATTTTTTTTTTATTCTTACTATTGCTAAATTATCTGCCTTTGGCAAAAGATCACAGACAAACTGGGATCTAACCACACTGCCTAGAATCTCAAAGGTATGGCCAGAAACACTTTCTCTTCCAAAACCCTTTCATATGGCCTCTTTGCTAGGAGATTCATGCAACTTATTGCTTGCATAGTGAATTTTCCCCTTATTTGTGTGTGACTAAATTATTCCCCTTCGTTCTTATCATTTTATTGAAATGATCTTAAGTAACAAAGTAAAAGAGAAGTTAGCATGGTATAAAAATGATTTCATCAGAGAAAACCATTTTATGTTTTTTTAATGGATTTTATCCATGTCAATATTTTTTGTAAGCTCCGTGTCTATGAATTTTTTGTACTTCCCGTGATTATACCAAATAAATGTAACATTCATGAAACTGAGCTTTGATAGAAAATTGAGCTCTAAAACGTGATTGTTGAGAGTGAAGCATATATTAACAAAATGATTTCCTTTTCTCTACGCATGGAAAAGATTATGCCACATTTAGTAAGAATCTACTGGAATCCTTAACTGCAGTTAAATAGTGTTAGTATTTCCCTTTAGGTAGGAGCAGAGTGGTTAAGCCTGTTGAATGATTCTATATAGGTGAAAAGTTGGCATGGAGCCTTATAACCTCAGGCTGTGAATCTGAGCTCAGCCACACATTTCTACACCCCCATCTAGCATCCTTTATATATGAGGTACTAGATTTTAAAGAGCTAGGGAATTATTCCTAGTTACTTAAGAACTGAACAGAGCTGTTAGGAAAAAAAAATCTTCATGTCCTCCGTGTAATGAAAATAATTCTGCTACCACTGTAAGACAGTGAACCAAAAGGAAAGCTGCTGAAAGGGCTAGAAAAATCATTCTAAAAGGAGTCCCATTTCTTTAAAACCGGCTTAACATACTAAAGTGAAATTTTTGTTTGATTGGTTTTTCCCAACAGAATTGTTTCTATTGTTCCTTCAGTTTTAAAAATGTAATATTTGAAGCAAGATTAAGTTTGTTCAAAAATCTCTATGATGCTAATATTTCTAGAAACAAAAATTCTTAACCATTTTCATGGTAGTATAGTGATTACAATTTATTAAAATGTGACTAAATTATTAAATTTATTAAAATTTATTAATAGTGACTAAAACTTTATGACCGGAGCTAGAACCAGCAGTAATAGAGGCTAAAGAAGCCTGAATAGAGTCTGGTTTTGAACTCAAGGTCTTGTAGATGGTAGGTAGGCATGTACATATTCCACAATTTATCTGTCTACCTAGTCCAAGAGAAATGGTTTTAAGTAGAAACCCAAGAGTTTGAATCTCTATTTGTCAGTTATGATCCTGATGGAGAAACATAGCCTTTGAGCTTCAGTTTTCTTGTCTGGAAAAAGAGAAAAAATAATATTCAGGTTTATTAAGTGATGATACTAAAATCTCTTACCTATACAATAGGGACTCAAGTGTAAATTTGCATTTTGATGGTGTCACTGGTGGTTTTATTTTATTAACAAAATCATATATTATTTATTATAACATACAAGCGTTGTAAAATCTAAAAGTAAACAAGTTAGCTAAATGCAGCACAGAGTTTCTCCATAGAAAATATTGCAACAATATAGATAATGTTGACGTATTTGTAAGTATTTTATCTAGAGAGGCTAACTTCTAATAGCAAAATTACTAAGTCAAAAGGAGAGTACATTTTAACATTTGATAATTACCAAGCCGTTCTCATTAGACTTGGATTAAGAAGGAAGCATTGCCTTCAAACATTTTGTCTCAGTGGCAAATTCCTGCCTCAAGGTTGATTTTTATTACTATATACTGAGTCCCCAATTCTCCATGCCCTTATCAGAACTAAAGATTTTTTTCATTTGGAGTTTACTAAGACAGGTAAAATATCTTTCCTGCTTGCAAATAATTCATGCAAATTTTAACCTGAAAGTGTTGGGTTCCACTGAAAGCATAACTCATTAGATAATTTATATATTTTAATAATATGGTCTTTTCCCCAAACTTCTACTTCTTTTTGATATTAATTGCTAGGTAAAAGTACACTCTTGTATAATAAAAATAATAACAACAAATATTGGTAAAGGTGTGTAAAGAGGAAATTCTCATATGCTATTGGTGAGGTTGTAAGTTATACAACCATACAGAAAAACAGTATAGACTTTCTCCTTCCCAAATAAAAATAAAGTTGCCATAAAATTGAGTCATTGAACTTCTGGATATATTACTGAAAATTATGATATTAACTTAAATGATTAATGTACTACAATGCTTATATTATTTTGACACCAATCCCACCATCTGCGTCAATTTCTTTCTACTGGTGTTCTCATTCTTTCCCAGTCAACACCACTCCACATACGTTACCTTGTTAGACAGATACATTTCAAAGTTCTGGGGTTGTAGTTTAGATCTCACGTTTTTAGTATTATTGCTTATGTGCTTTATATATATCTATATCTATCTATATCTATCTATCTATCTATCTATCTATCTATCTATCTATCATCTATCTATCTATCTATCTATCTATCTATCTATCTATCTATCTATCTATCTATCTATCTATCTATCTAGTTACATCATATTCAGATTACTGGTATAAGCAAGACCCTTGAACCTTGTTCCCTATTATTTCCCTTTCTCATATTAAAAAAGAGTTTTGTAATATACTTAATATTGTTACTTTTATAAAGGCATGGGCCTTGAAAACACTGAAAAATCTTTGATGTTGCCAAATGGAACCACCTTTAGCCTACACAGAATCAACAAAATCTAAATGTACTCAAATTTGAGTTAGCATAAAATTTAGATTAAGGAACTTATTCCTCTGATATCATAAGACAGAATGTTAAGAAACAGTGGTTTTCACTCAAACAAAATTTGATGATATTTATTTAGTACTCTGGAGAGTGATCTCATGCTGTTTTAGGATTATTCCTGAAGTGACTAAGTCATAGCCAAGATCCATTCAACATATTCTTATTAAAAACCTTATCTATTCCAGGGGATGCTGTGCTAAATACCTGGGAGTTTATGAAAAAATGAGTAAAGTCAAGGTTTCATCTTCAAAACTTTATTAACCTGGGCTGGATTTATAGCACAGCTTGTAGTGCATTTGCCTTGCACATGGGCAACATGGGTTTGATAATTGGCATCTCATATTCTGTCCCTTGGGGTATTATAAATTATGTCCATACATTAACAGTATCAAGATAGTGAATTTAAATACTTACCTTAATCTTTTATAAGAATCCTTACTGTTTCGTGAGCATAGTTTGTTGAATTGTGAAAATATTGGTCTTTAATATGGAGTGAATCCAATATAAGATTTGTCTAGAAATCTGTCTTTATTTAGAACATTTACTAGTTTGTTGACTTTAGGAAAAATTAATGAGCCTTTAATGAGTCTTAATTTTCTCAATGAGATAAAAATGCTCACATTTTAGGCATGTCCTAAAAATTAGCAATAAGGTATATGAATCATCAGACATAATATCTGACCAAAAGCTTGTATAAATTACTAGTCATTTCTTCAACTCTGCCATTAGGGCTTTAGTATAATTCTCTGTATTCATGATCAGGGTTCAATATTCAGAGTTACAAATGTGGCATGAAACAACTCTGTCTTATTTCATGATTGCCTGGGGAAAATTATTCTACCCAGACCACGTAAAATGTATTCCAGAAGCTGATCTTATGTTTCTGCAACAAGTACCTTAAAATAAAACAATAAAGACATTAATAAAAATATTGTAAACAGCAATTTTTCCTCCTTCACTTTTCTTATGTATTTTTTCGTGTGTGTGTGTGTGTTTTGAAGTTATTATTTCTGACTCAGGGCTAGTTTATGCTGCTACTGGTATACTTGGCAATGGTACACAATGATACACAACATTAAGTGTGTTGTGGGGCAGGTTTGGTCACACTGCAAAGCTCAGGGATCATTCCTGAATTTATTATCTGGAATTACTCCTGGTAATGATCAAGGGACTATATAGGGTGCTGTTGATCAAATTCAGGTCAATTGCACACAAGACAAATGTTATACCTGTTGTACTATAAAGCCTTCTCCTTCCTTCCTTCCTACCTTCCTTCCTTCCTTCCTTCCTTCCTTCCTTCCTTCCTTCCTTCCTTCCTTCCTTCCTTCCTTCCTTCCTTCCTTCCTTCCTTCCTTCCTTCCTTCCTTCCTTCCTTCCTTCCTTCCTTCCTTCCTTCCTTCTCTATCCTTTCTTCCCTACCTTTCTTCCTCATAAACTTAATCAACATACAATCACACCCATGACATGCTAGAATGTCCTGAGCAGGACAACAACCTGTAGTTGGCTGCCTTTACGTTAAATAACCCAAATTGTGATCCTATAAATGAAATATAAACCTCTAAATAGAAAGAATGGTGGTGAGCAATCATCTTTAAACAAATTTGTAAACTGATTAGAAATCTTGACATCAGATGATCATTTTAAACCATTAAATGGTTAATAGACCCTTATTATCATATCATATATATATATGTGATATAAAGTCTGATGCTCTGAATTTTAAATTTAAGACTTTTTTTTAAAAAATAGGCAGAACAATTCTTGCAGTATGATCTGTAACAACTATGTAATTATTTGTATACTTCTTTTATACCCCTAAAATATTATTTTGTGTATGAGATGTCCTAGTTTTAAAATACAGTTGCCTGAAAATCATTCTTCTTTTGGGGGGGGTTTGGGCCACACCCGGCGATGCTCAGGGGTTACTCCTAGCTGTCTGCTCAGAAATAGCTCCTGGCAGGCACGGAGGACCATATGGGACACCGGGATTCGAACCAACCACCTTTGGTCCTGGATTGGCTGCTTGCAAGGCAAACGCCACTGTGCTATCTCTCCGGGCCTTGAAAATCATTCTTGACGGTGAAGGAAAAGAGGATCTTATTGTGTTATTTTTTCTGTTTCTTTTTAATTTTTTGAGGGGGTGTCTCCTGAGTTATGCTCAGGAGCTAGAGTCCATTCTCAGAAATATTACTTTGTTGTGGCTCAGCAGTGCTGGTGGCCACTAGGGCTATACCTGACAGTACTTAAGGGGAGACCAAGTGTTGCCAAGTGATGAACACAAGGCTTCACTCATGCAAGTGATGTGTTCTAACCCTTTGGTCTATCTCTTTGATCCTTTGAGTCCTTTCTAATTCAGATACCATTAATATTGATTGGCTTCAGCTAGTCCAGATACTTCAGAATGCAAAGGTAATGAAGGGCTGCATACCAGCTCCTATGGATGACTTTGATAAGGAATCCCCATTTGAAAATGGCGACTATATTAAATATTATAAAGTGTTTTAAGATCTATAATAACCAAATATCATAGAAATGTCAAGGAAAGCAACGCTAAATCCAAAGAAATAGGAAATTGCAGTAATGTCAGGGAAAAGGAGACCTTCTATGTGGTTAAAAGATGTGTTAGGGAACAATAAAATAGGTAAGAGATAAGTTGATCTTAAATAAAGCCACACTATTATTGAAAAAATTATTATAAACAAACCTAACCCTTTATACTTTATCAATAAAGAATAGAAAAAGGAACAGAAGGACTTAGGCTCTTCAAGGCATGTAACCACAAATTTTTCTAGGTGGAAAAATAAGATTTTTGTTTGTTTGGTTTTTGGGTCACATTTGGCAGAGCTCCAGGGTTACTCTTAAATCTGCAATTAGAAATTGCTCTGGGCAGGCTCGGGGGACCTTAGGGGATGCCAGGATTTGAACTACTGTCCTCTGCATGCAAGGCAAATGCTCTAACTCTATGCTATCTCTCCGGCCTCAAAAATAAGATTTATAATGCAAATTGTTGGAGTTTATTCATTGAATCCAAAATACAAATTTTCAAACACTTCTTGGTACACAGATTTCTGAAAACCAGTGTATCTCCTTAGAGTAAAAATCAATATTTTCTTGGCATTACTAGTGTCAATGAATCCATAAACTTACAATTCTATTTTACTCATACAACCCTAAAGGAAAAAAAAAAAGGAAACGGGGTTTTATGGAATATTGCTGTCTTGTTTGGGTTAAAAAATTAGACAAGAAAAAGTCTTTCTTTTTTTTTTTATAAGAGAAAGCTTACTTTTTATCTTTCCAATTACTTGTTGCAGAAAAATGAATAGATGAATGGACTAGGAACCGCATCTTTATTTGATCCAAGTTTTATTGTGGGCCTGAACTGGCCTTTATGATTCTCCTTAGGGCTCTGAGTTTTTCTGGCTTGGCTGAAGTTCTATAATTGAAAAATTTTCCATCTGACTTTCAAGTAAATACTGTATGAGGTTATCATTGCAAATCAGGCTGAGTTTGAAGGGAGTCAAAGCAGATGTGCTATTCCTGTTTCTGCCAAGAGCCTCTCCCCAAGAAGTCATCTCCACTGCTCCTGTTCTTGTTCTTGGGGGTATTGGATGGAAATGAAGTCGATTTTGTAACCATTTGAGTCTGTGCCCTCTCAAATTTCCCACATTTCTCACCATTCACCTGGAACAGGTAAAGGAGGAATTTGCTCTAAAATATTACTGCCTGGGCAGGGAGACTGTATAGCAGCAAGGGTGTGTGCCTTGCATACCTGTTCCTGGTTAGATCCTTGGCAGCTTTTGCCTACTTCACCACCTGAGTCATGTTAGATGTGGCCTTAAAAACCCCCTAAACTACTGGGGTGACCCTGAGGGTTAGAGATCCTTAGGATCAATCAACACTATATGCTTTGGCCATAGCATTGGCCTAGTTGGTAGAGCATTACCAGGGAGTGACCACATGAACCTTTGAAGACCATTTTGAGTATACTATATTAACCCAAGTAAAATTATAAGTGCTAATATTATCCTTCTCTCTGAACAAACATTGATTAATCTTAGCTCCTTTCTTCTTTGCATTTTCATTTCTTCCAAGATGCTGGACATACATTTCCTCTTCCTCTTCTCTCCATGCTCCTTGAAACCTGATTTTTTGCTCACTTGTCACTGGCATGCTGCCCAAAGTCCTCTATCTCCTGCTTCATTGTCAATCTTCCCAATTATCCCCATTCCTCTGTCCCATCAAGTTTCCCCCTTTAATCTTTTGTACTTGAGCTTTTCCCTTGCAATTTGTTTAGCCTGCCTTCTTCTCATAAACATATTGTTTACACATGTCTAATAAAAGCAAAGAATATTAAAACAAAGACACAATAAAAGTCTTCTTAAACATCATCTGGTCATTGCTGATTTCTTTAGGTTCTTGTCTTCTTATATTATATGTCCACTCCAGGCTATATTTCTAAGTTGTTACTTCCTCGTATAAATGCTATTTTAATCAATAAGTACTCTAGAAAAACTTTTCCTGAGGATACAAAAAGTATCCCCCAGTTCATGCATGTGTAAACATCTTGGTGACCCACTTATTATAATAATTTCTTCTCCAAATCCTTTTCACTGATTGTAAAATTATCTTTTAAAAGCATTAGCAAACAATCTATATTTTAGCTTGCTTCCAATTGTGTCTCATTGTTCAGACAATCATATGCTCCTAAATGTTACATTCAGAATTTTCTATTATGTCATCTTGATCTATCTCTTCCTTGACCATAGTCTATCTTCCATGTACCATACCTGCAACTAATGATGTTGTCAAAGGTCTTTACATAAAGATTGTACTGTAGTTCTTCTACTCTCTCCCTTGCTTGGATGTCATACTATATGGCTTAAGTCTGTCTTAGCAGATCTATTAGAATAACATGCTCTGGATACTACAACATATTGTAATGGCATTATAGTAAAGGAGAGAAACAGCTTGGTGTTTACATCACACAACTTACATTTGATTTCTTTTCTACCACTAACAAGTTTTGCAGTTTGCTGTGTCTTTCATATGCCTGAAGACACTTTCCACCTCCCTATTGTTCTCGCTAGAAAAGTCATATTCTTTATTTTAATTCTCAGGTTGAAAAATTTCATAATCATTCTTGACTACTATCCCCCACACTTTACATTGAACTTATCAGCAAGTTATGTTTATTTCCTTTTCTAAATAATCCAGTATCAGAACAATTGACTATAACTAGGTCCAAGTCACTACCTCTCTTATCCTGCCAAATTCTCATATTTTCTTACTTTACTGCTCATATTTTATGAATTTTCTTACTCACCCCATAGGTTATGAAAATAGTCAAAGCCTTACTTATATTACTTCATGATTTAACTCCTCATACTCTTGTTTATCTTAATCTCATGATTCTTTTTTTATTATTACCTATTATTGTGATACTTGACCTTTGAATTCACCTATAGATCTACTTACAGCTGTCAGTAAGCTGCCTATAATACATATATAATATTTAATTTATAAATTAGTTAAAGGTTACATATCTCCAGTTATAAGATAAATAATACTATAAAAGTAATTTAGCATAATAATTGCAGATAATGTTTCTTGAGCATATAGAGAAATTTAGAGATTAAATCTTAAGAGTTTTCACAAAGAAAATTTCTTCCTTTTTACTTTACTCTTCTCTGTAACTCTGAGGAGATGAATATAAGTTGAGTTTACATGGTAATCATTGTATATATAAATGTAATGATCATGCTATGAATACAAAATACAAGGTGCAACAACTATAAATCATTTTTCAAAACTGAAATATATCAAGAAATAATAATTTAAGCATATCCTCAGTTAATTACTTAAAAATGCTGTTAGGATGAAAACTTTAAACAAAAATTAATTACCAATCTATATACAATATGTTACTGTCTTTCTATTTATAATTTTTCTGTATTGGCTAAGAATAATTTCCTTTATAAGTTAATTTTTACAATAGCTATCTATGCTAAGTGAATAGGAAAGAAAAATCAAGGATCAGGATATCAAAGAGCCAGAAAAATAGTAAAAAAAACGCAGGGCACTTATTTTGCACATACATATCCTGGTTCAATCCTGGTACCACATATGATTCCCTGAGAACTGCCAGAAATGATTCCTGAGGTTAGATAATTTTGCCCCTGGGTTCCTTGCAGCACTGTTTACAAGAATCAAGAAATAGAAAAGAAATACAACTTTTAAAAATTAGATGAATGGATAAAGAAATTAGGGTACATATATAAATATATATGAACACAATGTAATATTATTCAAATAGATAAGGGAATATCATGTAATTTCTGTCACATAGAGGAACTAGATCCTCTTCCTAAATATCTTTGGTATCTCCTTCTATCTACTCTCTACTTAACGATGTTTGCCAAGTATTATGAAATGGTTGTGCTTTCATTCCCCTTT
This sequence comes from Suncus etruscus, assembly GCF_024139225.1. Taxonomy (NCBI): domain Eukaryota; kingdom Metazoa; phylum Chordata; class Mammalia; order Eulipotyphla; family Soricidae; genus Suncus; species Suncus etruscus. Next base: position 25,241,862 of record NC_064857.1, on the reverse strand, counting down.
CTTCCTGGAAGCTTTGCTGGATATCTACAAATTCAAATATTTTTCTGTGTTCTGCAGTATGTGTACTGCCAGCATACATTTTAGCCCTTCCAAACTGAAAGTATTTGTAGATTTTTAAAGCCCCCTCACCCACTAGGTTATGCCATTGTTTTGAAGACAAAAGAAATTTTTATGGATCCTCATACCAACAAATGACACATTTTTGAACATTGACCTTAGTGAATGATGGCTGCCTTTTTTTTTTCTTATTACCACGCTGTTACCCACTTAGTATTCAATAAGTCCTGTCTCTTCTCTATTCCTTTTTCTATTCCTTTCTCTGAAATTATACTCAGAACTTCTGAAAGCTCCTGATCTAAGTAATGAATACAAAGCCTGACAATCGTTGCTTAGAGTGAACTTAATGTTCTTTTTTTCCATGAAAACCCTGCAGAGAGAAATAGAATCTTAAAATGTGGACACCTGTACATATTGCTAAGGAACTGCTTCTTCTGTATGTTTTAAATTTTATTGTTGTTAATCCTCAGAATGGGCCTCTGTAGGCATGGAGTAGCTACATTTATAGATGAAGAAACAAAGTTTTATGGACATTTAAGCTTTAGTTTAAGATCAAGTGTTTAGGAAAAGACCGAGTCATTAGGCATATGGTGATTACTATGATATAGTCCACCTTTAGCCGGAGATGAACAGGGAAGCTGGTAACAAGTGACGTAAAATATCTGCTGGACATGAAGAGTCAAAGTGGATAGCAAAATAAGTTCCCTTCAGAATGATATGGTGGTTTTCTTGGACTTATATTTTATCTATGTTCTTGCTTTTCATTTCAATCACTACTGTTATCTCCACTAAAGTTCTAGTTTGTTTTTTCAATTTCAATATATTTTTTTGTTGAGGTAAGGAAAATTTACAGGCAGATGCAAAAAATAAGGCAGAATTCCCATGAATATTTCATGTAGTTTCTCCCAGTGGTGACTTTTGGTGAAACATACATTAATGTCAAAACCAGGCTATTCACAGGTCACTGAATGACTCTGCCATTCAATTTCGTATTTTATTGGTATTTATGTGTTTGGTGTGGTACATATAGCGTTTAATTCTATACATTTGTGTTATATGTGTTGATCTAGGTATTCAAGTCTCTAGTCAGTATACTGAACCTTTCTATCACCAAGGATCCTTACAGTTCTCTTCTATAGCCACTCCCAATGATCAATCCATGGTATCAATCACTAATCTGTTCTCTATTTCTAAAATCTTGTCATTCCAAAATGCTATGTAAATGGAGTTATTTGTGTTTAACTTCTTGTGATTCATTTGCTTAGTTCTTCTAATTCTCTGAATGTTCGTGTAGGCCTAACACACTTATTACAAAGCTTGTTTCAGGCTATAAGGAGATTTAACACCTTCAGTTTAATTTGTGGATGGCCAGCCTAGAAGTCATTCATTGCCAACTTGTGTTCAATTTTCAATAATCTAAACTTCTATTAGTTATCTAATTAACTCAGAGGAAACAAGTTTGTATTTTTATTTGTAAGTCATTTTCTTTTTTTTAGTATATTTTTTATTTATTTAAACATCTTGATTACAAATATGATTGTGTTTAGGTTTCAGTCATGTAAAGAACACCCTCCTTCACCAGTGCAACATTGCGACCACCAATGTCCCAAATCTCCCTCCATCCCACCATACCCCCACCTGTACTCTAGACAGGCTTTCTAGTTCCCTCATTCATTCACATGATTATGGTAGTTCTCAGTGTTGTTATTTTTATAACTGCACTTACCACTCTTTGTGATGAGCTTCATGAAGTGAGCTGGAAGTTTCAGCCCTCCCCTCATTGTCTCTGAGGATTGTTGCAAAGGTGACTTTTATTTTTCTTAAAACCCATAGATGGGCCCGGAGAGATAGCACAGTGGCGTTTGCCTTGCAAACAGCCAATCCAGTACCAAACGTGGTTGGTTCGAATCCCGGTGTCCCATATGGTCCCTTGTGCCTGCTAGGAGCTATTTCTGAGCAGACAGCCAGGAGTCACCCCTGAGCACCGCCGGGTGTGACCCAAAAACCAAAAAAAAAACCAAAACAAAACAAAAAACCCATAGATGAGTGAGACTATTCTGCATCTCTCTCCCTCTGACTTATTTCACTCAGCATAATAGACTCCATGTACATCCATGTATAGGAAAATTTCATGACTTCATCTCTCCTGAAGGCTGCATAATATTCCATTGTGTATATGTATCACTGTTTCTTTAGCCGTTCGTCTGTTGAAGGGCATCTTGGTTTTTCCAGAGCCTGGCTATCTTGAGTAGTGCTGCAATAAACATAGGTATGAGGAAGAGGTTTTTGTATTGTATTCTTGTGTTCCTAGGGTATATCCCTAGGAGTGGTATAGCTGGATTGTATGGGAGCTCAATTTCTAGTTTTTGGAGGAATCTCCATATCGCTTTCCATAAAGGTTGGACTAGACAGCATTCCCACCAGCAGTGGATAAGAGTTCCTTTCTCTCCACATCCCTGCCAGCACCGATAGTTCTCATTCTTTGTGATGTGAGCCAATCTCTGTAGTGTGAGATGGTATCTCATTGTTGTTTTGAATGCATCTTCCAGTACTATGTTGAAGAGGAGTGGTGAGAGCCGACAGCCTTGTCTTGTACTAGAATTTAGAGGAAAGGCTTTTAGTTTTTCTCCATTGAGGATAATATTTGCCATTGGCTTCTGGTAGATGGCCTCAACTAGATTGAGAAAGGTTCCTTCCATTCCCATCTTGCTGAGAGTTTTGATCAAGAATGGATGTTGGACCTTATCAAATGCTTTCTCTTCATCTACTGATATGATAATGTGATTTTTATTTTTCTTGTTTTTTTATGTTGTGTATGATATTGATAGATTTACGGATGTTAAACCATCCTTGCATTCCTGGGATGAAGCCTACTTGGTCGTACTGTATGATCTTCTTGATGATGCACTGGATCCTATTTGCCAGGATTTTGTTGAAGATCTTTGCATCTGCATTCATCAGGGATATTGGTCTGTAATTTTCTTTCTTGGCAGCATCTCTGTCTGGTTTTGGTATCAAGGTGATATTGTCTTCATAGAAGCTATTTGGGAGTATTCCCATTTTTTCAATTTTATGGAAGAGCCTAGCTAGGATTGGTAGTAGCTCCTTTTGAAAGGTTTGAAAGAATTCATTAGTAAATCCATCTGGTCCTGGGCTTTACTTTTTAGGCAGATGTTTGATTACAGTTTCAATTTCCTCAATAATGATGGGGGTGTTTAGATATGCTATATCTTCCTTACTTAATTGTGGAAGGTTATAAGTGTCCAAGAATTTATCCATTTCTTCTAGGTTCTCATGTTTAGTAGCATAAAGTATCTCAAAGTTGTCTCTGATTACCCTTTGGATCTCTGCAGTATCTGTCGTGATCTCTCCCTTCTCATTTCTAATACAGGTTATCAGGTTTCTCTCTCTCTCTTTCTCTGTGAGTTTTGCCAATGGTCTATCAATCTTGTTTATTTTTTCAAAAAACTAACTTCTGCTTTTGTTGATCGTGGGTATCCTTAAAGGGATTGCATTAAATCTGTACAATGCTTAAGAAATGTTGCCATTTTAATATGCTAATTCTACCAGTTCATAATGAGGGTATATGTTTCTATTTCCTTGTGTCCTTTTTTATTTCTTGAAGCAGTATTTTGTAGTTTTCTTTGGATAGGTTCTTAACCTTTTTAGTTGACTCCAAGGTATTTGCTTTTCTGTGGTATTATTGTGACTAGGATTGTTTTTAAATGCCTAATACTTCTCTATAGTCATTTTTGTATAATGACGATGCCTTTGATTTTTTTGAATATAATTTTATAATAATCGAATGTCTTTGATTTTTTGAACATAATATTATAACCTGCCACTTTGCTATATAAATTTATTGTTTCTAGAAGCATTTTGATAGTCTTTAGGGTTTTCTAGATAAATACCATGTTATTTGCAAACAGTGAAAGCATGATTACTTAATTTCCTATATGGATGCCCTTCATATCTTTTTCTTGTCTAATTACTATGGCAAGTACTTCCAGTACTATCTTGCATAGGACTGGCAAGAGGGAGCAGCCTTCTCTTGCACTAGATTTTAGCAGAAAGGCTTCAGTCCTCTTTCTCACAATTTCTCTCCTTCTCTCTCTCCCATTGTCTTTCTCCTTCTCCTTTTCTCTTCCTCACTCCCTCTCTCTCCCCATGCCTTTCTCTCTCTCTCCATCTCTCCCTCTCTCCCTCTTTCCCTCCCTCTTCTCAAGTGGAATTCCCTGAACTGCTTCAAACTTTGCCTGAAAGTTCCAAATATCTAAAAATAAATATTTCAGAAAGGCTTTCAGTTTATCTTCTTTGACTACATATTTGCTATGGGTTTTGTATTAAATGTCCTTAACTATATTGAGAAACACTTTTCTGTTACCATGTTGATAAGAGTTTTTATCCAAATGGGTGTTAGACCTTATAAAATGCTTTTTCTGCATATACTGATGATATCATATGGTTTTAATTTTTCCTTTTTTTGATGTGGTGTATTACATTGATTGACTAAAATGTTAAACTGTCCTTTCATCCTTAGAATGAAACTTGGTCATGATGTATGACCTTCATGAGGCTTTGGATCCTATTATCAAGGATTTTGTTAATAATCTTTACATCTGTATTCACCAGGAATATTGGTCATAGTTCTCTTCTTTTGTGGCATCTCTGTCTGACTTTTGTATTAGGGTGATGTTAGCTTAATAAAAACTATTTGGGAGTGTTTCTGTTTCTTCAATTACCTGGAAGAGACTAAAAAGGATTGGTAGTAGGTCCTTTTGAATGGTTTTAAAGAATCCATGTGTGAATCCTTCTAGGACTGAGCTTTTGTTTTGGGGAAGACTTTTTATCACCATTTTAATGTCCTCAGTAGTGATGGGTCTGTTCAGATATGCATGATTATCTTAGTTCAATCTTGGTAGAATATAAGAGTCCAAGAATTTATCAATTTCTTCCAGTTCTTTTGTTTTGTGGCAGAGAGTTTCTCAAAGTAGTCTCTCATTACCTTTTGGATTTCTGTAGTTTCTAGTAATCTGTCCCTTTTTATTTCTAAGTCAGTTTTCTAAGTTTATGTGTCTTCCTTTCTTTGTGAGTTTTGATATTTGGTTTATTGGTCTTCATTTTTTCAAATAACCAACACTTGCTTTCATTTGTCTCTGGATTGTTTGGGGGGTTTTTCTATTCTTTAATTTCTGCAGTATGGTCTTTTATATGTGCATTCTGTGGTTGTTTAATTAGGGTAAGTGCATGGACTCAGAGCAGAATGGAGTGCCTGTGCTCCCTTGGTTCTGTTCTTGATAATGGGGGTCACTTAACTTATGAAGCTGTCTGGGACACCATCAAACACCACTCCTTCTCTTCTATATTTTATTTTTAAAGAAAGAGGATTTGATTCCTATATATTATAATCTAAAATAAGAAGCAAGAAGAAATTAAGAATGACTATAAGAACTATTAAAAGTCCCTGAATATTCAGCTGCCTATTCTTCTCCATAAATGTGCTCAATATATATAATTTTATTGAAAGAGAAATTATTAGAACCTGAAACCTCTATTAATTTTAGTCCAAAATTCTGATGTAGGAAATGTGTCCAAATATGTATTACAAGGTTTATTTTTAAATGAATTAATAGTTTTGTAAAAAGAAAAAAAGAACTTCTAATTTATACTATATACACTTTTCATTACTGATTTGTTATGTTCCCTAAAACAAAACAATCAAAACCCAATAAAACTGATACCCATCTTCTGTACCAAACACTTGAAAATGTAACTACAGTTTTTGAGTGTCAATTGTGCGCTAAGCAGTGTACTTTCCAGGCACTGCATAGATTACAGAAATAAATTGTTTAATGAAAAAGTACACCATAAAGCAGCTTGATTTACTAGAGCACGGAATAGCTCATAGTAAATGGAAGAAGAGGGGATATAATAGGTTAGAAGCTAAGCACAAAACAATGCATATTGTGTGGAAACAAGTTGGGAAACATTTAACAAAGGTGAATTATCAAAATTTATTTTCTGTAGCATTGACTGTGTGATTTTTGTAGTTGTTGTCTTTGGATTCGTTGGTTGGCTCTGTCTGCTTTGAAGAACCAAGATTAGATCTGAATTTTGGAAAAATGGGTTTGGTATCCAGGTATGGAATGAGATTAAAGGAAATATTAGTGGTTTAGAGAACAGTTAGCACATAATAAAGGCAAAAAATAAGATAATAGCAACATAAATGAGTACAAGAGTAAACAAAAATGATACAAAAACATGATGCAAAAACTAATGACATCTTTCAGGGAAAAAACACATTCTTAGACATAGACCTATTTCTCAAAATAAAGAAACAGAAAACTATATAATTCTTATAGTTAATATCTGCCACTGTCAAAATTAATGAGTGGGAAATTTTTATGATATTGGCACAACTGTATATGCAGAACTAAGTGGTCATATAGAGAGCATACCCTACGATATTCAAGGAAACACAGAGAGAGTTGGATAAACATTGAGACTACAAGTTCTACTATAGCAGGAGACATATTAACCAATCTTCTTTGTTTCTCTCATCACAGACCTGCTACAAATGTAGGAAGGTACTAGGCCATTGAGAAATAAGCACAATTTGACTTTTGCCAAATGAAAAAAATGAAGGAAGATAATTACCTAGTGTGGACTTTCCATAAGTATAATGATAATTAGCCACCATGGTTGACCAACAGACTTGCAAAAGGAATAGGGTAGAGAAGGAGATTTCAGTATCAAGTAGAATGCTGGTAAGCAAATTAAAAATGAGTTTTTGGGGGAGAAATTACATGTCAATAAGAAACCAAGTTTGAATTGAGAATGTGGAAGCAGAGAATACAGTGGAAAAGGATGCTTGCCTTAATTGTAGCATGAGTTTGACCCCTGGCAACTGCAAATGGTTCCCTAACAACATCGGTATTGATTTCAGAGAAAGAATAAGTTCTTAGCAGTTCCAGGTCTGGCCAAAAAGGAACAAAATAAACAAACAGAAACACCAATTTTTTGTTTTGTGTTTATTTTTTTAGGGACCAATCCTGGCAATGCTCAGGTTGGTGGTGCTGTCCTGATAGACGTGTGTTCTGTCCATTGACAGAATGCTGCTCTGGGATCACAGAACTGCCCCAGAAATTCTAGGATAGAGCCATGTAGTACTGGAAATCCAGAACTTATACATGCTAGAAATGTGTTCTACCAGCTCTACCAGCTTGAGTTATTTCCCAACCCTAATTCTGGCTTTGTTTTGGGATTTTTATTTTTGTTTTAATCCCAATATAGACAGAGGTTTTAAGTTTTCAAATAGTGAAATGAGTATGTTATAGACATATCCTCAACATTGAAGAATGTTATTAAAGTCGTCTTCAAGATCGCATTCATGGGACATGTATTTCATTTGTCCCACCAGGATAAGAGTTAATAAAGGGTAGGATAGTCAGGCTTGTGTCACAGACAAATCACAACCAAAATATTTCTTTACACTTAAGACAGTTGAAAATAGTTTATTTTATAAAAATATAAATTTAAGTGATGTTTAACAGAGCTTAAAATCTACTAGGTCTTTGGAGATGCCTGAGTAAAAGGTGCTATAGAAGGCAATTATTGAGTTTTACCATATGCCTTATTCCTCACAGAGGTGAGAAATGGCTGATTTATCTTTGGAAGGCAAATCTCAAATCCCTTAACCAAATAGTTTTAGGTATTATATTTTCCAGTTAAGAATTTATTTATGATTTTATTCATTGTAGGCATCTTTTCCAAGGTATTTATATCTACATAAACCTATTTTCTGATTGTATTTACAATCATTTTGAGAGAGACTATTACATAACATGCCCTTGTTACATAAGGGAGCCATATACATGCAGGTTGATGGCATACTAATTTATCAATATCTAGAATTATTATGAAGAAGCTGTTTGAAAATACCAGGACAGTACCAAAGTTTCATTCATTCATGCAATGATTGATTGCATATACTCTGTAGAAATGGATTCATATTTCTGAGTACATGTTACTTTATATCCCTCAAAGAGAAAAATACATTTGCACTCAATATGCGTTTACAGGATAATATAAGACAGGTGTGGTGATGTTAGGAAAGAGAACTCAGCTATAAAGAAGAAAAATAAAATCTTTTTCTAAGCAAGAAAGCTTGACTTCAGAATGGAGCTGAATATATGAAATAGGAAAATAGCCAAACACCAAAAAATGCTTTTCATTTTACAGAGCTCAGTCAACCAAAAACATCACAAGAAAAGGTTTTTGTATGGCATGTTATAAGACAAAATCAAGTTTATGGCAATGGAGAGGGTGATTTAAGCAACTGAGGCCCTTAAGACAGGTTGAAAGGAGGCTGCTGCCCAGCATGGAGCTAACATGAAAAAGACACTCTGAGGAGGCAACATAAAGTATTCCAGCACTCACCCCCTGTAGAGTTTCATGTTGCTGCTGTATTAAATGACATTCTGCTGTTGTTGAAGAAGCATTCATAGCTGATATAAAATTTTAAATGTGTCAATCTCTACAGTGAGTCCAGAATTTTATATACCATCACTCAAAGAAACTTTGCTCTTGCCAATGCTCCTTCATAATAACTTCAAAAACTAAATTTAGAGCTTCTAAACATTCAGTCTTTGCTAATAATTTTAAGGATTTGTAAAATGAAATAATAACATTGTTAAACTTTAAAATTATAAATTTATAATAAATTTATATTTTTGTTATATGATTTATATTATATATTATATTTATCTTATATAAAGTTATACATGTATACTTTATTATTATTTTTTGGTTATCCACTTAAAATGAATAAAAATATTGCTTAAAATAGATATATTAAATTACCTATTTCTGCAAAATATTCTGGCTGGGAATGCTAGAAAATAATTTTTGAATCAGGTGCAATAGAACCTAATTAGAATTTTAACACAATTTTAGGGAACAGTACTATCTTCTGATTTCATAGTTAAATTCATTTAGTTTAACAAAGTTGTCATGTTTATATTAAAATTAGAAAGACATATATTAGCATAAGCTAATATTAATTAATTAAAAGTAATATTGATTTGTAAACTTTATAGAGGTAGATTATTAATGTTAAATTTTTAAAATCCCAAAACAAACTCAAATTTATACTCTTCCAAAATTTCAAAGCTCACTAGACGATGACAATTTTATGAGAACTACTACCTAGAAAATTTAAAGAATCTAGTAAAGATAGAGCATTTGTTTTCTTTGTCTTCTTTATATATTTATATATAAATATATTATGTTTTATATATATATATTTGAATCTAGCAACACCTAAAAATACCTACCTGAATTCAAAAGCACTATACCCTTTACACTTTTAATATAACTTAAAGATGACTGGTAGTCTTTACCAGATATATGAATATCTAGATATTTGGATACATCTGATTAATTTACAAGGTAAAAATGTTGCTGTTTCCCTAGCATTTAAGAATTTTAATTCTCTGTCTTTCCCAAATTCTTGAAGCTCTCCTCAGAGCCCTGGGAAGCGAACCCCAAAAAAACTGCATTCTGAAGCTACCCAGCGAGCAAGTGAGTGAGTAAGAAATGGCTGGCTGTGGAGGTTGCCAGGTGGATGTGCTGATTGCTCTACCTGTGGAGTCTCTGCCCTGCTGTGCTTCTTCTGAGGAAACTGAGGACCTGAAGGGAGCCCTGTCCTATGCTACTCTGTCTTTCCTGAATTCTTGAAGCTCTCCTCAGAGCCCTGGGAAGCGAACCCCCAAAAAACTTCATTCTGAAGCTACCCAGCAAGCAAGTGAGTAAGAAATGGCTGGCTGTGAGGGATGCCAGGTGGAGTGCTGATTGCTCTACCTGCAGAGTCCCCACCCTGCTGTGCTTCAGAGGAAACTGAGGACCTGAGGGGGGCCCTGTCCTGTGCTTCTCTGTCTTTCCTGAATTCTTGAAGCTCTCCTTAGAGCCCTGGGAAGCGAACCCCCAAAAACTGTCACCTAAAGGCCCCAGAAGAGGGGCCTTAGGACCTTAGGACAAATGATCAGGCAATGGAAAAAGTACTCAAGGAATGCGAACAGATGAAAAGAAAAATAGAAGTCTTTGATAAACTCAACAGAAACAACATAAAAATCATCGGAGTCCCAGAGGCCCAGGTAGGAGATCTCCAGGAAGAATCAACTGTCAAAGACATCATCAAAGAGATACTCCCAGAGTTAAAGACTACATGCAATCAAATCCTGCATGCCCGAAGAGTACCAGCTAAAAGAGACCCAAAGAAAAACACCCCAAGACACATCCTCGTTACAATGACAAATCTCACAGATAGAGATAGAATACTGAAAGCAGCAAGATCAAAAAGGAAAATTACATTCAAAGGAGCATCCAAAGACTTATAGCAAACATGTCACAAGAAACTCTCAAGGCCAAAAGACAGTGGTGGGATATTGTGACAAGACTGAATGAAATGAATGCCTCACCGAGAATACTACACCCAACCTGATTCACGTTCAGGTTTGAAGAAAGGATACATAGCTTCATGGATAAACAACAGCTCAGAAACTTCACAGATGAAAAACCAGCCTTAAAGGAAAAAGATGAAAGGTCTACTTTAAGACAAGAGAGACCAACAAACACAGCAAACTTATCTACAAAGGTGATGTTAAATCCTATGACTATCATCTCCCTCAAAGTCAATGAACTAAATTCACCAATTAAAAGACACAAAGTGGCAAAATCCAACCTTCTGCTGCCTACAAGAAACACACTTGAATAGTCAGAACAAACATAGACTCAAAATCAAAGGCTGGAGGAAAATCATCCAATCAAACAACACACTTAAAAAAGCTGGGGTGGCAATATTAATATCTGATGACACCAACTTTATACTAAGAAAAGTTGTAAGGGATGAAGATGGACACTATGTACTAATCAAGGGATATGTGCAACAGGAAGAAATCATATTAAACATATATGCACCCAATGTAGAAAATTATTTACAACAATTACTGACAAATCTGAAAGAAGACATCAATAATAACACAATAATTGTGGGAGACCTCAACACGGCCATGTCAACACTTGATAGATCAACCAGACTGAAACCAAAAAAAAAACATACTAACCCTAAAAAGAGTAATGGAAGAAAGAGGACTAGTAGATATATATATATAGGACACTCCACCCCAAAACCTGGATACACATTCTTCTCCAATGTACATGGGTCATTCTCCAGGATACACCACATGCTGACACATAAAACATACCTTAATAAAATCAAGAGGATAGAAATCTTGCAGGCTACCTTTGCTGACCACAAGGCTCTGAATTTATATGTGAACTACAAAGCCACACAGAAGAAAAACTTTAACAATTGGAAATTAAACAGCCTGCTACTGAACCACCAGTGGGTCCAAGAGGAAATCAAAACTTTCCTGGAAACAAATGATAATGAAGACACAAACTGCCAGAATGTATGGAACACGGCAAAAGAGGTCCTGAGAGGAAAATTTATAGTTTTGCAAGCACACATCAGAATGGAAGAAGGGGAATACCTAAATAACTTAATGATGCAGCTCATAAAATTAGAAAATGACCAACGAAAAGAACCAAAAATAGGGAGACAGAAGGAAATAACAAAACTGAAAGCAGAAATCAATGAAGTGAAAAACCAAAACTAAAAGCCTTTCCTCTAAATTATGGTACAAGACAAGGCTGTCCGCTGTCACCACTCCTCTTCAACATAGTACTGGAAGTGCTTGCTATAGCAATCAGGCAAGAAAAATATATCAAGGGAATCCAGATAGGAAAGGAAGAACTCAAGCTCTCACTGTTTGCAGATGACACGATACTCTACTTAGAAAACCCTAAAGACTCCACCAAAAAGTTTCTAGAAACAATAGACTCATATAGCAAGGTGGCAGGCTACAAAATTAACACACAGACATCAATGGCCTTTTTGTACACCAATAATGATAGGGAAGAGATGGATGTCAAGAAGGCAATTCCATTCACATAAGTGCCACACAAACTCAAATATCTTGGAGTCAACTTGACCAAAAACATGAAGGAACTATACAAAGAAAACTATAAAGCCCTACTCCAGGAAATAAGAGAGGACACACAGAAATGGAAACACATACCTTGCTCATGGATGGCAGGATTAACATCATTAAAATGGCAATACTCCCCAAAGCATTGTACAGACTTAATGCAATCCCTCTAAAGATACCCATGACATTCTTCAAAGAAGTGGATCAAACACTTATGAAGTTCATCTGGAACAATAAACACCCTCGAATAGCTAAAGCACTCCTAGGGAAAAGGAGTATGGGAGGCATTACTTTCCCCAACTTTAAACTGTACTACAAAGCAATAGTTATCAAAACAGCAAGGTATTGGAATAAAGACAGAGCCTCAGATCAGTAGAATAGGCTTGAGTTCTCAGACAATGTTCCCCAGTTATACAATCACCTAATTTTTGACAAGGGCACAAGAAATCCTAAATGGAGCAGGGAAAACCTCTTCAACAAGTGGTGCTGGCAGAACTGGTTAGACACTTGCAAAAAAGCGAACATAGACCCCCAGTTAACATCATGTACAAAGGTAAAATCCAAACAGAATAAAGACCTTGATATCAGACCTGATACCATAAGGTATATAGAACAACATGTAGGTAAAACACTCCATGGCATTGAGACTAAAGGCATCTTCAAGGAGGAAACTGCACTTTCTAAAAAAGTGGAAGCAGAGATCAACAGATGGGAATACATTAAGCTGAGAAGCTTCTGCACCTCAAAAGAAATAGTGCCCAGGATACAAGAGCTACCCACTGCGTGGGAGAAACTATTCACCCAATACCCATTAGATAACGGGCTAATATCCAACATATACAGGGCACTGACAGAACTTTAGAAGAAAAAAATATAATCCCATCAAAAAATGGGGAGAAGAAATGAACAGACACTTTGATAAAAAGGAAATACAAATGGCCAAAAGGCACATGAAAAAATGCTCCTCATCACTGATCATCAGGGAGATGCAAATCAAAACAACGATGAGATACCATCTTACACCACAGAGACTGGCACACATCACAAAGAATGAGAACAATTGGTGCTGGCAGGGATGTGGGGAGAAAGGAACTCTTAACCACTGCTGGTGGGAATGCTGCCTAGTCCAACCTTTATGGAAAGTGATATGGAGATTCCTCCAAAAACTAGAAATTGAGCTTCCATACAATCCAGCTATACCACTCCTAGGAATATACCCTAGGAACACAAGAATACAATACAAAAGCCCTTCCTCACCCCTATGTTTATTGCAGCACTATTCACAATAGCCAGGCTCTGGAAAAACCAAGATGCCCTTCACTAGACGAATGGCTAAAGAAACAGTGGTACATATACACAATAGAATATTATGCAGCAGTCAGGAGAGATGAAGTCATGAAATTTTCTTATACATGGATTCACATGGAGTCTATCATGCTAAGTGAAATAAGTCAGAGAGACGCAGAATAGTCTCAATCATCTATGGGTTTTAAAAAAATAAAAGTCATGTTTGCAACAATCCTCAGAGACAATGAGGGGAGGGCTGAAACTTCCAGCTCACTTCATGAAGCTCACCACAAAGAGTGGTGAGTGTAGTTATAGAAATAACTACACTGAGAACTACCATAATCATGTGAATGAATGAGGGATCTGGAAAACTGTCTAAAGTACAGGTGGGGGTGGGGTGGGATGGAGGGAGATTTGGGACATTGGTGGTGGGAATGTTGCACTGGTGAAGGGGGTGTTCTTTACATGACTGAAACCTAATCACAATCATATTTGTAATCAAGATGTTTAAATAAAAAATATTAAAAAAGTGGATTAAATACTCTTGAAATTCACTTGGAACAATAATTGCTTATGAATAGCTAAGTCAACTCTTAGGGAAAAAAGATGAGAGGCATCACTTCCTCCAACTTTAAATTATATTACAAAACAACAGTCATTAAAACAGAATGATATTGGAAACAAGACAGAAACTCAGATCAATGGAATAGACTTCCGTATTCTGACAATAAATCCCAGCTACACAATAAACTTTGATAACATAGCAAGAAACACAAATTGGAGGAAGAAACACCTCTCCAACATAGTGTATTGGGAAAACTAGTCAGCTACATTAAGAAGAAGAAAAAAAAAGCACCTCAGACCTCTAACAACATGCACAAGGTTTAATCAAACTGCATTAAAGACCTTGATATCAGACCTAAAATCACAAGATTGTTGGCTCTGGTTTACTTTTAGACTGGTTATCAATGGATCCTCAAATAGCTCCCAGAATGAGAAATTGATTCCCATTGCCCTTTCCGCTAGGATGGGGAAGTGATCCTGGTAATATTTATGGGCGGCAAATAAACCATACAGACAGGATGGTAAAAAGGCAAGAATTCTGATGCAAAATCCTTTGTCAGCCTGCTAGCAGCTCCTAAATCTCAGAGCCTGACAGCTAGCTGCCCAAAAGACCCTGAGCACCTCACTCGACAACTATTTATTAGGCTCTCAAAAGCACCCCCACTTGGAAGGTCATAGGTGGAACAACAGGCAGAGATAAGGAAATTATAGAGAAATATTATAAAGGCCTCCATATATAACAAAGATATATAGAATAAAATATAGGCTAACCACTTCATGATATTGAAACTAATGGCATCTTCAAGGAGGGAATGCCACTGTTAAACAAGTAAGATGAGACTAGATTAAACTGAAAATTTTCTTCAGCTCAAAGAAAGCGGTTACTGGGATTCAAAGGCCACTCATGAAACTGAAGGAAACAATTAAGAGGCTAATATTTAATATATATCAAAGGTATTGACAGAGATTAACAAGAAAAAGTCTAACTCCATCAAAAAAAGCTGAGCCTCCAAAACCAAACAAAGCCATAAAAAATGGGGAGATGAAATGAATAGACACTTCTCAGAGGAAGATAGAAGGATGGCCAACAAACACATGAAAACATGCTCACCTTTACTCATTCCAAAATATGTGTGCACCCCACTATTTATCGCAGCACTCAGTATAATAGCCAAGTCTTGGAACCAACCTAGATGTCCAACAACAGATGAATGGATCATTAAGATGTGGTATTTATACACAATGGAATACTACATGGCAGTCAGAAATGATACAGTCACAGACTTTGCAGCAACATGGATGGACCTAGAACATATTATGTTAAACGAAGTAAGTCAGAAGACAAAAGATAAACACAGAATGATAGCACTATTCTGAAGCACCAAGAACATATACCTTATATACAACTAATATTCAACAATCAAATAGCAGGGTATAACAGGGTAGAAACTTCAAACACAGTAATACTCAATGTATACTCGGGAGCAGTGCCCAAAATACGTGAAAAAGGAACAACACAAACTCTTGACTACACATTATACCACAAAGAAACCAGCAACAGTAGAAACAGCAGAATAGAGAGAACAGGTAAGTAATCAGCCTTCTACTACAAAGGCCCATAATAATCCCTTAGGGATCTTATACAAGACCACAGGTAAAGTATACCACGGGAAATCACTGACTCCAAAGAAAACATCCCATAACACTATGTTTTAATGCCTTAACCTTACTATATTTAAAATAACCTCTCAGCTTTTCTGTCCACAGGTATTCTTGGATACAAAGGGTGGACAAACTAAGATGGCATCTCAGGGCTCAGTCACAAGAGATACCATACCCAGCTTGCACTACGAGAAAGTCCCGAGAAAACTCTTTAACATACACTTTATCTCTAGGTTATACCTTCTTTTAGAATTTGAAGCATGTGACCAGTCATACCATCAAAGCAGCAACTGTGACATACAGACTTATACTACAGGCCCTACTCATCGAACACATTCAAGCAAACTAGCATTCCCTTGCTATTTTCTCCTCTCTTCTCACTACTTTCTTTTTTCTTTTCTTTTCTTCTCTTTTTTTCTTCTCCCTTTCTTTCTAATGTATTTTCTCTTTTCTTCTTCCCTACCCCTTCCATATACTTTCCCCTTTCCCCCTCTGGAAATCCAACAATCCCTTCACCCCTCAATCCCATCCAGACCTCCACCGTATTAACTCTTCACCCTTAGTTCTTAATCCATTAGGCATCAAGACTGACCTCCTACCCCAACAAACCAGTTCCCAGCACCCAAGAGAAGGGACACCCAGTCAAACCCACACCTCGCCCCCTGCAAGAAAAGGCAGCCAACTCCTCGGCGGACTCATGCTACACGGCCTTCCCTACCAATCCCCCTACCGTGGACTGTTATTTGAAACCAGACTTAGCTCCAAAAGTATCCCCAATGCAAGAATTCTTACAAGACCTCCCTGCCGCAAATCCTTTGCCAATCTCAAGAAGATCAGGGGGAGTGAAAGAAGGGTGCCTGGGAACCCACACACCACAAGAAAATCCCAAAAGACAATGGGGAAACCGATACTTCCAACATAAGTATAAGACCAATATTGCACCACCTCTTTACCTGCTTTTCCCCAAAAGTAAGGTAGTCTCAGACATCACATGATTCCTTTAATTATTGTGTTAATTCATTTTTTAAATGTTTTTTTTTTACATATACATTTGTGTGTTCATATACTTTTATTCCTATTTCTATCTTGTTTGGATGTGTGTCCTGTTTCTGTTTTCTTCTCTGTCCACCCCCAAATGCACCGACAATACAAAGTAGCACCATTTCTCCCTGCAAAGGCACACTAAAAAAAGGGGAAATCTTACACATAAAAAAGAGCTCTTATCTACTAGAGATAAGAACTCATACTTGTTTACAATACAGGGATATCTCCCACCTTGAAAATATGTCATGCGGACCCAACTTAGACCTCAGGTGATTAGACACCATCCGTCCGTCCAGCCTTGAACCCTGGATCCCAGGCATAGAATCGACATAGTTCTTCACAATAGCTACAGGAAACAAACCCCATCCGGGACATCCTTAATACCGCTGGGCCACCAACGAGTGCCAGCTCTAATATGATATCCTGACAACAAAGAAAATGGGAACAACTTGACCCAAGAACAGGTTATCCTACCTCACAAGCTAACGATAAGACAAAAATCAAAAGACTTGTCACCCTTTGGTCAGTCCAAAAGCCAAGACCGCGATTTACAGATGACTGGCTACTAGAACCATGACTGGACTGAATATATCTTGAGACCAATAAAAAAGCCCTAGTCTAGGGTTTGAAATACGACCCGCACAACAACCATGATCCCCAGTTCCAAAGTTCCGGCAGAGACAATCGCAACGGAATGGGGCTTCTGGAAACACAATGAAAGACGCTATCCTAGGTTCCATCCCAGGATCAGTGCAAAGGCCAAGACCACAAACCACAGAAGATGAATTAAAATGACACTAAGGGAACAGAACTTCTAGAACCACAAAGAAAGACTTCATCATAAGTCCCACTCCTGGACCTGTGCAGATACTGAGATCTCTAGATATAGAGGTCTTATCACCCAGGACGGAGCAGTTTTCCAAACGCCACAAAAGCACCACCGGTAGAGTAAATGAACCTGAACGGAGTCTATAGTTAATCCTGTGAAAATATACCCCAAGGGTGGAGAAACCCCATAGCGCTTAGGCCAAGTGAATTCCTTTTCGAATAACCCCAATAGTTACTGTGCCCGTGCAGGAAGGAAAAAAAAAAAAAAAAAGAAGGCAAAAAGCACAAAACATTTTTATCTTTTATATATTATTTTTCTTCATTTATTATTATTTTTTTATTTACCTATTTTTTGTCGATTTCTTTGTTTTGGTGTGGTTGTTGAAGTTGTTGTCCCCATTTATATTTATATTGTGTTTTTTTTTCTTTTTTTCTTTTCTTTCTTTAGGTGCTCCACCATGTTTTTTAACTCAAGACCATGGCTTTTTTTGTGGTGCCTATCGTTATCACTGGAGTGCTCACTGGATATTTGACCATTCTTTTTGTACTGTTGGGGTGTTTCACCTTATTTTTCTCCTTCATCTCTCAAACCGACGATGAGAGCCTCTAGAAGGATTCTGCCCATTTTCAGCATATTAGACTTTTACCCCAGTTTACTACTTTTCTCTTCTTCAAATAAAACCACATAACTTGAACTATGTAGTCCTTCCTCCCAGTTAGAGGAGGAAATAAGGGAGGCACCAAGACCAAGACTTCTAAGTAGTAAGCTAGGTACAGAGGGGATCACATATTCTCACACCCCGGGGGTGAGGGAGGAGGATATGGGAGGTAGTAGGAACACAGAGGGGTAAGGAGGACAAATCGGTGATGGAAACCCCCTGATTTTATGTAAATATGTACCCATGATATTATTGTCAACAATATGAAAACCACTAAGATCAAAATAAAAATTATATTAAACAAAAGATGGCTTGTCCTCTACCAGAGAAGACCTACCACTGCTTTGGCATTGACTGACTCCAAAGAGTACTCCCAACACCCAGGTGAGTCAGCAACAGTCTGCATGCAGAGCAGATCGCTCTGCATTTAATGATGCATTTAATGATTAGAGGATGCTCCACATCAGCCTGACATCAACGAAAGAAATGCACAGAATCCAGAGTCTTTAAATATAAAAGTCTGATACCAACTATAGCTAAAGTGTGAAAAAGTTTCACCGGGACCTTGAGAATGACTGGAGTTGGATAGAATGGTATGCCTGGAACCCAGAGTCTGTCTTATGCCAATAAACTTCTGGGGTGAGGCCTTTTTGTAATCAGGTCAGGGATTTTTTTCCCCATTTTCTCCATTTTTCTGGACCTATGCAGACATTGGCGATTGCCACTATCACACCTTTACTATATTTTTTTTACTCTAAGGAAAATAATACAACTTACTGAACTTAAAAACAAATTACTGTAGTAGAATGCCTGTCACGAAAACAGGCAGGGGATGGGAAGCGGGGAGGGGGTAATGTTGCATTGGTGAAGGGGGGTGATCTGGTTATGACTGTAACTCAAATATGATCATGTTACTTAAATAAAAATATATTTAATAAAAAAAGTTGGCTTGTAGTGAAGGATACAGAGGAAGTTTATAAAAGGTTTGGAAGATTATTTCTTTTTTTTTTTTCTGCCAATGAGATTGAATTGATTCTTTAAAGCAGAACCCATAAGGATTGCCATGAGAGCTTGTGCTTTACAAAATCTTACAGGATCACATTTTACATCTTCCACAGTTATACATTTCTGTGTAATTAGTTTGAAGCTTGCCTGGATAGACAAATAGTAGATATCCTTGGCTTTTATCCTTGGCTTTCTTTTTTTCTTCATTTTGAGGGTGGTCAGTTTTTTCATTGATTTTATAAGCAGTGAATATTTAATATTTTTTTATTTTTAATAGTCAAGCTAACAAAGAATAATTAATTTCATTATTTTGAAAAGCCTATGTGACCAAATGTTCATTAAGAACTTCCTCAAAATAACTTCTTAAAAATGTATATTTGTTTAGGAAAATAAATTAATCATACATGCTGGCTATTTGATATTGTAATTAGGTGTGTAGATATAGATGCTTTATCCATGTGACACTAACACTTATTGGTAATGAATACATCATTAATGATCACTGATACTGTGAGGATCTTGCTTCATTCTTATTAATGCTTCATTGTGGAAAGGTGGAAAGTTCATTAGACATATGCATATGTGTCTGTAAAACATACATGCATATAACTAAGATGAAATATTTTCACATTTATTTTATAGTTGTTTTCTAAATAATGATGTTCTTTTTTGAATTTAGAAAGAAAAATAGATAACATTGGAGGAGACAAACTTATGTAAGAACAGCGAGGTGGGTCAGATGAGGGAAATGGACATTGGGACAGTGAGAGGGAGAGTCAGTGGATATGTGTAAGAGACCTGAGTGTGACCTGTGGGGCATTTGAGGTCATTATTTCACCAGTCACCTCTCATCACTTCTTCAGTATCAGTACACAAAATTCAAAATTAAGTAGCATAAAGGTCAAAAACAACTGGAACAGAATAATGTTTTTTTTTCCATTACAGTTAGATGTTCTTTCCTTCACTCAACCCTTTATTGCCTTGCTGATTCATTCCCTTTCTAGCTTTGTTTTAGCTTTCCACTGCTTTAAAAATATCGTGTTACCAGTGGAGTGGAAATAATAAATTTTGTTTTTGAACTGAGATCTGTTTGTATACTGATTAGCACAAAAGTGGTTCTAATCGTGGTTTCAAGAACAATTAAAACTGCTAGATTAACACCACAAAATGATCTGTGTGTGTGAATGAGAGAGATATAGAAAGAGAGAATAGAAAAACATATTTATCAATAATTCTCTAACTTTTGTATTAGTGTTTTCAATAAACAGAGAAATTCTTAAAATAATACATATATATTGAGAAAAATGTTGCTCTCTGACATAACTTCTTTTTTTTTTTATAAACTATTTGTGTGCAAAGTTGTCAGGGCTATAAGTATTTAGAGGACATGACAATCTAGATTTTGCTTTGCACTGGTGTCAATTTTAATGCCAAATTATTTTATGAAAATCACATTGTCCTAAACCATTCAGACAGAATCTATTTGGTTGTTGGTCATGTTAGTTTACATTAATATTATTTTCATTTTTTTGAATAAATCAAGGTCAGTGGTTTAATAGCTTGTATTCAGAAAGCAGTGGTCCAAAACATACCACAAAGGCTCATCAGAATGTTATTTTTCATGTATTTATGTGTTGTTTTGCATGGATAAAGTAACTATTTCCATGGGGAAATTAGAAGATTTGTTAAAGTGGTCATTTATGTTACACATGATAATGAATGTTTTCTTAGTTATACCCTTTCTAGTAAATACAAATTCCGATGAATAAGAAAACTTGGTAGTATTGCCATTATTTTAAATTTTGAATATACTACTTTGCTACCATTTCCCCACTCTCCCAAATATATTCTGATTACTGAATTCTCTACCTTCAAAAGTACTCAGAAAAATAATATCTTGTCTATAAAAATATCTTTTCTTAAATACAAGAACAAAACTTTCTAACAAGGGATCCATGAAAATAGAAAATTAATCTTTAAAATTATTCTAGAAATAGAAGATAGCTCAAATGTATCTAATTTGTCTTGGAATTTTACATATGTCCTGGGATGAGCCTTTCAGAAAGTGATAATAAAAGATAATGGGGGGTCAAATTGAATTACTTTTTGGCCACCCACCTTGTTCGGAGTAAACTTCAGTGTTAGGAAGCAGGTGCTATGGTAGGTAAGTAGCACCAAACAGTTTTTAATTATTTTCTGAAAGGCTCATCCCAGGACAATTTTTTATCACAACTTTAATAAATAATAAATCCCTGAGTACTTCCAATTACATTTAAATGTTAATGTATTCTAGTAAATAATCTTTTACTCCTTGCATATTAGGGTTTTGTAAGATACAGACTTGTGTTGAAATGAAGATTCAAAGTGATCGTGAAAAAAATTTCTTTTACTTTAAAGATGCTAAGGGATAACATTTTGTTGTCAGAGTCTAAGGAACTTTTTCATTTCACATTTTTCCCCCTTGCTTTGTTTCTTCATGTACTACAAATAAGATCATACTACATTTGTCTTTTTCATCCGGAGTTATTTCACTTAGTATTTTTAAAAAATACTATCTTTATTTAAATATCTTGATTACAAACATGATTGTGATTAGGTTTCAGTTATGTAAAGAACACCTCCCTTAACCAGTGCAACATTCCCATCACCAATGTCCCAAATCTTCCTCCACTCCTCCCACCCCCACCTGTACTCTAGACAGGCTTTCCACTTCCCTCATTCATTCACATGGTTATGATAGTTATCAATGTAGCTATTTCTCTAACTGCACTCACCACTCTTTGTGGTGAGCTTCATGAGGTGAGCTGGAAATTGCAGTCCTCTTCTCTTTGTCTTGAGAATTGTTGCAAAAATGTCTTTTATTTTTCTTAAAACCCATAGATGAGTGAGACAATTCTGCATCTACCTCTCTCCCTCTGACTTATTTCACTCAGCATAATAGATTCCATGTACATCCATGTATAAGAAAATTTCATGACTTCATCTCTCCTGACGGCTGCATAATATTCTATTCTGTATATATACCACAGTTTCTTTAACCATTCATCTGTTGAAGGGTATCTTGGTTATTTTCAGAGTCTGGCTACCGTGAATAGTGCTGCAATGAATATAGGTGTGAGGAAGAGATTTTTGTATTGTATTCTTGTGTTCCTAGGGTATATCCCTAGGTGTGGTATAGCTGGAATGAATGGGAGCTCAATTTCCAGTTTTTGGAGGAATCTCCATATTGCTTTTCATAAAGGTTGGACTAGACTGCATTTACACCAGCAGCGGATAAGAGTTACTTTCTCTTCACATCCTTATGCATTCAAGTTCTGTGTTTTTGCAAAAAGCAAAATTTAATCCTTTATAGTGGAGTATAATCTGTGTATATAATATAGCATTATAACTATAGCATTATTATTATAGCATTTGACACTTGAGTTGATTTCATGTTGCAGGTATTGTAAATAGCACTGCAAAGAACATCTCTATGAATACATATGTTTGAATTAGTAATTTTGTGTTCTTAAAGTATATAATAAAATATAATAGTAATAAGTGAATCATTTAATATCTCAGGTTTGATATTTTGAGACATCTCCAGACTGCTTTTTTATAGATGCTAAATCAAGTTAAATTTCGAACAGTCATGTAAAGAGTTTCTTTTACTCCATCAACACTCCCTTCCAACACTTATTTCTGGCTTTTTAAAAATATAAATGACTCTATTTAAAGACCATGTATCACATAGATGACATAATTAATCATAATGCATTTGCTTCCAGGTAAGTGGGAGTGAAATTATTAAAACTGAAAAAAAGGAAGAAAAACAAGAGAGTACAGCAACAAGAAACTTTTTGAAAATTATTGTATTTCAAAATAAGGTCAGTAAGTCATTGTAAAATTTAGTAAACTCTGTTTATAGGTCATTCTGTTACTTTTAAAAATGAACATTAAGTGGCATCAGACACACATTGGAGTATAAGTTGGTGTCTTCCTATAGGGATGACAGTATTTAAAATATCTGGAGTTGTCATGGTCACACAGTCCAGGAATTCCAAGGACTATTGCTGATACTGTGGCTTTTGTTGGGGCATGTTTTGGCTCCCAGGGCATCTAAAAGTATGAGATGGCAGGGGAAGGTGCCTGCATTCACTCTATAAATGTCCTAGTTATATCAGCTCACATAACCTCATACTTGAATTTTTGGTCAGTCTGGCATCTCTACAGAGCTTCCTAGTTGAGTAGTGAAGTTTGATTGATGTCCAAGATGTAGTTGCAGGTGATAGGTTCTGCCAACATGGCTTAGGTAGGGCAAGGACTTGACCTCACACTCTTCTTTCAAGATGGCCATTTTCATCTTTTTTTTTTTTTTTTTTGGTTTTTGGGCCACACCCGTTTGACGCTTAGGGGTTACTCCTGGCTATGTGCTCAGAAATCGCCCCTGGCTTGGGGGGACCATATGGGACGCCGGGGGATCGAACCGAGGTCCTTCCTTGGCTAGCGCTTGCAAGGCAGACACCTTACCTCCAGCGCCACCTACCCGGCCCCCATTTTCATCTTCATAGCCAGTGTACTCACGCAGACCTGGAGTGTGCATTTGTAGGAATGGTTTTGGCTGTCAAAACTTCCGGAAGTTAAAGAAGATTGGGGTGGGTACCCTCACTAACACCAAAAATGTCCTGGTGGTGTCAGCCCAAATACTGGCATAACTGGTAAGATTATTTGATAAGATTGGTGTCTGAAGAGAGCTATAGATGAGTGGTGAAGCAGGGCCATGGTTCTTTTATTTTTATAGATAAATCCATTCATGAATCCATTCATTTTGATAATCTGCCACATGTTGATTTCGATATTTTGTTTTGTTTTGTTTTGGGGTTACACAATATCAGATTTTACTCTTATTTCTGCACTCAGTGATCACTCCTGCCAGGCTTAGTAAACCATATGGGATGTCAAAGATTGAACCAGGTTGTAAAGCAAGTATCCTATCACTCTGTCTTACTGCTTTGGTTCCATCATCTGTTATATATTGAACCAAACAACAGGAATAATTATTCTGACCTAACTGCTCCAAAATTTCTTGAAGGTAACCACACTCAGCTGTGCTCAGGGATTAATCCTGGTTCTCAGGATTCGGAGATCATACCTGCTGAGATCAAGTGAGCATATGGAATGCCAGAGGTAGAGCCTGGGTTTAAATCATGCAAAGAAAACATCCTACCTGCTGTACCATTTCTCAGGCCTGTATCTGCTCCAAATGTTATCTCTCCATTTTTTTTCTTTAGCCAACAACGTGTAGATTAAAAGAGCACCTAGAGAATGTCTCTGTCCTTGAGCACAATTTCTTACATGTTTTGAAGATGTTTTGCTGTTTCAGTTTTACTGTTTTAGCTTCATTTCAAGGTTAACTTGGCTAAAGAACAGAAGATAGCCTAATAAAAAGTTATAACGTGTTAATAAAATTCAAAGACTTCAAGTGTTTATATACAAAAGTGTCTGTGAATTGTTATTGAAAAGCTGAACATATAATACAATCACCTTAAGTCAGATTAATTTGAAATTTATGTTAATTTGTTCTGGGCCTGGATAGTATGTTAAGTATTTAGGAGGACTGAGAACAAAGTTATTGTTACAAATAAATTTATAAGATTCTCTTTCTTTTTTTATTGGAGTGATAAGAATGAAACCAATTTGCACATGCAAGGCTAGTGCTCTACCAAGAAGGTAGATATTTAATTATTTAACAACAACAAAAATATTAATATCAACTAAGGAGCACTCACTTTATTTCTTGTAGTGTAATTATATATAATAAAAAATTTGTGTTTTGCACTTTTTTTGTAATAATCATAAATTTTCCTCAAAAGCAAACTGAACTATACTTAAAATTGTCTTTACCTTATTCAAATTATATACTTAGAATTAGTACAATATTTTAAATTTAATTCAGAAATTATGGAAATGTATTGACTTCTTAAGCATGGTGAGATAGTTTTCCTTCCTCCCCCGTCTCACCCTTTCTCCCTCCATTCCTCTCTTCTTCCCTTCCTCCTTCCTTCCTCCCTTTCTTTCTTTTTTACTATTATTTTTTTGCAATCCAGAATGTTGTAATGTTAGTCAGATCAATTAAGTTAGATTAAAATCATGAGTGAATTAATCAAAATACTGATTCTAACCTTTGTGTCTTCTATTTAATAGTTGAAAAAAAAATCTTCTAAGTCACTGAGTCTCCTAGACCTTGTGTGAAAATTTCAGAATAAATTTTCTTTCTTTCCTTTTTTCTGTTTTTTTTTTTTTTTTTTTTTTGGTCATACTCAGTGTGCTTAGGGGTTGCTCTGGACTCTACTCTGAGGAATCACTTTTGGCAGGGCTCAGGGAATCATATGGGATGCTGGAGATTGAATCTGGTTTGGCTGCATTCAAGGTAAGACCCTTATTCTCTGTACCTTCTCATCAGCTAGAATTTGGGGATAGTTTTCTATGTTATAAACTACTAGGAAGAATAAGCAAAATAACTATGTATAATTACTGTAAATCCTCCTTTTAGTATAGAACTCACCTGGATATGTAATTATTCTATCTTTACTGTTCCAAAGTCCTGCACTGACCACATATAGTTATTAAACAATTGAAATACTGCTAGTCCAACTGAGAACCTAGATTTTAAATTGTGTTCAGCTTTAATTGATGTAAATGTAGAGTAATGGTTTTAAAAATTCTCATAAATCTCTCTTATGACCTTTATGTATATATATTTTAATGAAATCATTAAATTATTAACATTGGATGCAGATGCTATAGGTTGAATGCTGTACTCCCCTGTTTAAACATATTAAGTTATAAGGTAATTTGGTCTAATGAGTATATTATTCATGACAATATGGGATTTATAAGAGATTCTAAAGGGATTTCATAGCCCTTCTGCTCTGAGAGAATACAACAACAGGGACCCTTATCTCTGTACAAGGAAGGGGAGCTTCCTTCAGACACAGAATCTGCTGGAACCTCGATTTTCAATTCAAAGTCTCCAAAACTGTAAAAAATATTTTTGCCTCTAGACTATGCAGTATATTTTATTCCATTTAAACTACTAAAAAGATTAAGACAATAAAAATTAAAATACAATGCATAGATTTCCCTACTTCCCATGTGATTGTCTCTTCCTCCATCGCTCCCAATAAACAAGACTGGAGGTTCAAATATGTGTGGAAAAGGCTTATTAAGGAGTTGGAAACAGTAATAAGGAGAGCAAATGAGCAAGCATAACATCATTAGGTAATTAAAAAAAATTAATATAACAGGCAACTAAGAGAAAGAATTCAGTAATGAAGCCAAAACTAAAAGCCTGGGATTCCAGAACGTATGTGCAGAAATTATCCTTAGAATAATACAGGACTTCTTTTTTAATATTCAATATTTTTAATTGAATCAACATTAGAGATACTGTAGGGCTTTTTGTGGATCAAAGGGGCATTAATGGGTCAGCTTTTTTCAATTTGTGTCTTCACTGATTTAGGGAGCAGATTATTTGAAATTTTAATTGAGCTCTAGTTTGAATTCAAGACCATATAATTAGAGATGAATTTTACGAAATAATTTTTCCAATAATTATTGGCAGAATAAGTGTCCCTTCACCCCAAAACTAACTTAGAAACTGTTTAAAATAAGCATTTATTTTATTTTTATTATGATTAATATGTTCACAAAGAACATTCCAAGGAGCAATATAACAGTAGTGATATCAATTCACACTTCAATGATCTCATAATCATATTCAAATTATCACCTTATATAATTAATGAACAACTTAATAAAAAGGAATGCTGATAGGATATAAATTCAATGCTTTGGGGCCAGAGAGAAGGTGCAGCGGTAGGGCTTTTGCCTTACACATGGCTGACCTAAGACAAACCAAGGTTTGATCCCTCTGCATCCCATATGGTCCCCCACGCCAGGAGCGAATTCTGAGCACATATTCTGGAGTGATCCCTGAGCGTCATCTGGTGTGGTTCCCCCATGCCAAAAAAAAAAAAAAAAAAAGAAATAAGAAAAATAAGAATAACAAGAAAAAATAAGAAAAATAATTTGAGGGGCCAGAGCTATAGCACAGCGGTATGGTGTTTGCCTTCCTTGCATGAGGCCAACCACAGCACCCCATATGATACCTCGAGCCTGCCAAGAGCAACTTATGAGCACAGAGCCAGGAGTAACCCCTGAGTGCTGCTGGGTGTGACCCAAAAAGAAGAATTTGATTTCAAAACATCTAAAATTAATTTTGTAAATATGAAAGTTGGTGATCATTTCTACAAAGTAATTTCCCTTTAGTTCACATTGGATAAAAGCCACACACACACACACACACACACACACACACACACACACACACACTTTTTTTTTTCTTTCTGTTTTTTGGGCCACACCTAGAGGTGCTCAGGTATTATTCCTGGATCTGTACTCAGGGTTTTATTCCTAGAGATGCTTGAGGGACCATATGGGATACTTAGGATCAAACCCAGATCTGCTGAGTGTAAGGCAAATTCCTACCTCACTGTTTTCTTTCCAGCTACAAAGGCTACGTTTCTTGACTAACAAAGATCTTTTCTAATCTTTCTTTAAATGGAGATGATGATTGTATCTAAGAAGAAATAGAGATAATTGAGATGTTAATTTATAATAACTACTTACTGAAGAAGTCTAGGACATATGTCCCTGTATATATGCCATTTAAGCATGATGATTATTTTTAACTGAAGTTCTTTAGAACAAATAGATATAGGAAGGACTTTCTGACCTATTATTTTCTACTTTAAAAAAAAAGAAGATTGAAGTTTCCAATAAGGGCCATACTTGTACCAGGAATAAAAGGTGCTTATCGCCAGAGACAGAGAACTGGCGTTGAAGTCATTGTGCATTTTACCATTATCTTCTAACTTGTCCCACCATCACCATTATCCCCATATCTCTTAAATATGTCCCACAATAGTCTTGCCATTTCTTTACAAATAATCTTTTCTTGGTTTTATATATCTATTTACTTATTTATTTTTGTCTATAATGCCTAAGAACATAAGGCTCTGGTGACTTCTGTCAGTCTCCATTTCCATGTGAAGAAATATGAAAAATGATTATGTAAACATTAAATGCAATTTGCATGAGTGTTTTTTTTTCATAGTATATTTTGTGCCCATTTAGTCCTTTACTTCAGTCAGAATGCAGAGAAGTTTTCCTTCTTTTGTAATAAAAACTTACAAACAAGAATTTCTAGGGATAAAACAGAGCAAAGAAATCAGAGTGGAAAGGAGTCATTGTGGAACTCTTTGATAATCAGTTGTTTGCTTTCTTATTTCTTCTTTAAAATTAACTGATATTGGAATTGGATTCAATGTCAGCTCTCCTGGGTTCTTTAGAGAGGTGAGAGAATGGAGCAACATAGTGTTCTTCATTGTTTCCTGATGGAAGTCTCTTTCAACAATTTAATTGTTCCTATTTTGCTCTCCCCAGTCACCTAATTTCTATCCATGTCCTTAATTGCTCCTGCCATTGGCACCATATGTGTTCACCCACAAGGAACAATGTCAGTATCACTTGCTGTAAAATAATACTCACTCCAGGTGGTTTTATGGCAAGAAGAACAAAGGTAAATGAGAAAGTAACTTATTTTTTAAAAAACTATGATGCCAATTTACTGATGGACGATTGGAATTATAGCTGTCTCACTGACTAAATTATGTGTCAGTGAGAATTGTTTCAATATAAAATTCTGGAATGTGTGCAATTGTATTTGTTATTATGACTTAAAAATTTGTTAGAGTGTAGAATGGTTTGCAAGAAAATGTAAATCTTATCAAAAGACCACTTACTGGTGGATAATAAATGGTTCAGAACAAAAAAATTGAACATTGATAAAATAGAATTGAAGAGCCAAAGTAGGATAAGCTGCTGCTAAATATAGAAAAGCATAAAATTGTGGGGTTGGAAGTTAAAATTTGCATTTAATTTTATTAGGTCAAAGATAATTCAAATTTTATATGTAGGAAACTGTTGCAAAATATTTTATCACATTATTAGTTCTTGAGCTAGAAGATCATTGAATACTAAAATTAATGTCTTATATTATGGAATTAAATAGACAACATAGAATGCAATCTATTCTCAATTCTCAATTCTCCTTTTCTCAATCATATTTGATTATCAATATGATAAAGAGTTTTAAAGGTTGAAAGTAGATAGTAACACTGATGCATGGTATTTTGTATATTAATCCATATTTTTTCATTTAATTAGTCAAATATTAGCAAGTTACAAAGCTTCTATAACCCTCCACAAAGATATTGATTCTGAGCAGATTTTTTTTACATTTGAGTACTGAGCAGTATTGTGATCTTTAAAACATTATTTATTGCCTCTAAAATGATTTTTTTATTTTAGGCAGTTCCTTTCTTTTTCATTAAACTCCAAGAATTTGAGAATGATATTTATTCAACACATGCTTCAATATAGCATGAGAGCTCTTGTTTACATATATTTTAGCTGTCAGATGACATTCTCAAGAATGACTTTTGGGGAATAAATGTTTAAATTGGTGACAATAAAAAAATGGCACTTTGTGAATTCACTTTGTGAATTTTCACAAAGATAAAATAGAGGTAATAGTTTATTTCACCTGGATACTACTCAATTCATTTTTTTTGTTTGTTTGTTTTTTTGTTTTTTGGGGGGTCACAACTGGCGGTGCTCAGGAGTTACTCCTGGCTATCTGCTCAGAAATAGCTCCTGGCAGGCACGGGGGACCATATGGGACACCGGGATTCGAAACAACCAACTTTGGTCCTGGATCGGCTGCTTGCAAGGCAAACACCTCTGTGCTATCTCTCCAAGCCCGCTTTATTTTTTTTAATTTAAACAAAATAAATTTTTCCCCACTACTTTTTGTTGCAGTGTGCAGGGCAAATCGACCCAAACAACACACTTTGTTTTCTGTCATGAAGCAGTATCAAAAGTTTGTAAAATATAAACGGTTTCTGGGGCACAGGAAAAGATGGTGACTGTAGCTGTCATAACTGGCAACTACCATCAGGGTTTCTCAAAGGAGGAAACTCAGAAGTTAAGATTTTAAAAGATTAGCTCACTTCATCCACTCTTTCCTTTCTACAGGAAAAATCATGCACACTTTTCCCAAACTTGATAAAGAAACTCTGTTAAAAACCTAAGAAATGCAGGTGAGCTTATTTAAACAGTAATTTCAAAGTTGACCTAACCAATAAAAGCATATTAAAAGATTATAAAAATTATAATTTTATATCTATATAATGAAATGTGTATATATATATATATATATATATATATAGTCTTTATCTTAGAAAATGTTTAACTTGAAACATGTAAATCTTTGTCTTAGGAAAGATTGCATTCAGTGAATGAGAAGAAAACATATTATGTATTCTTTTATATATAATATTTATATATAATATTTTAAACAGAAATTCAGGAGGGAAAATTCTCAGAATTCCTCCCTGTGCTTATACTTTCTGATGAGAATGAGGAAGGCCTTAGTACCAGCGCTTTCCAGGCAAAGGAGTTCTGTTTAAACTCTACCAGATGAGTCATCTTTACAAAAATGTTAGTGTTCCACTTGCGGTTGTTTTTGATTTTTCTCTGTTCAGTAAGAGTTGTTATTTATCAACATTTTTTTAAAATTTCTCTATGTTCTAAGTAATTATTTTTTTTGGTTTTTGGGCCACACCCGGTGACGCTCAGGGGTTACTCCTAGCTATGCGCTCAGAAGTCGCTCCTGGCTTGGGGGACCATATGGGACGCCGGGGGATCGAACCGCGGTCCGTCTCCTAGGCTAGCGCAGGTAAGGCAGGCACCTTACCTCCAGCGCCACCGCCCGGCCCCGTTCTAAGTAATTTTTATATTCTCTTAGTTTTTAAATTTATATGGTTTACTATCCTGCCAATGACTTGTATATTCTATACTGCTTTCCCAGGATCAAAAAGATGCTAAATCAGGCCGGAGCAGTGGAGCAAGCGGTAGGGCATCTGACTTGCTCATACTAGAACGGACTGTGGTTCGATCCCCCAGCATCCCATATGGTCCCCCAAGCCAGGAGCAATTTCTGAGCGCATAGCCAGGAATAACCCCTGAGCATCACCGAGTATGCCCACCCCCAAAAATGAGATGCTAAATTCATGAAAAATAATTCAATAGATCATGACTACAATCTAGAAGAAAAAGTTGACTTGTCAGTGATACCAAGTTAATATACCTTAGGGATAGTTTTAGATTCTCTTTTGAATGGTGATATCTACTCTTTTATGCTGGAATTTTCTTTTACTTTTAGGTTGATTGTTAATATATTCTTGAGGGCAGAAAGCATAAAATACTATTTAAAAGTAAAGTGCCTTTATCTATAAAGTAGTTTATAACCACTCCTCCCCTTCACCCAAAGTAAATGGTGAATTCAGATTTTTTTTTTCAGCACCTGCTAGACAAACCCTAACTACTGCACTATCTCCTAGCCCCAGTGATGGTATTTTATTATGTAAATCACTCCTGGCCACAAAAACATGAAACTATCTTTTTAAAGTAAAGAAATCATTTTATTTTATTCTGAGTCAAGGGTAGTACTTAGGTCCTCACATTTACAAAGCAGATTCTCTACCACTGAGCCATATGACTAGCCTTGAACATGGTGAATAAATATATATATTTATTTATTTTATTTATTATATATATTTGAAGGGAGTTTACTGTCTTTTAATAATATCTTTATTTAAGCACCATGTTACAAACATGTTTGTAGTTGTGTTTCAGTCATAAAAAGAACACCCTCCCCTCACCAGTGCAACCTTACCATCACCAATATTCCCCCATCTCTTTCCTCCCCCACCCCTTGCCTGTAATCAAGACAGGCATTCTATTTCTTTCACTCACTACCATAATCATGATAGTTGTTAGTGTAGTTATTTCTCTAACTGCACTCATCACTCTTTGTGGTAAGCTACAGAATAGTCTCACTCTCTCATCTGTGGGATTTAAGAAAATAAAAGACATTATTGTAATAATACCCAGAGACAATAGAGATGAGGGCTGGAAGGACTGGCCCACGATATAAATTCAGGTTTTCAAAATACAGCCATCCTTCCAAACCTGTTACATCTCATTTCACATCTCTTCAGACATTCCTTAGAAGAAAACACTTAATATATATGAAAAAGGCTTCATTGTGCAAAAAGTTAATAATAATATGGGATCTTCATGGGGGGAGCAAAAATAAAACCCCCAATAAATAAACATGAGGAACACAAACATATAGGAAGAAGAAGAGACGCAGAAGAGAAATGTATTAGGAGGCAAGCTTTCTTTCAACAGTCAAAGTAGCCTTTGAAAATTAATATGTCCTTTGCATTGCAGCCAAAAACAAGCAAATGTGCCATATAATAAATGGTCATAGGAATAATTATGGGAATGCCTGCCAGATCTGGGTCAATTGATTTTCTGAAACACTGCCTTTTGACTGAGCCTCCTTTTACAAAGGAAAATCTCCCATCATGTCTTACCATAGATGACATGCTACCAGCCTCTTAGGCACCACTGGAAAGTGTGAACATGTTATTTTTGATGTGCCCTTCAGACACCTTCACTGATCTGAAGATTCGGGTCACTCACATGAGTAGGAATTAAAAATACACCAAACCAAATAGTATTCTTGCAAATTAAAACTTCTTGAGGAAAGGGCCCAAACTTAAACCCTCCTCTCTAGAACTACTTGAGCAGGGTTGGTGACTTTTAGGGGATTTCAGGAACTTCATGAGGCATCCTGGCAATGGTAGATAAAATAATTGATTCATGGGATTATTTGAAACCTGTCACACACAAGCATACACACAAGCATAATGATTCTACTGATGCACAAAAGATAAAGAATAGGCAAGCTTTTGAAGAAAGTAAATAAGCAGTTTCTTTTAGCTGCACAGTACACAATAGTGGGGTGAGTAAGGGAGAGAATTGTGGGAGAATAGACAATGATTGTTGACAGATTAAATAAAATATTTTAGAATTGCTTGTAATGATAGTTGTATAACTGAATAGTTGTATAAATAAAACTATTTAGTTGTACAACTTACATTATATGTGTTTTTTTTAAAAAATAATATCTTTATTTAAACACCGTGATTAAAAATATGATTGTAGGGGCCAGAGAGATAGCATGGAGGTAAGGCGTTTGCCTCACATGCAGAAGGTTGGTGGTTCGAATCCCGCCATCCCAAAATGTCCCCCAAGCCTGCCAGGAGCGATTTCTGAGCATAGAGCCAGGAGTAACCCCTGAGTGCTGCCGGGTGTGATCCCAAAACAAAACAAAACAACAACAAACATGATTGTAGTTGGGTTTCAGTCATAAAAAGAACACTCCCCTTCACCAGTGCAACATTCCCATCTCCAATGCCCCTATCTCCCACCCACACCCCTGTATTCGAGACAGGTTTTCTCTCAAAATTCAGTGAGATAAATCTCCTGAGAAGTCTTTCATATCAATTTATCCATTATATTGTTCGTGGGAATAATTATCTTAGAAAGGGGGTTACTATTATGCCCATTTTATAAATCAGAAGACTGAGACTGACAGCTTTATGCTTCAAAATTGGAAGTATTTCTGCCAATGCCAGAGTTACTAGTTCTGAGATATAAGGTACCAGTTATTTCAATTCAACTGCCTTCTCTTCCATTTTTTTCTATCCTATACAATACTTTTAAATATAAGCATAGAGAGAAAAATGGAGGCATAACATCATTTAAATAAAGAGTTGTTTGTGAATCTATATCTAGTAAAAAGAAACATAATGCTGATTACTTAAGATAGACAGCTCTGTTCTCCATATGTTTATTTCTGATAGACATATATTCAAGAGAATTAAGGCCTATGTACATGTTTTTAAAAATGTGGGGAAGGAATGGTTTAAACACTGATTTGCACTTCAATGAATTATACGGGAAACTTAGGCTTTATTTTCTTTTTCGAAAACTCCTTTGCCATATGTTTTTCAATGTCCCTCTGACGCAGCTTTTGGCTATGAAATTCTGTACATCTTTATGAAGCTAGAGAGCTGACCTTCAGAGGAAAAAATTCTTATTTTATTATGCTGACACCACACATCATAACTCTTATTTTGCTTGGATATCTCATTCAATGTTATCATCAACATATGCAACAAGAAATACATCATGTTTATGACTGAAATACTTCTTTTATTTTCAGTTATAGTTTTTCTATAAAATTGCTATTGAAAATGATCTTCATCTAGTTATTAATGTATTTTGCTTGGAACAGAGATGCTAAAACAATTTGCTTAATTAGGATTTTGAGTTTTTCCCCAACATTTTGAAGCATCTCCATCCCTCATGAAATATATTTATAGCCAGAGCAGTAGTACTATAAGGCTGTGGCTTTTCTGGTCTTGTATTTTTATGGGATTGTATTACCTCCTCAATATTTTGTATTCCTCCCATGTGTATTTGAGTACCAGGAGTAAATAATTCTATTTTTATTTCACTATCCCATATATTTTACAGCTCTGATTAAAATACTTTTATAGTTGTTCATTAAAAATACAGGGGTTGGAGAGATAGTACAGTAAGGAGGGCACTTGTCTTTCATCCTAGCATCACACATAGTTCCTCAAGTCCACCAGGGTAGCTAACCACTCAGCACATTCAAGTGTGACCCAACATTTAAAAAAAATGAAAAACAACAATAAAATTCCCCACTAGGACCCAAGAGTGATAAAAGGCAAAACCCACACATCATACTACGATGAAAAATATTTCTACATTCAGCCAGTTCCAGAGATTCAATCTATTCTCAAAAGAGATGTAAATCGGGTTGTGAAAAATTATGGCTACACTGGCTGTACAGCTGAAAGCTGGCAATCTTGGGAGGAGAGGCAGGCCAACTTGCTGCCCTGCCAAAGCCACACAAGCTGCACCCATCATCCACAATTACCACCTTACCAATGGCCTTGCTTCATCACTCACTCATCTATGGCTTTCTGGAGAGACACCAAACTGACCCAAACTCTAAGTACCCCTGTATCTGGCTGGATTGACATCGCATCATTAGGGCTTTTATTGGAGTAAACATAGAAACCATCCCCCTCACATTCTCATACTTCTAGAGGTCCTGGCACTTCCCACTAAAAGCAGAGTATCAGCCACAGTTCTTCGAATTCCTTGACTGAGTAGTCTCATACACTGCTGAATGAAAACTCCAAATTTTAATTCTGTCATCCACAAGGATGACAATTAAATACTAACCACCAATACTAACAATTAACTACTAAATTAAATGACAATCAAATACTAAACACCAATTTAAATACTAACAAATATTTGAAGCCACCACAAATAAAAGATAAGACAGAATAATCAATTAGAAACCAAAGCTTAATAAACCTCCTGACAATGACTTAATGATTTTACTATGACAGTAATTTTCACAAATCTTCTTGTTGCTGTACAATTTTCTTTCTTTATATTTAAAAATAGGTTTACTTCGATTTTAAATAATAAAACTAAACAGAAAAATTTCCTCAAACAAACAAACAAACAAACAAAAAAGGCAATTGAAACATGTGGGAGAGGAAAAAGTGATTTAGATAATTTCCATAAGTGCACTAAGAAGTGTATATAAGAACCTGGCATATGTTGTATTTAATTGTATATAATTAATTATATTTAATTGTATATAAGTGCATATAAGAACTTGGCATATGTTATTTGGTACATTGAAATGAATGTGGCTTTTAGCGTTGGATTAATGTTTAAACTTTTCTGAGTATACTGACAGGCTCAGGAGATAATCCTCTGAGCCTGAGCTTCTGTAAAGGAAGGACTATCATCAGTAGCATATCAAAATCATTAAAATAATTTTCCTTCCCAAATACTAAATATTTTAGTACTAAATATTTTAAATACCATATTTTCCGGCGTATAAGACGACTTTTGAAACAAAAAAAAAGTCAACCGAAAATCGGGGGTAGTCTTCTACGCCTAGTATATCCCGAAAAATGTTTCAATATGCCACTAAACGAAAATTGTCTGAATATTGCCACAAAACGAATTTTTCAACTCGATCCTGCACCAATCACTGCCAGGCTGCTCGGACTGCCTCTCTCACTCAGCCAATCCAAGCAGGCTTTTGATGCATGCAAATTAGACAATGTTCTGGACCTGAATCTACACTGTCAAAAGCCTGCTCAGATTGGCCAGAGTCAAAGAGGAAGTCTATGACAGTAGAACCTTTGGACCTTTGCTTGTTGTGGTTGGCTCACTATGGTACATACAGTTGCAGCACAGGAATGTTCTGTCTGATACAGAGAATATAGGCCAAAACCTATGTTTTAACTACAAAATTAGGAGGTCGTCTTATACGCCCAGTCGTCTTATACGCCGGCAAATACGGTAGATAACTGAGCTTAATTATCAACTAAATCCCATGATATATCTACAATACTGTATATGTATAAGGGAAAGGGTGCATTTCTAACAGTTTTTGGTCAATGAGGCCAGATAGTTGAATGCTAGTGCCTAAAAATACAATGTCCCTTGTTTGGGCCCTGATATGCCAAGGACTAGTTGGGTTATGCTGGAAGTGCACAGATGTATCCAGTGTTATGCACAGCATGCTTTGGGACCGGGAGGTGCCAGTGTTTGAATTGGGGGGGTGATCTCTACTACCACTGTGGTTCCTTCCATCTACTTTTAATATGAGAAATATAAGGTTCAGAGAAGTGAAGTTATTTATTTGCTGAGTTTCTTTCTTTGAACTGGAAAGTAATAGGCCAGGGGTCAATTACAAGCACATCTGTTAACATTATCCAAATCTCCTAAATAACTGGGTCAGAAAACCCCAGAGTGTCCTGGGGTATACTGTCAGTGAAATCTAGGCTCTGCTGAAGACTTTTTTACATTAGCCTCTCTGGGGATGTGGTCCTGAAATACCCTTTTAAACTCACTAACTACCTATATGGTTCTTTTACTCTACCTGAATAGTCTACAGACTTGTTAGTCAAGGTCTGAATGAAAATGGGCATCAGCATTACTTGGGAGCTTGCTAGAAATGTAAATTAACAGCCTCAACCCAAACTGACCCTACTAAATTTGCATCTGGACTATATATAAAAAGACTTAAACTAGGGGCCGGGCGGTGGCGCTAAAGGTAAGGTGCCTGCCTTGCCTGCGTTAGCCTTGGACGGACCGCGGTTCGATCCCCCGGTGTCCCATATGGTCCCCCAAGCCAGGAGCAACTTCTGAGCACATAGCCAGGAGTAACCCCTGAGCATTACTGGGTGTGGCCCAAAAATCAAAAAAAAAAAAAAAGACAAACTAATCTG
Organism: Suncus etruscus; assembly: GCF_024139225.1. Classification (NCBI taxonomy): domain Eukaryota; kingdom Metazoa; phylum Chordata; class Mammalia; order Eulipotyphla; family Soricidae; genus Suncus; species Suncus etruscus. Next base: position 25,204,329 of record NC_064857.1, on the reverse strand, counting down.
AAAATACTCTCTAGTTTCCTTCTTTGTTGATGATCCTTTCTTAGATGACTGTCCCATGCTGTTGTTTACTTTTTACTTTTTGGGTCACACCAGTGCTTAGGGCTTATTTCTGTCTCTGATCATAGGGATTACTCTTGGTAGGGTTTGAAGGACAATATGTAATGTTGGGTTTTAAATCCATGTCAACCATGTGCAAAGCAAGTGACCTATCCATTGTACAATCTCACCAGTGTTCCATTTCCATGTTGCTTTTAAACTTTACTTCTTCATAGAAGTTTTCATAAGCCAGGCAGTGTAAGTTTATTCTTTTTACCTTCTCTCTTTACTGCTACATCCTCTATCAAAGCCGATTCATTATAGTTCTGTTCAATAGTCTCATTATTAGCACTTGTCAGAGGACATATGACAATATCTGAGGATAGGTAGATTTCCTACTGATATAAACTATTTATAAATTTGGCTGTCAAAGTTTCTTCCATGCAAAGGGCAACGCCACTACAAAATTACATAGCCCCAAATGCCATGTTGCTTTTAAAAAATGTTGCTTTTGGTTTATCATATGAACCAGTAAGAACTCCATAATGACCAGGCCTGCCACCATCACCTATGCTTCCAAATATACAAATAAATACCTGGAAACTCATAATATTGACCAAATGTTTGTGGAATTTACACAGCTTCATGGAACAAGAAAAGTCAGGAAATTTATGGAATCAAAACCAACTTTATTTTTTTAAAGCAAGAAAGCTTCTTTTACTTATTTTTTAAATTGATATCTTTATTTAAGCACCATGATTACAAACATGTTTGTAGTTGATTTCAGTTATAATAAAGGACACCCTCCTTCAACAGTGCAATATTTCCACCACCAATGCCCCCCATTTTCTTCCTCTCCCACTTCCTACCTGTATTCAAGACAAGCATTCTATTTCTCTCACTGACTACCATTGTCATGATAGTTGTCAGTGTAATTATTTCTCTAACTGAACTTACCACTCTTTGTGGTAAACTTCAAAAGAAGAAACAAAGGGAGTACTTTACTTATGGCAAGACAACCCTACAAACATGCTAAACTTCTAAAAAAAATATAACACAAATTCCTACAATCATCTCTCTCAATGCCAATGAACTAAATGCACCAATTAAGAGACACAATGTGACAAAATGGATCATAAAATTAAATCAACATTTTGAATAAACACAGACTCAAAGTCAAAGGTTGGAGCTAACAAATCTATAAAAAAGGTAGTATGGTAATATCCAAAGACAATAGGTATGAAGGCCAAGAGATTCAATCCAACATAGAATGCTCTAGCATGAGAGTGCAGTTAGGACAGAAACGGAACCACTATGATCACTCTGAACAAGAACTGGAAAAAAGATGGTGCTGAAAGGAGATAATGTGATATGCTTATACTCTTTCTGTAACAATATTGCAAAATGATGTCTTAAAATGAAAGAGGAGAGAGAAAGTGAGAGAACTGAAAATTGGACCCCCATATGATCCTGCAATACAACTTTTAGGGATATATCCGAGAAATATGAAAACACATTACAAAAATTCCTTTTGCACTCCTAATTTCATTTCATTACTATTTACAAGAGGCAGAATCTGGAAATAACCCAATGTGTCCAACAACCGAAGAATGGCTATAATGGGGTACATCTACACAATGGTATACTATGCAGCTCTTAGGAAAAAGGAAGTCATAAAATTTGCTTATACATGGATAAATATGGAGAATATTATGCTGAGTTAAATGAGTTAGAAAGAGAGAGGGATAAATATAGCATAATCTCACTTATTTGTGGGATATAAGAAAAGAAATGGAAGTATGGTGATAATATTCAGAGATAATAGAAATGAGAACCAGGAGGACTAATTCATCAGAGGACGCTTGCCATAAAGAGTGGAGCAGAGCAGTTAGGGCAGAGACAGGGCCACTAGGACAATGATACTTGGAACTGATCTCTTTGAACAATAACTGGGTTGGATGGAGATAAAGTGATGTACTCAGTACCTCTTCATTAACATTAGTGAGAACCATAATGTCTAAAAAGGAAAACAAAGGTAGAAAGGGATAAGTAAAATGCCTGCTCCAGAGGCAAGCAGAGAGCGATGGTGGGAAGAAAATCAGGGACATTTTTAGTGGGAAATATTCATGGGTGAGTGATAATTATATTGTAAGACAGAATTTCAATCATGAACAACTTTAGAATCAGGATGTTTAAATAAAAAAATATATACCCCGTTTATGTGTTTTGTACACAGTATGAATGAAACTCAGTCATAAATAACATTATGACAGTGGTTAAAAAACCTGTATTATGCACAATTTTGTAAAGCATAATGTATAAATAATTTTTAAAAATAAAAAGGAGAAAAATTATCTTAAGACTTAACTACAATTTATACTACTATGTTCAGTTTCTCATTCTCTGAGCTGCTTCAGTAAAACAAACTAAAGTGTCACTGTTGATCACAATGCAAGAAACTTCTCTGGTCTCTTGTATACCTCTGGGAATGATTCATGAGCACTAACCTTGGAGTAAGCCCTGAGCACTTCTGGATGTGGCTCCAAAGACAAAATAATAAAAGAAGAAAAGAAAACTAAACCTTGCTGATTTTACATTGATTTATGCAGTGACAGCTGATCTCCCAAAACACCTGTTAAGCTGGTTTTGGGACTAAGAACTCTGGGGTATTCTTGGCATCAGGACAGGCAGCCTATTCCCATCCTTCCATATACTTCTAGAAGTTATGGCTGTCACACCCCACAACCCACCATCACTGATTGCAATGTTAGCTCATAGGCCCAGCTCGATAGATTCTGAAATTCTTGGCAGTGCATGGCAATGCAACACGTTCAAATTATTCAATGGTGGCATTTCAGTAGAAATACACCAAATTAGATGTGAAAATATCATAGGAGGCACCCAAATAAACAAAATAAGTAACACAGAATGCTCAACTAGCAACAAAAATTTAGTAAACCTTGAAACCCCTTTTATGAAATATGATAATTTTCAAAAATTTTCTTTTAGTGTAGTTTTTTTTAATTACTATTTTCCAAGTTTCAGATTTAAAAATTTCTTACTAGATACCTTTCATGTCACTTGATATTGGTTATTTTTATTTTATTATTTGTGGGCAGCTTAGGGCCACACCCAGCAGTGCTCAGGGTTTATTCCTGCACTCAAAAATAGCTCCTGGCAGGTTCAGGGGACCATATGGGATGCTGTGGATCAAATCCAGATCAGTTCCAGGTAAGACCCAGGTCTGCTTCCTGCAAGGCAAAAGCACTTCCGCTATGATATTGCTTGGACCCCCTTTAGTATAAGATTTTTTTTAAAAAAATATTTTTCCATTATCATTCAGGTGTAACCAGCAATATTAGATAATTTGTTCATACCTGCCAAGGAGGGGCAATGGTGGAGGGAATGTTACACCAGTGATAGGATTGGTGATGAAACATTGAATACCAAAAATAACTTTATTATGAATAACTTTTTAAACCATGGTATTAAAATAAAGTAATGTTTTAAAAAATCATATTCATATTACATCATTGTTTTGATTAAGAATCATGAGAGAAACTGCTGTTGTAGGGGTTCTGAGAAAAAATATCCCCTTCTCCTCTGGGTTTTTCTTGTGCTGTTGGAATAAACTAACATCAAACAGATAATAGGATAAAAAGAATGAATTTAATTACATCAATAGGGACACTTTACATGACAGTTAATTTTAGAACAAATAAAAGAGACAGAGTTTTTATTTTTGAAGCAATGAATAAAATAGGGAACTTGGGCATCAAGAGGAGAGAAAGAAATTTCATGTCATGTGGTAATTCAGGACAAAACCAAATGCTCTAGATATTTCTGCTATCATGAGTTAGGTTCTCCAATAAAAGAATTCTTTCCTTGGCCTGAAACTCTCTATCACTGTCACATCTGCGAAGATGGAGAACCCAGTACTATCTTCTGCACTCCCCATCCTGCCTCCAGGCCAGGAGTTTGCCAGATCTGACATCATCAACCGTCTCAGTCTCAAACTGCATGAACTCTAGCATGTCTGCATCCATGTGAAAAATGACTGAATAACCAAGTGGTGGCAAGTGGGAAGTGGCACTCCTATTTCTGAGAGAGTATACAGCTTTAAAGCTCCATTAACTCACTAGAGTTACAAGTTGCCAATTTTTCCAGTATGCTTTACTGCATGGTAGTGAAGAGAATAATTAAAAAAACAAATATATAATTATTAGCTATTTAATATAAAAATTAAACAAACTGAGATGCCAGCACCCTTTTGCCTCTCTACTCTGCTGTCCTGAATTTTTGGCCTGATTTCATCCTGGGTGCAGCTCATCTGCCAGCCTGCCTTCCCGTGAGCCTTCCGTGGAGGTGAGTCCACACGCCCAGAAAGGGAGGAACCAGAGGAGCACGGTTGCTCCGCTCCCCTTCGCGACGGTGCACATTATTTAGCCGATGAATACAACCACAACACGTAAAAAAACCCGCAATACTAGTGTGACAATGGGGGAACAACACGGGCCAGTGCCAGACATAGAGAATGAAGATGGCAACTCTGATGACTTGAGCCTTACCAACCACCTAGTCAGTCTCTCAGATAAGGAGTTTAGAGTTGCAATATGGAACATGTTCAAAGAACTCAAACAAAGTATAGAAGAGAACACTAATAAGAATCAGGAGAATATGAAGATAGAAATGAGAAAACTCCAAACAGAAATTTCAGATCAAATAACAGGTCTGAAAAACTCAGTAGATGAATTGAAGAAAAAAACATGGTTGAGATTTCCCACAGGTTAACAGCAGCTGAGGATAGAATCAGTACACTGGAAGATGAGATGCATAACAATTACATACAGCAGAAGAAATTGGAAAAAAGCCTCAAAGCAAATGATCAAACAATGGAAAAATTACTCAAAGAATGGGAACAGATGAAAATAGAAGTCTATGATAAGCTCAACAGAAACAACTTAAGAATCATTGGAGTCCCAGAGACTCAGGAAGAAAATCTTCAGGAAGAATCAACAGTCAAGAATATCATTAAAGAGAAACTACCAGAGCTAATGAATACATGCGATCAAATCCTGCATGCCCGAAGAGTGCCAACTAAAAGAGACCCCAGAAAAAGCACCCCAAGACACAAAATCCCATAGATAGAGACAGAATTCTGAAAGCAGCAGATCGAAAAGAGAAATTACATTCAAGGGAACATCCTTGAGATTTACTGCAGACCTGTCACCAGAAACACTCAAGGCCAGAAGGCAGTGGTGGGACATAGTGACAAAACACAGTGAAATAAATGCTTCGCCTAGAATACTGCACCCAGCAAAATTCACTTTCAGGTTTGAAGGAACAATACATAGTTTCACAGACAAACAACAGCTCAAAAACATCACAGACTCAAAACCATTCTTAAAAGAAAAACTGAACGGCATACTTTAAGACAAGGCTCACCAACAGACACACCAAACTTTAATATAAAGATGGCACTAACTCCCAGGAAAATTCTTTCTCTCAATGTCAATGGACTAAATGCACCAGTTAAGAGACACAGAGTGGCTAAATGGATCAAAAAACTCAATCCAAACTTCTGCTGCCTACAAGAAACGCACCTGAATAGTCAGAACAAACATAGACTCAAAATAAAAGGCTGGAGGTAAATCATCCAAGCAACACCCAAAAAAAAAGCAGGAGTGGCTATACTAATATCAGATGATGCAAACTTTATACTTAGGAAAGTTGTAAGGGACAAAGATGGACATTTTGTATTAATCAAGGGATATGTACAGCAGGAAGAAATCACCCTCCTAAACATATATGCACCGAATGAGGGGCCAGCAAAATATTTAATACAACTGTTGACAAATCTGAAAAATAATATCAATAACAACACAATAATTGTGGGAGACCTCAACCCGGCATTGTCAACACTAGACAGGTCAACCAGACTGAAACCCAACAAGAATATACTAGACCTGAGGAGAGAAATGGAAGAAAGAGGCCTAGTAGATATATACAGGACACTCCACCCCCAGAAGCCTGGATACACATTTTTCTCTAATGTACATGGGACATTCTCCAGGATAGACTACATGTTAGCACATAAAACATACCTCTATAATATCAAGAGGATAGAAATTTTGCAGGCTGCCTTTGCTGACCACAAAGCCCTGAAATTATATATGAACTACAAAGGGACACAGAAGAAAAATTTTAACACCTGGAAGTTAAATAGCCTCATACTGAATAATCAGTGGGTCCGAGATGAAATCAAAGAGGAAATCAAAACCTTCCTGAAAACAAATGACAATTGAGACACAAACTATCAGAACATATGGGACATAGCAAAAGCAGTACTGAGAGGAAAATTTATAGCTTTGCAAGCACACATCAGGAAAGAAGAAGGGGCATACCTGAATAGCTTAATGACGCAGCTCATAGAATTAGAAAGTGCTCAACAAAAAGATCCAAAAATAGGGAGGCAGAAGGAAATAACAAAGCTGAGAGCAGAAATCAATGAAGTGGAAACCCGAAAAACCATCCAAAAGATCAATGAAAGCAGAAGTTGGTTCTTTGAAAAAATAGACAAGATTGATAGAACACTGGCAAAACTAACAAAGAAAGAAAGAGAGAGAAACTTGATAACTCGTATTAGGAATGAAAAAGGAGAGATCACTACTGATATGGTAGAGATTCAAAGGGTAATCAGAAACTACTTTGAGAAACTCTATGCCATTAAAAATGAAAACCTGGAAGAAATGGATAAATTCTTGGAATCTTATAATCTTCCACGATTGAATGAAGAGGATGTAGCATATCTAAACACACCCATTACTATTGAGGAAATTAAGAAAGTAATCAAATGTCTGCCCAAAAACAAAAGCCCAGGCCCAGATGGATTTACTAATGAATTCTTTCAAACCTTTCAAAAGGAACTACTACCAATCCTGGCAAGACTCTTTCATGAAATTGAAAAAACAGGAAAACTTCCAAATAGCTTTTATGAAGCCAACATCACCTTGATACCTAAACCAGACAGAGATGCTACGAAAAAAGAAAATTACAGACCAATATCGCTGATGAATGCAGATGCAAAGATCTTCAACAAAATCCTGGCAAATAGGATTCAATGCCTCATTAAGAAGATCATCCACTACGATCAAGTAGGTTTCATTCCAGGAATGCAAGGCTGGTTTAACATCCGTAAATCTATCAGCATAATACACAACATCAACAGCAAGAAAAATAAAAATCACATGATCATATCAATCGACACAGAGAAAGCATTTGACAAGGTCCAACACCCATTCTTGATCAAAACTCTCAGCAAGATGGGAGTGGAGGGAACCTTTCTCAATATAGTTAAGGCCATCTACCACAAGCCAGAGGCAAATATTGTCCTCAATGGAGAAAAACTGAAAGCCTTTCCTCTAAATTCTGGCACAAGACAAGGCTGTCCTCTCTCACCACTCCTATTCAACATAGCACTGGAAGTACTTGCTATAGTGATTAGGCAAGAAAAAGATATCAAGGAAATCCAGATAGGAAAGGAAGAAGTCAAGATCTCACTGTTTGCAGATGACATGATACTCTACTTAGAAAACCCCAAAGACTCTACCAAAAAGCTTCTAGAAACAATAGACTCATATAGCAAGGTGGCAGGCTATAAAATTAACACACAAAAATCAATGGCCTTTCTATACACCAATACTAATAAGGAAGAAATGGACATTAAGAAAACAACTCCATTCACTATAGTGTCACACAAACTCAAATATCTTGGAATTAACTTGACTAAAATACAAAGAAAACTATAAAACTCTGCTCCAAGAAATAAGAGAGGACACGCGGAAATGGAAGCACATACCTTGCTCATGGATTGGCAGGATTAACATCATTAAAATGGCAATACTCCCCAAAGCACTGTACAGATTTAATGCAATCCCCCTAAAGATACCCATGACATTCTTCAAAGAAGTGGATCAGGCACTTTTGAAATTTATTTGGAACAATAAACACCCTCGAATAGCTAAAGCAATCATTGGGAAAAAGAATATGGGGGGAATTACTTTCCCCAACTTTAAACTTTACTACAAAGCAATAGTTATCAAAACAGCATGGTATTGGAATAAGGACAGGCCCTCAGATCAGTGGAATAAGCTTGAATACTCAGAGAATGTTCCCCAGACATACAATTACCTAATTTTTGATAAAGGAGCAAAAAATCCTAAATGGAACAAAGAAAGCCTCTTCAACAAGTGGTGTTGGCACAACTGGGTAGCCACTTGCAAAAAATTGAACTTAGACCCCCAGCTAACATCATGTACGAAGGTAAAATCCAAATGGATTAAAGACCTCGATATCAGACCCAAAACCATAAGATATATATAACAACACGTAGGTAAAACACTCCAGGACATTGAGGCTAAAGGCATCTTCAAGGAAGAAACTGCACTCTCCAAGCAAGTGAAAGCAGAAATTAACAGATGGGAATATATTAAGCTGAGAAGCTTCTGCACCTCAAAGGAAATAATGCCCAAGATACAAGAGCCACCCACTGAGTGGGAGAAACTATTCACCCAATACCCATCAGATAAGGGGCTAATCTCCAAAATATACAAGGCACTGACAGAAATTTACAAGAAAAAAACATCTAATCCCATCAAAAAATGGGGAGAAGAAATGAACAGACACTTTGACAAAGAAGAAATACAGATGGCCAAAAGACACATGAAAAAGTGCTCCACATCACTAATCATCAGGGAGATGCAAATCAAAACAACGATGAGATACCACCTCACACCACAGAGAATGGCACAGATCACAAAGAATGAGAATAAACAGTGTTGGCGGGGATGTGGGGAGAAAGAAACTCTTTTCCACTGCTGGTGGGAATGCCGTCTAGTTCAACCTTTATGGAAAGCGATATGGAGATTCCTCCAAAAACTGGAAATTGAGCTCCCATATGATCCAGCTATACCACTCCTAGGAATATACCCTAGGAACACAAAAATACAATACAAAAACCCCTTCCTTACACCTCTATTCATTGCAGCACTATTTACCATAGCAAGACTCTGGAAACAACCAAGATGCCCTTCAACAGACGAATGGCTAAAGAAACTGTGGTACATATACACAATGGAATATTATGCAGCTGTCAGGAGAGATGAAGTCATGAAATTTTCCTATACATGGATGTATACGGAATCTATTATGCTGAGTGAAATAAGTCAGAGAGAGAGAGAGAGAAAAATGCAGAATGGTCTCACTCATCTATGTGTTTTAAGAAAAATGAAACACATTCTTGCAATAATAATTTTCAGACACAAAAGAGAAAAGAGTTGGAATTCCAGCTCACCTCAGGAAGCTCACCACAAAGAGTGATGAGTTTAGTTAGATAAATAACTACATTTTGAACTGTCCTAATAATGAGAATGTATGAGGGAAATTGAGAACCTGTTTAGAGTACAGGCGGGGTTCGGGTGGGGAGGAGGGAGACTTGGGACATTGGTGATGGGAATAAAAAAAAATTAAACAAACTAGTTTTCAAGTAACTAGTGTTCTAAAACACCATCATTACAAAACTGGGGGAAACTAAGAAGCTCAACTTTATAATGGGTCATAATGGGTACAAAAACCCTGGCAAGTCCATAAGTCTACCTGTTAGATGAGAATCTACAATCAACATTTACTACACTGGCCATGGAAATTACGAAACTATTCACCAGCAAAATTAAGCAATCAATAGATGACAAATTAAATCAACTGAAAAATGGTTTCAGAGGATGAGAATTTCCATCCAAATAAAATTGAAAAAGTTAAAGAAACGTGCAAGTAAGTCATAATAGCAGAATCTCACAGGGAGTCGATATCTATAGACATGAACTTGAAGACAAAATATAAGCCAAAGACAAAATATAATGAAGTCAAAAAAGAAAAGGGAGACAAAAAGATGGAAGAAAGTATAAAGTATATGCTTGAACGAAGTACAAGAGACAAGAGGAATAATCTATTTATAGGCATATCAGAGGTGAGGAGAAAGGGGGAGAGGGAGAAAGAATTAGTGGAAAAGATAATAGCAGAAAACTTCCCCACTCTCTGGATGGAGGCAGCTATGCAATTTCAAGAGGCCAAAAGTCTCAAACAAAATAGATTTGTACAAAATAACACCAAGACTACATAGTAATTAAAATGGCAAAAACGAGAGAGAGAGACTTCTTAAAGCAATAAGAGAAAAGAAAAACCTTTTAGATAAAGTAAGAAAATAAGACTCAAAACAGATCTCTCATATAAACCGTTTGAGCAAGAAATGCTCCAATAGGAAATGTTCCAAGCAATAAAATTACATATTCAAATAACTGAATGAAAGAATCTTTCAACCTGGAGTCTACTACCTAGCAAACCTCTCATTTCAATGGGAGAGAGGGATAAAAACATTTTCAGTCAAATAAGAGCTGGCAACATTTGCATTAACCAATCTGACTCTGCATGAACTACTGAAAAGCCACTTATACAAACCAAATAGTCAATTACAGAAACAACACTACACAGTAAAATAGCAACACAACACAACACAAAATTGTTCAGGACTGAGCTTCAGTTATACATAGTGCAACACCATTCACCAGCACACGTTGCCCCCATCAATGCCTCCAGTTTACCTCCTGCCTATCATCTACACTCTTTCCCATGCCTGACTTAGTTTACATTTCCTTTATGTTCACATTTTCCTTTATGCACCTTATTGTTTCAGTCTGATATCTTTGTGTTTAACCCATTATTTTTTGCATTTGGGCAAGGAATCAGGAAGATGCCTGAGTTCACAATTTTTTTTTCCATGCAGCTGCCTAGTTTTCTGACAATACTTGTATGTTGGGAGCAAGGCTTTTCTTGATCCACTTCATATTTCTTGCCCTTTCTTCAAAAATTAATTAATAATATATCTAAGAGCCTATCTCCAGATATTCAGTCTGTTCCACTGATCTGATAATGTGCATTTATTCTACTACCATGTTGTTATAATTATTACTACTTTACAATAGAGTTAGAATCTGGGAAAAGTGGTGCATCCCATCTTATTTTTCCCAAGGATTGCCTTAGCTTTGTATGGCAATTTATTGTTTCATATGAATTTCAAGAGTCTTTAATCTATTTATTTGAAGACGATCCTGGATATCCTTATAGGGATTGCATTAAATATGTACAATGCTTTGCAAAATATTAACACTTTAATTATGTCAATACTTGTGATCCAGGAGAAGTGGATGTGCTCCTATTTTCTGCATCCTTTTTGATTTTGTGAAGCAGTGATTTGTAGGTTTTTTTGTAATGAACTTTCATCCTCTTAAGTTGATCTCAAGGTACTTGATTATTCTGGGGCACAATAGTAAATGTTTTTTTTAAATATCTCTTTCTTCTCTTTCATTATTTTTGTATAGAAAAGCCATGGATATTCTTATATAACTTTTGTAGCCTGACACTGTACTGTACCAATCTATTATTTCAGGAGCTTTAATGTAGAGTCTTTAGAATTTTCTGAATATAGTATCATGTCATCTGCAAACAGCTGGAGATTGGCTTCTTCCTTTTCTGTATGAATGCTTGATCTCTACATCTTGACATCTTGCCTAATTGTGAGTACTTCCTGTACACTGTTGAATATGTTGGCAGTAAGATCTGATGTTAAATCCTAGAGGAATGGCTTTTAGTTTTTCCACTCTGAGTAAAATGTTTTTCATTGCTTTTGGTAAATGGCTTTGACTATACTAAGGAACTTATCTTCATGTCCCTTCTTTTTGAGAGATTTTAACATGAGTAGATGCTGGATCTTGACAAAAGCTTTATCTGCATCTCTTGATATGATCATATGGTTTTTATTTTATTAATATGGTAAAATATTTTGATTGACTTTTGTATGTTAAACCATCCTTGTATTTCTGGGATTCAACCTACTTGGTCAAGTCTTATGATCTTTTTGATGAATTGTTGAATTCCATTTGATAGTATTTTGTTGAGAATCTTTGCATCTCTGTTTATCAGTGATATTTGTCTATAATTCTCTTTGTAGTGTCCCTGTCTTTTTTTTGTATCAGGATGATTTTTAGCTTTATAAAACCAGTTTGGAAGTGTTTCTGATTCTTAAATATCCTGTGAGAATCTGAAAACTTTGGCAGTAGGTCCTCTTCAAAGTGTTGAAAGAATTCACTAGTGAATCCATGTAGGCTTGGTATTTTGTTTTTGGGAAGCTTTTGTTACCATTTCAATTTCCTCAATAGTGATAGGTTTGCTCATATATTCCACATTATCTTGGTCCAACCTTGGGAGGGAAATGATTTGAATAATTGATCCATTTCTTCTAGGTTCTTAACTTTTGTAACATAAAGATTGTCAAAGTATGTCTGATTACTCTTTAAATTTCTGTAGCATTTGCTGTGACATTTTTTATTTTTGACCATGATTCTTAGAATTCTCTCTTTCTTTTTTTTTTTTTTTCGCCTTCAGTCTCTTTATTTCCCAGCCCCTCTTTTCTTTCAGGCCGGAATCCTCTTCGTGACTCGTGAATAACTGTTGTGGTCTCCAGCCTCTGCCGCGGGTCGGGAGTGGGGTCTCTGGGGGGCTGCATTCAACAACTATATATGCAATTTTTCTAAGTAACATTACACCCCTTAAAGTCCATTTCTCCTTTAAAGTTCACTTTTCATTCAGTTGATAATGAAGTTCTCTTCAGAATTGTTTACATCTCTTTTGTCTGATCATCTTCTTCAAGTTTTTTTATTTCATTTTTTAAACAATTTATAGTTTCCCGACTTGCTTTGAACCTCTCCTTAAGTTGTGCAATTTCAAAGCTCGTCTTTTTTGGCAGCTTCTAATTTTTCTCTGGTTTTCACTTCAAGTTCTGCAAATTCCGTTTCATGCTTATAGGGGCCTTTCATGCTTATAGGGGCCTAATGTTAGCTGACGAGATGTTGTTAATAACTGCTGCATCATTGCTGTAGGATCTTGAAATATCATTTCATCATAGAACTCTGAAACCATTGTCTTTTTCCCTAGCATTGCATTGGTATCTGATTGAAATAGCTTCAATAAATGATACAGGGTTACAGGTCTTTCATTAGGATCAATAAAAAATATTTTGATGATTATTTCAAATTCACCCCATCCTGTTTCATTAATTTCATAAGGTGGTTTAGTAACAACTCTTAAAGGATTGCTGTAACTTTCATGCAATTTAAATTGGATTTTCTTCACATAAGCTGACATATCCTCATTTCTATATGGTTTCACACACACCGTCCACTGGTGGGTATGCCCGTCCTCTTCTCTTTTCTTTTCAAAATAGCGAGCAACATTACCATAAACTATTGGTTTAACAATAGTAACTCCAGATGAACTGGGTTTTGAAACGCACAACCCCCTCCCAGAAGCCTGGGACGCCCTGCCGGGCGCTGACCCTCACTCTGCTGCTGGAGTCGGGCCGAACTCGGCCATCCTCTCGAACATGTTGCCGAAGAGGAAACCATGGCACCGCTGCCGCTGCTGGGACGCGGAGGGCCCGGGACCGGAAGGGGCGGGGCGGAGGCAGCAGCGTCCAGAATTCTCTCTTTCTTTGTGAATCTTGCTAATGGTTAATTAATCTTGTATATTTTTTCAGAACCAACTTTTATTTCATTAATCTTTTGTCTTTTGGGATATTTCAGATTCATTTTATTTCTGTTCAAAATTTTAGTATTTTCTTCATCCTACCTGCTTTTGGCTTATTTTGTTACTCATTTTCCAAATTTTATGCTGTGTGGCTAAGTTATTCATGTAGAAAAATTTTTGTGCCTTGCATAACTATGAATTTTCCTCTGATTATCACTTACTTTGTCCAACAAATTCTGATATTTTATATCCCCATTTTAATTTTTTCCAGGAATCTTTTGATTTCCTCTTTGATTTCTTCTCTATCATTGTTTAGTAGCAAACTGTTAAATTTCAGGTGTTAAAGATATTTCTCCATTTCTGTTTAAAATTCTCTTCTATTTTTGTGCATCAAGGTCTGAAAAGGCCGTTGATACAAATTATGCCCTATTAGTTTTGTGGAGGTATGTTTTGTGGCCCAGCATGTGTCTGTTTTGGAGAATGTTCCATGCACTGGAGAAAAATATGTATTCAGTTTTTGGGTAGTGAAATTCTTCAAATTCAGTATATCCTTGCTGAGTTTTAGCCTGGTTGATCTGTCAAGTGACAGTTGGTATTAAATTCTTCAACTACTATTGTGTTGATATTAATGTCTTTTTTTCAAGTTTACTAATAGTTATTTTAAGAATTTTACTGACCGTCATGGCTGCTTATTTATTTTGGAGAGTGAACTTTTCCTGATGTCCATATCCCTTAATTTATAAGAAACTACCATCTCTGTTTCTTTATAACCCTTCTGAGTTTGAATTCTATACCATCTGATAATAGTATGGCCACCCCAACCTTTACAAAAGAGTTTTTTGACTGAAGAATTATCTTTCAAATTTTGACTTTGAATTTGTGTTTGCTCTGGCTAATCAAATATGTTTTTTGAAGGAAACAAGGTGCTAGAATCAATTTTCTGATCCATTTTTCAGTTTATCTTGCCTTAACGTACTCCCTTTAATTCTTCTTTTAAAGTTGGTTTAAAGCTGTAATTCATATGTGAAGCTCTGTATCCTTCCTTAAAACCTGAATTGAGATTTTTAGCTGAGTTAAGTATTCTTGGTTCATTTCATTGAGTGTTTTCAATATATCATACATCTGCCTTCTGGCTGAAGAGTCACTTGTGATATATCTGCAGTAAATACTAAGTGTACTTTTTGCATGTAATTTCCTTTTTTGATCTTGCTGCTTTCAGTATTCTAGCTTTATGTTTGTCATCAATTTGAGGAGAATGTGCCTTGGGGTATTTTATTTAGGTCTCTTTTATCTGATAGTCTTCAGGCTGTCCAGGATGTGGATGCTTTTTATTTATCTTTTGAATTGTTTTCTGGTTGCCCATTTTATTATTGTGTGTTCTAAGTTTTATTACTTCCTTCTGCCTGCCTGCTTTAGGCTAATTTTTTGTTAATTTTCCTATTTCTTAATTTGTGCCATTAAGTTATTTATGTAGGCTTTTTAATCCTTCCTGGTATATGTTTGCAAAGCTATAATTTTTCCTTTTAATACCGCTTTTGCTGTGTCCCACAAATTATGATTTGCATCTTAATTCCTTTCCTTTCCAGTAATATTTTTATTTCCTCTTTGACCCACTGAATGTTGAGTAGTGAGCTATTTAAATTCCAGGTGTTCAAAGTTATTTATTGTGTTTGTTTGTAATTCACTTTTATTTTCAGTGATTCATGATCTGAGGAGATAGTTGATATAATTTCTATCCTCAGTTTTATGGATACATACTCAGCATGTAGTATATTTTGTAGAATGACCCATGTACATTGGAGAAGAATGTGCATTTTTCTTTTGGGAGATGAAAAGACCCACTTTTCCATCTCTTCTTTCAAAGTCAAGTGTATACTTGTTGATCTATCAATAGGTGACAGAGCAGTGTTGAAATCTACAACTAATACTGTATTGTTCTTATCTTGATTTATTTTAGCACTTATATAAGTGCTATGTACATCCTCCTGATGTACATATCCCTTAATTATAAGGTAATGATCCTCTCTGTCTCTTATAATATTTTTGAACTTGAGATCTATGTTGTCTCGTATTATGGCTTCCCCAGCAATTTTATGGCGGATTTTGCTTGATAGATTGTCTTCCAACCTTTGACTTTGAATCTGTGTTTACTCTGACTATTCAATTTTGTTTCCTGCAGGCAGCCAAATGTTGTATTCCATTTTCTGATTCATTTTTTTCACTCTGTGTCTCTTAATTGATGCAGTTATTTCTTTGATATTGAGAGAAATGATTATCATGGAATTTTGTGCCATTACTTTTTAGATGTTTGGTGTATTTGTGGGATATGTCTTGCCTTAAAGCAGTTCTTCAGTTCTTCTTTTAAGATTAGTTTTGTGTCTGTAAATTTCCTGAGCTATTGTTTTCTATGAAGCTGTGTATCCTCTTTCACACCATAATGAAAGTCTGGCTGAGTGAAGTATTTGTGGTGAGTCATTAATTTCATTGAGTGATTTCACTATATGCCACTACTGCCTTCAGGCTTGAAGGGTTGTTTCTGATAAATATACTGTAAATATAAAAGATTATTTGTATCTAATTTCTCTTTTATATATATTATTTAAACACCTTGATTGCATACATGAGTGTGTTTGGGTTTCAGTCATGTAAAGAACACCACCCATCACCAGTTGAACATTCCCATCACCAATGTCCCAAATCTCCCTCTTCCCCACCCAACCCTCGCCTGTACTCTAGAAAGGCTTTCTATTTCCCTCATACATTCTCATTGTTAGTATACTTCACAATGTAGTTATTTATCTAACTAAACTCATCCCTGTTTGTGGTGAGCTTCATGAGGTGAGCTGTAACTTCCAGTTTATCTCTCTTTTGTGTCTCAAAATTATTATTGCAAGAATGTCTTTCCTTTTTCTTAAAACCCACAGATGAGTGAGACCATTCTACATCTTTCTCTCTCTCTGACTTATTTCACTCAGCATAATAGATTCCATGTACATCCATGTATAGAAAAATTTCATGACTTCATCTCTCCTGATGGCTGCATAATATTCCATTGTGTATATGTACCACAGTTTCTTTAGCCATTCGTCTGTTGAAGGGCATGTTGGTTTTTTCCAAAGTCTTGCTATGGTAAATAGTGCTGCAATGAATATAGGTGTAAGGAAGGGATTTTTGAATTGTATTTTTGTGTTCCTAAGGTATATTCCTAGGAGTGGTATAGCTGGATTTTATGGGAGCTTAATTTCCAGTTTTTGGAGGAATCTCCATATCGCTTTCCATATATTCAGCGGCTCCTCCCTTTCCGGGCATATCAACTCACCTCCACGGCAGGCTAGCCATCCGCAGATGAAGCCACATACAGCATGAAATCAGGCCGAGAACACAGCACAGCACAGGAGACAGTCAGTGAGAGGTGCTGGCATCAGAGTTCCAGCAGAGTTCAGCTAATTTCTCTTTTTAATATTGTTCTTTTAGCGCTCTATCTGTATAAGTAGTTTTCATCATTGTGATTTGTATGTGCCTTGGAGTGCCTATTTAGGTCTCTTTTAACTGATACTTTTCAGGCTGTCCAGAATATAGGTGCAAGCACTATTAAGCTCTGGGAACTTCTCAACAATGATGTCTTTGACTGTTGCGTCTTCCACGGTGTTTTCTTCCTGGCTCTCTGGTATCTTAATTATTCTTATGCTGTTCTGGTTGAATTTATCCCAAAGAACTATTTTCATCTGTGCTTAAAATTTTGATGATTTTTTTTCTTTTTACATTTCTGCTAGTTTATTTTAAGGCTCTTTTCCAACGTCTTCTGTTGTACAGAGGTTTTATGCAGCTCATCCTCTAGCTCACTGATTCTGTTCTCAACATCTGTTACTTTCCTGGAGAGTCCTTCCAATGAGTTTCATTTCTCCTATCAAGTTTTTCAGTCCTATTTTTTCTGTTTGTAGTTTTTCTTTTCATTTCTACTCTCCTATCTTCTTGAGTATTATTGACTGTCTGTTGTTGCATGGTTTCTTTGAGTTTCTTGAACATCCTCCACATTTCTTCTCTAAAGACCTTATCAGAGAAACTATATAGGTGTCAGATACTTGTTGGGTGGTCAGTACTACCATCTTTGTTCATTGATTGTGGAGGGGTTCTGCTTTGCATTCCCATTGTAAAGTTTGCAGCATGGTTATGTTTCTAATGTGCTGCAGTGTGACTTTTTGACTAGAAGAAATGTATAGCTGAAGATCAAAGCAGAGTAGACACACTTATTTGGGCATAGGAACCTGGGTGACATTGACCCTGCCCTGCCCTGAGTCCAAGAAAAAAAAATCACCACTGCCAGCCTGGTTGGATTTTTATGTGTTGTGTTGTGGCTGATTGAATGGAAAATTTCACGTCTATATGCAAAGCCTGGTGGCAGTGGTCTTACTGGTGTAAAAAATCATAAACAGGACCCTACTACTGGTCTGCCTGTATGCCTGTTTGTTGGCTCTGTGGCCTGGCTGGTTTGAAGACCCCTCCCATTGTCTTGGTGCTTCTCTTTCCTTAAGCAATGATGAGGTTAAAACACTAACCTGGGTGTGAAAATGATTCTTAGCTACAAAAGTAAGTGGATGCCATTTCTGCTTTCTCGGCCTGCATCAGTTTCTTGAGGCTGAGTGGCTGTGCAGAGTCCAGTTGGGGTCTTTTTTTTTTTTTTTCTCTCAAAGCCCACAAGATTTCAACTGACATTAGTTCTACCTGGCAAGGTAATATGTATTGCATAAAGCCTGTTAAGGACATCTTAAAAAAAAACCTATATGAATATTTATTTTATTTTAAAAATATATTTAAGCACCATGATTACAAACATGTTTGTAGTTGGGTTGCAGTGATCTTTCAGCTTTTTATGAAAATGCTGCAATTGTAAAATTTTTTTATGAAATATTGCAATTGTAGAATTTATTGTATTCACTTATAGCATTGTATACTAAGATGTGTTATATATTTCAGTGGTAATTGATGAAGTGAATATGGTACTATTGCACAATAACATGAGATCTAGCTATCATATTTTTCTATTATTCCCTTTTTCCTCACTTTCCTTTAGTTGTTTAAATCCTTCTTTTCATTCTTTCTTTCTTAATCCTTCCTCCCCCTTTCTCCCTCCCTTCCTAACTTCCTCTCTCCCACCCTTCCTTCCTCTCTCCCACCCTTCCTTCCTTCCTTCCTTCCTTCCTTCCTTCCTTCCTTCCTTCCTTCCTTCCTTCCTTCCTTCCTTCCTTCCTTCCTTCCTTCCTTCCTTCTTTCCTTTCTTCCTTCCTTCACTCCAACCTTCTATCTCTTGTTGCTTCCTCTTTAATTCCCCTTCCTTTATTCCTCTTCCTTTCACCCTTCAGTTCCTTTATTTGCCATTTGCCTTTCTTTTTGTCCTTCCATTCCTCCTTCTTTTCTCTCCCTTTTTCTTTCCATCTTTCTTATCCCCTTCTTTTCTCCCTCTTTTCTACTTTACTCTCCTCCCTTACTTTCCTTCTGTCATAGTAAATGTTTTGTAATTTTTTTTCTTTAAAAGGATATTTTGAAAATTATTTAATCCATAAGTTTTTGTTGTGTTAATTTTTATTGTAATCATCGATTCTCATCAGAGAAACTTACAGCATCTTTTGGATACATAATGCTATCAAAATCATTTTCATGAACAATAAGAGCAGTATTTCATAAGGTTAAGAGCATGTTACAGTCATTGCACTTTTCTTGCTGTTTCTGGACTCTAGTTCCAGAAAACAATCTCACAGATGCCCTTGGGATATATAAGAAGAGAAAAAGTGAAAGAAGCATTAGGTCTACAGTAATCAAATTGTCTCACTAGTAATACAGCCAATTTCCTGTCAACTCAGGACATATCTTAGGTTGTCACATATTTTTAACTCATTTTTATCCTTTTGAGACTTTGTTAAATTCACTTTTAAGCTGCCTAATAACTATTCTATAGGAGTGAGCCCCTGTGTAATAGTTCTTAATTCTAACAAATTTTAATCTATTAAAAAACAGTTGACAATTTTTATTCAGCATAATATGCCTAAAATTTGCAGACAGGAATAATTTTAAGAGGTATAAATAAAGAACAAACAAAACAATGTCCTCTCACCTAAGAACTGAATAGTAGGGAGTGCCTACTATTATTGTAATGATTTCTTGTACTTTTAAATCAGAGATGTGTGTAAATATAAAGATATTTTTGAATACAGTTGGATATTACACATATTTCCTGGCAATATTTGCTGTATTAATTTTCATGGCGATTTGTTTCCAAACTATTGAACAATTATTTTTCCACATTGATATTTTTGTTGAAAAGATAGCAGTTCTGTTGATATAATAGTTTCTTAATTGACCACATAGCCAGACATTTAAATTTATTATAAATACTATTGTTTCTATTATGTTTGTCTACAACTTTATATTCTGTGATTCACAACCAAAAAAATTGAATAACCTTACCATTTATTTGATTGTGATAATTATTCAGTATTAGATCAATGTAGATGAATATGTAGGGTAATTCAATTATATTATACATTTTAAAGTGTTAAATGCTTTATCTTTATATTTTCTCTAGGAACAATCTCTAAGTTATCTAAGTTAAGGAATGCATCTAGCTTAATTCTTCTAACTAGAGAATGCATCTATTTATACTAACAGTACAAGTTAAATGATAAATCTTAATTTAAAGCGGCATCGCTTTTATTTTGTAGAGAAAGAATATTAGATAGAGATTTTTCTTTTTTTCAAAGCTGAATGTAGGGTAAATATCTGTGAGATTGAATTTCAGTGAGCAAATTGTTAATCAAAATTAATGCGCCACTCTCAGAATCTAACAGCCCAATCTTCTTTCACATAAAAGAATTAAAAGGACTATTTTATTTTCACAAATAACTGAAAACAAAGTAGAGACAAAAGACATGGGAAGGGAAAGACAAAAAACATCCCTATAGACGTCCCTGATTTACAGGTGGGATTCAAAAGGGCCTGTTGAGTGAAAAAGGCACCATTATGAAAAAACGCTACTCAAATTACTCCATCAGAAACAATCAAAGAGAACTCTGATTGAGCACTCCCTTTCAGTATTGTCATACTGTCACAGCAAATTAAATTCATTCGGGTTTACTTCATGGTATGCATGCTTTAAAAAATTACTCTTTTTTCCCCCTCTGCTTCCACTTCTCCAATACCCCCAGTCCTACTACTAGCAACAACCCTTGGTGATGTGCAGAAAATTGAAAAAAAATGACGCATTCAGTTGATGCCTTAATAAAGAGTGAGCTAAAATAGAGACTTGCAAGTTTACTCTGCCATATCTTATCTTAGAAGTCAATTAATTGTGATTTTGTAAATTTTATTACAAAAATTATTTTGTAAATAACTCTTTTTGTCCAGGTATTATTAGCAAGAGAACAGGTATCAAAATGCATTGTTGGATGGTCCAGAAAGACTGGCTTTTGACTGACACATGGGCTCCTTTGAATGAGTTTTAGGACCAGGTGTTAAAAAAATTTCCCCTGAACATCCAGGAGCTCAGGAAGGACCATTCTACCTCATGCTGAGATTTGTAAGCAAAGGCTCTAGGAGGTTCCTCTTGTTGGGGTCTTTACTACCATTGATTTGCAACAGGAAAGTGGGGTCAACATATGGGCTTCATTCTGGAAGCTCTGCGTCATTCTGTCTGCCCTTTTCAACTTGAGTAGCATTTTCCCTGCAGTGTGATGATTAGAACTACATATCTTCACCAAAGAGTGGGTTCAGTGTCCCAGAACAGTTTATGCTGTCTCACCTTCTCTGTCCCTATCACAAATCCCAGAAATCCTAGTGATCTTTAGTGCCATGTCAAACATGAACAATGTACAGGTGATCTGGGATTTGGGGGAAATGACACAAAGGTGCATTGCATATGCAGGGCATGGTGTGAATAGACTTAACTGTCAGACTGATTTTCAAATTACCCTTGCATGCACCTTTATCCTAGAGCCTCATGGCTTTGTAAAATCTCTTCTAATATTTATTTATTTATTTTTATCATGACTGGCAGTGCTCAGTGGTTACTCCTGGCTCTGTGCTCAAAAACCATATGGGATGCCAAGAATTTGTCCTGGGCTGGACACATGCAAGGCTTCAGCCTCCTTCCCTGATAGTTTCAAACAGAACTATCTATTCTAACTCCAAATTGAAGGGGAAAAAGTCTTTTCATCATGCCTAGATGACTTACAATTGAGTTAGCCTTTCTTAATTTTAGGGAAATTGTCTGAAGGAAAATGTTCAAAGACTGTGTATTTATGATGCATGGGCATGCTTTCTCTTGTTTTATTGCCTTAAACTGTATATGTATATGCTAACTGTTCCAGACCTTGAAAGCAAGGCCAAGCCTTTCAGAATATGGAAGCTCCATCTTCAGTTGGAAAGCAGGTACACAAAGTCTTTTTAACTTGCATGTAAGTTAAAACATGGTAAGTATAAACATGTTGACTCTTGATTAACAGATGGCATCTGTTGACTCCAGGTAAAGTTCTTAGGCAGGTGCTTTTCGTGATTGCTATCCAGAAACATCACTAACCAGTTTTCTTTCCTCATGTCCAGTAATCTTTCGCAATTTTTCTCTCCTATAAATTTTCTCTCTTCTAGAATCCTATAGATTCCTAGGAATTAGTGATAAATTAGTGATGAAATCTGTCATATTTCTTATCACTAAATTTCTTTGTGGGACTAAGGATATAATCATTCACAATTCTCTCCTGCGAGGATTTTCAGAATTTTGAGAATATTACTATCTCTTTAACTGATATCAAGTGAAAGGGGCACATTGATAATATTTTTTAGCTCATATTACTCTTAATTTATTGCAGAAATAAGAACCAGGATATTTTATGGACGGGAAATAAGCAAGCGATTTTATCTCCCAAAAGTCCCTTATCAGCAATAATTTTCTCCTTTAACTACAACACCAAAATTGGCTGGCCCTTTTCAGAACCATCAAGAGTGACAGCTCTGTGGGGAGTCTTCTTCCATCTGTTAGGGTAATGAGAGAAAAATAGCCAGTCAAAAGGCAGAAAGTAAAGAACTGGGAGCCTGGGCGATCACCAAAGCAGGCGATCACTTTGTGACTAGTTAAAAATGAGCAAGTGGGAGAGAAGTGCCAGAGCACTGCTTTTGTTGGACTGTTAGCTTGTCTGTGATTGTTTTCCCAGCTGTCTCAACCAACTCTAAATCTCAGTTGTTGGCCCCAGCAAGATCCCTTTCCATACCCTGTCCAATTTTATGCCTTGTTGAATTCCTTTTGTATTCCAGGTTTGTATTCCAAAGAGATTTTCTTCTTGATGAGTGGGGAAGCCCAAGTTCTTCTAATGCTCAGGAGCCATAGGTGCAATGCTCAGCACTGCATCCTTGGATCCTGCAATACTGAGATTGCCTGAGTCACCTCAGTAATATTTGGAAGTCTCTAGGACTGCATGAGTCATGCTTCTGGGAATGTGTAGTGTCAGAAATCAAGCCAGATACAGCCACATCCTCACCACTGTACTATTGTCCTAGAGATTGAAGTCTTAACTTGGAAAGTACAAATGGTAATTTTCTCTCTAAAAGAGGAGGGTGGATCAGGGTCTCATCAGAATCATTCCTTGTGATTAGAGATCACAGAGGCAATTGAGAAGAACTAGATTATCCAGGATCATTGACTCATCTAACAGTCTGAAAAGAGGCAAAACAAGCCATGAAAACTCATGTATATTTAAGTCTCACAGCTGATCACACTGGGGCCCCTCAAGAAAGGGTAGGACAAGTCCGACACCCTATTGAAGCCTCAGCAGCCACATTCACAGACACACCCAACAAAAGCCACTATGCCAATGGCCCAGCTTTACCAATTTTTCACTAATCTCTGCAGAGACATCTAACCAGCAAAAAAACTCCAGGTATGTGGTTCTGTGACCGACATCTTTGGGACTCATTAGAGCCAGGGCTGGCCACCTTCACCCACTTCACCCCCTGAAATCCATTCCCATCTTCATTCACACTGTACTTTCAGAAGTCCTGGAAGCCATACTCACCTTCCTCTGCTGCTGCCATAGGAGCACATTGCCTCAGTTCCACAGATTCTCAAAGTCCTGGACCAGGCAGCCATATAAGAAACAATATGACACCTCCATAGTTCTAATACTGACATCCCAGTAGACTATACCAGATTAGATGTGAAATTATCATAGAAGTCACATAAACTCAATAAAAAAAAACAGAGCGCACACTAGCAATAAGCAGCATAGTAAAACCTTCAGATGGCAACATTGTAAGATGTAATAATTTTTACAAATTTTCTTTTAATCAAGATTTTGTTTTGTTTTGTTTTGTTTTGTTTGTTTCTTGTTTTGTTTGATTGGTTTGTTTTTGGGCCACACTTGGAGAGGCTCAGGGGTTACTCCTGTCTATGTGCTCAGAAATCGCTCCTGGCTTGGGGGATCATATATATAGGACTCTGGGGATTGAAGCCACATACGTCCTGGGTCAGCCACATACAAGACAGATGCCCTACCGCTGCTCCATCACTCCTGCCCCAAGAAAACAAAAACAATTTATTGAGAGAGAGAGAGAGAGAGAGAGAGAGAGAGACAAACAGAATAACTAAATAACTAGTTTCATGAAGACTTATTGCTAATTACTCTTTTTATTGTTTTGTTTTTGGGCCACACCTTGTGATGTTCAGGGGTTGTTCCTGGCTATGAGCTCAGAAATCTCTCCCTGCTTGGGGGACTAGATGGGAAGCCAGGGATTGAACCAAAGTCCATCCTGGATCAGCTGTGTGAAAGGCAAATATCCTGCCGCTGTGCTTTCACTCGGCTCCCCATTTCCATTTAGTTGTAGCAAGCAATAATAAATAAATTATTTGTACCTGCCAATAGCAGGGTTGGGGGGGTTGTGAAAGTTGGACAATAGAGGAGGAAATATTACACTGGTGATGTTATTGGTATTCAATGCCATAAATAACAGTATTATGAGAAATGCTATAAACAATAGTGTTTAAGATTTAAAAAAAATGGTTTAAAGGGGCCGGAGAGGTGGCGCTAGAGGTAAGGTGTCTACCTTGCAAGCACTAGCCAAGGAAGGACAGCGGTTCAATCCCCTGGCATCCCATATGGTTCCCCCAACCCAGGGGCAATTTCTGAGCATTTAGCCAGGAGTAACCCTTGAGCATCAAATGGGTGTGGCTCAAATATACCAAAAAAAAAAAGGTTTAAAAATTGTACCCCAGAACTGTACAAGGATCTGCTTACTCTTGGTGTCCTACCCATAGCTCCTTACTGAATTCTCTGTGTCACAATCTTTAATTCTAGACATACTACATGCATTTAAAAAATTATACTTTATTACCTCTTAGGGTAAGCACTATTACTGTTTTCTTTTCTTTCTTTACTTCTTTTCTTAGTATGAAATTCATTCTGAAATACAGACCTGTCTGTGTTGCCAACTTCCTGACTTCATAACTATTTCAAATTCAACATGCACAAAATTGAACATCATATTATTTTAAAATTATCCTAACCATGTCTTCTATGTAGCTAAAAAAACCATTGCTCAAAGTTTAAAAATGATGAATGATGGGGCTGAAGAGATAGCACAACAGTAGCATGTTTGCCAGGCACATGAATTAATGAGTTTGATCTCCAGGATCCCACATGGTCCCAAAGCCTGTTCAGAGTAATTTCCAAGTGCAGAGCCAGAAGTAACTTCTGAGTACTGCTGAATATGGTCCAAAAGAAAAAAAAAAGGTGAGTGGGCATATTTTCCCCTGATTTTAAGCTAAACAGTACACCTACAACCATTTTATGGGACAGATAGGAGCTATATGACTCTGGTTTCTGAGACAAAGAACATCCTTACCCATGCAAGTAGCATGAGCTTCATAATTATGTAGGTTTTCTTGCTACTACAGTGTAACAGAAATGACATGAAGTAATTCAAACAGATGCTGTACCATAATGGGTTTGCAATGTCACTTAGGAACACTGAGCAGAGGGCACCCAGCCATTTCTAATGAGTTGGAAGCAAACACATAGCTGTACTGCAGAGGAACACATCTTCTTTACTATACTGGGCAATAATAGCATCTGTTCTTTGTATATAAACGCAATTTAAATTTTAAGCAATCTTCTATTTGCGACCAAAATAGACTGAGCTTCATATCTTAAAAAGAGAGCATGGGGGGCAGTTTGGATAAAGATAGGACCAATGCATGATCTCTATGTTGGGCTCTCATTATGAAGTCATTCTCTTATGCCTTTTGCATTCCTGTTCAGTTGTAGAACTCTACTCATCTTCCAAGACTCAGCTGATTCATTTTGTACCCATCTATCTGTGAGAGTTTACCCTCCTTGACGATTCTAAGCAATTCTCTGCTTCTTTATTTTGGAGTATCTCACATAAGAAGTATGATTTACTGGTTTGCCTTCTCATCCAATTGTAATTTTTTCAATTAATTAATTAATTATATTTGGTTTTTGGGTCACATCCCATGGCGCTCAGGAGTTACTCCTGACTCTACACTCAGAAATTGCTTCTGTCAAGCACAGGGGGGCCATATGGGATGCTGGGATTAAAACCAGAGTCCTTCCGGGGTTGGCTGCATGCAAGGCAAACGCCCTGCCACTGTGCTATCTCCACAGCCCCTAGCTGTAAGTTCTTGAATCAAGCAATGTCTGATGACTGCAACTTTCACAAAATACTGGGGTAACCTTCAAGTGAAGTTCAGTCATCTGATGGAAGTTCTGAATAGAAATTTCATTCAGTGTTGTTACATCTCTACCTATGTACCTTGTTTTTTCTAGAACGGTCTGCGATGCTAAAGAAGTTACCACATCAGTATTTCTAGGATTCAATATAAGAATTTATTATAAGAATACTTTATTATAAGAGCTACTTTATTTAACAAGATACGTAATTTTAAATGTGATAAAAATTTGTTCAGTATGGGGGAGATGGGCGTACATATTTTGTTTCAATACCGACACCAGATAGAAAGTATACTATATTTGTTTCTGTTTTGGTCTATACCCAATGTTACTCAGGAATCACTCCTAGTGTTGTTCAGGGAAGAATATGCAGTACCAGGGATCTAACCTGAGTCAGCCATGTTCAAGGCAAGCACCTGAACTGCTAAACCAGGGGTCTCAAACTCGTGGCCCGAAGGCCGTTTGCGGCCCTCTGTACAACATTTTGTGGCCTGGGGCCGGCCCTCAAATATTGCAGTATTTGCCATTATTCGCTTACCAAATAATCGCAATAAAAATCGCATTAGTAAGGAAAAAATGTATTAAACATTCGCATACCCCGAGCAGTTCCTTTCGGGGTATGCAAATGTTTAACGCGATTTTTTGCGATTTTTTTTTTTACTAATGCAATTTTTTATTGAGAATATTTGGTAAGCGAATAATCGCGAATACTGTGCGCCTAGCGCAGACGTCATTTCCGCTGCTCCTGCCCACTGTCCCTTGCATTATCGGAGGCCTAAGGGAGAGAAGAGACAGAAGTTTATTACAGAATTAGATTTTGTCATACCTTCATCATGACTTCATCAAAACCTGCAGTGAAGAGAAAGATTGATGATGAGCACAGACAATTTCAGGAAAAGTGGGAGACGCAGTATTTCTTTGTTGAGCACAGGGGCTTCCCCACATGTCTTATTTGCTTAGAGAAAGTTGCAGTGCGCAAGGAATACAACTTGAAACGCCATTATTCAACTAAACATGCTGAGGAATGTGCAAAATATCAAGGTAATGAGAGAGCCAAGTGGGTTGCCAGTCTTAAAGCATATCTAATGAGGCAACAAGATTTATTCAAGAAAGCAACCAAAGAGAATATTGTATCAGTTGAAGCTAGTTACATGGTTAGTGAGATGATTGCTAAGGCAGGAAAACCATTCACAGAAGGCGAGTTTGTTAAAAATGCATGTTACAGGCTGCAAGTATTATCTGTTCCTAAAAGAAAGGTCAGTTTAGCAAAATCAGCCTTTCTGCCAACACTGTGGCAGAGTGCATTTCTGACATGTCAAGTGACATTTATCATCAACTGTGTGAGAAAGCCAAATATTTTGATGCATACTCAGTTGCTCTTGACGAGGGCACAGATATAACAGACACTGCACAGCTCACAATTTATGTCCGTGGTGTTGATTGCAATTTTGAATTGACAGAGGAGCTGCTCACAATCATTCCAATGCATGGCCAGACCATCGCCAATGAAATATTTTGGCATCTGTGTGATGCCATTGAGAATGCAGGTTTGCCATGGAAGAGGTTTGTTGGAATAATAACCGATGGAGCGCCATCAATGACAGGGAGGAAAAATGGACTGGTGGCACTTGTTCAAAAAAAAAAAAAAACTTGAAGAGGAGGGTGTAGAGAAGGCCATTGCTCTTCACTGCATTATCCATCAGCAGGCCCTTTGCAGTAAATGCCTGCCTTGTGACAATGTGATGTCTGTTGTGAAATGCATCAACCAAATCAGATCCAGGGCCTTAAAACACAAAGATTCCGTGCTTTTTTTTTTTAGAGGAAATGGAGTCAGAATATGAAGATGTGCTCTATTTCACCGAGGTACATTGACTCAGCAGAGGAAATGTCCTGTAAAGATTTTTTGAGTTGAGAGAAGAAGTGAAAGCCTTCATGGAGAAGATGGGAATGCTGTTTCTGAGTTGAGTGATCACAAATGGCTCATGGACTTAGCTTTTCTTGTTGACATCACACATAGCTGAATGTACTAAACAAGATGTTACAAGGCCCAGGACAGCTTATCCGTGCTGCCTATAACAACGTGAGAGCATTCTTCACAAAACTTGTGTTATGGAAATCCCAGCTCTCTCAGACAAACCTTTGCCATTTCTCAGCTTGCAAGGAACTTATGGATGCAGGCATACCATTCAGTGATGAGAAATATGTTGGTGCTATTTTTAAGCTAGAGAAGGAATTGAATCATAGATTTCTAGACTTCAAAAAGCACAGAGCCACTTTCTAAATTTGTGTGGACCCCTTTTCCTTTGATGTGCAAGATGCCCCTTCTGTGCTTCAAATGAAGCTCATTGACCTGCAATGCAACTCTGATCTCAAAGCCAAGTTCAGGGAGATTAGTGGAAAAGCAGACATGCATGGGCAATTTTTGAGAGAATTGTCCCCCAGCTTCCCTGAGCTTTCCCGAATGTTCAAGCGCACCACCTGCCTTTTGGGGAGCACATATTTGTGTGAAAAGTTATTTTCCACATTGAACTTCAATAAGTCAAAGTACAGGTCTAGACTTAATGATGATCATCTTCAAGACATACTGAGGGTTTCAACTGCTTCCTCTCTAAAGCCAAATGTGGTTCACATTTGTGAGAAGAATTGCTGTCATCTCTGGCAGCAAGGAATAGGCAAAAGATGCCATGTTCAGAAGAACTGTTCATGATATTCACTCAATATTCTATTCATGTTCAGAAGAAATAATTAAAACTGTTAATAATGACGTTTGAGGACTTTTTTTGTGTGAAATCCCTTATGTGGCACTGCCTCACCCTGACTTTGCCTCCTGTGGCCCCCAGGTAAATTGAGTTTGAGACCCCCGTGCTATACTATTCTTACATTCCTTAAATTTACTACGTTTTAAAGAAAAATTAGTTGCAACCTTTTGTCTTGCTTTAGTTATTTCACTTTGCTGTCTATAATATCGAAGAATGTGCCAGTTTATCATAAAGATTTGAAAAAGTGAGTTTGGATATCCTGTCTTTAATCAAGTTTGAATAATTTGCAGCTGGCAAGAAGAAGATCTGGCAAACACTTCAGTACATACATTTCAAGCTGGCATTTAATATTTTTTTCCTTAAGCCGGATTCAAGCATGGTCAGGCTTCTTTCCATTTCTGTAAATTCTGGAAATTCCAAAATCATTTGCTGTAATTTCATTGGAAAAACCATGTAACTGCTTTCATAATGAATTGATAGTGAGTCAAATATGTTGTCATGCATTTTACATAAGAAGATAAATCCCACCCACTGGAGGATTAATGAAGGAAAAGCATAAAACCACACTAAATCCCAACTATGGCCACTTTTATAAAATTGCATTAGATTTTATAGACATCCTACATCAATCTGTTATTCATAAAGCATATTACCTGAATTTTTATTGATACAATCATTTGGATTGTATGTATTAGGTACAACATTTGAATCAGTTCCTGGAAAATTGTTTGATTGTTATTAAAGCTGATGAAAAAAAAAGGGTTTTGCTTTTGACCAAGAAAAAATTTTGGGAACTGAATTCTATTTTTATACTTTATTATAGAAGAAATTAGACATTAAAATAAAATTTAAAAAATTATTTAAAAATTCTGTGAAGAGTTGTGAAACAATCCTACATGTCTAATTGTCTTACTGCATGGATATTGAGTTTTTTTTAAAGCTGTAGAAATTTAAGCTGATTTTAATGTCTGTCTCTTTAACTTAATTAAATTAATGTGCCAATTAATGAATAAAGATATAGGATTCTTGAATGCTTTATTTCATTATGCATTAAAATGGCTGATAAACTTTTTTTTTTGCTTTTGTTTTTTGTTTTTGTTTGTGGGCCACACCCGGTGATGCTCAGGGGTTACTTTTGGCTATGTGTTCAGAAATTGCACCTGGTTTGAGGGACCATATGGGATGCCAAGGATCAAACCTGGTCTTTCCTGGGTGAGCTGCATGCAAGGCAAATGCCCTACCACTGTGCTATAGCTCTGGCCCCTGGCTGTTAATTTTTTTTAAATGCTAGTGCTCAAATAGTGGAAGTTTGTTCAATTATCCTAAACAATTTTGCTTGTAATTAAGTTAACCAGCTACTTATCAACAGACAATGCTGTGTGTTATAATACACTAACAATAATACTAGGATTTCCTCAAATGAGATGAGGAGGAACTTGAAATAGCATCTACTCAGCTTTTATTCTGTTATAAATGTAGAATTATCCATTAGGAAAGTTTAAATATTTAATAGTTTGTTATAATTGGAAACTTGGTGATATTATAAAGACAGAGA
The DNA here is from genome assembly GCF_024139225.1 of Suncus etruscus. Classification (NCBI taxonomy): domain Eukaryota; kingdom Metazoa; phylum Chordata; class Mammalia; order Eulipotyphla; family Soricidae; genus Suncus; species Suncus etruscus. The sequence goes on along the minus strand of NC_064857.1, from coordinate 25,173,613 downwards.
TCAGGAGTGAAATAATATAGGTGTGAGGAAGGCATTTTTTGTATTGTGTTTTTGTGCTCCTAGGGTATATCTATCCCTAGGAGTGGTATAGCTATGTCATATGGGAGTTCAATTTCCAATTTTTTGAGGAATCTACATATTGTTTTTATAAAGGCGGCCTTCCTCACACCTACATTCATTGCAGCACTATTTACAATAGTCAGACTCTGGAAACAACCAAGATGCCTTCAAAAGATGAATGGCAAAAGAAACTTTGGTATATATACACAATGGAATATTATGCAGTCGTTAGGAAAGATAAAGTCATGAAATTTTCCTATACATGGATGTACATGGAATCTATTATGCTGAGTGAAATATATCCGAGGGAGAGAGATAGACACAGAATAGTTTCACTCATCTATGGGTTTTAAGAAAAATAAAAGACATTATTATAACAATACCCACAGACAACAGAGATGAGGGCTGGAAGAACCAGCTAACAATATGAATCTCACCACAAAGAGTGGTGAATCCAGTTAGAGAAATAACTACACTGACAACTATCATAGCAATATTAATGAATTAGAGAAGTAGAATTCCTGTCTTGAATACAGTCTGGGCAGGATAGAGGACATTGGTGATGGGAATGTTGCACTGGTAAAGGGGGGTGTTCTGTTTATGACTAAAACCCAACTACAATCATATCTGTAATCAAGACGCTTAAATAAAGATATAAAAAAAGAGTGAAAGAATCCTGATGATCAAGGTAAAAATTAGTTTATCTTTTTCTTTTATATTCAGGTAATCTGTTTTGTGACTAGAAACAAAATTTGATGCTATTGTTTGCCAGATATTTGACATTCTCTTGCTGATTACTATTTGTAATTTTTGCCGCCCACCATTTTTAGAATTTTACTTGTTTTTAGAATCAGCTAACATGTCTTTGTGGCTTAAAGAGGAGACTTACTCTTTTTTTTCACTTACAGAAGTTTGTTTAAAAATAAACAGAGGCTTCCCGCTCTACCAAAGCCACACTTGCTGCCTCCATCACCCAGAATGATCATTTTTCCAATGGCCCTGCCTCATCGCCTCTCTGTGACTCCCTTAGGGAACAAAAAATCTGACCATACTTCAGGTATATTGGTCACCAGGGCATCCTGAAATGAGTGTGAACACCTTTCCCCCATATCCCCCATAAGCCTGAGAGCCATTACCATGCCCACAATGTAGTCACCTGTTTGAACTGGGCCAGCTTCCTAGAATCACATTTTTCTCAAATGAGTTGTAAGCCAAGCTGCGAAAGATCATGGGTAAACTAGCCCAAGCAGCAGAATGCTGGCCATCTCAGGAGGATAGGATGGGCCAAGTCCCTGCCAAAGTCAAAGCAACACTTGCTGCCTCCATTACCCATCATTATCATTTTCTCAACTCCCTTACCTCATAGTACCTCTACAGTTCCTTTCAGGGACACTACTCTGACCAAACATTGGGTACACCAGTCTTGGGGTTGATATCACCAGGGTTTGGGGGCAAGTGCAGGCTCCCTTACCCCATATCATCCTTCTTCCAAAAGACTTGACAGTTTGGATATGGCCCTAAAAATCGGTTTCATTAATAGTGTTTTGAATTTCTGGACAACTTTATTTTACACTGTCATCCCAATAGAAACACACCAATTTAACAGAATAGAGAGCTAAGAGTAAGAACTTATTATGCCTTCTGCCATTTATTAATGACTACATTAAAGGTATAATAATCTTCATAAAAGTGCTTGCTACTGTACTTTCTCTTCTTTTATTTCTTTTTTAAAACTTTGTCTTTTCCTTTTTTAATTTTTTCTATTTTTTCAATTACTTTGCTTTCACTTATATGGAGCAAATATATTATAGTCAGCTTTGTCAATTGTGTAATGCATTTTTTTAAAAAAATAAGCAGAGGCTTTATTGTAAATATTGTGCTAAGTTGAATTAAAAATTATATTTGATTCAGGTCACATCTAACCAAATAGAGAGAAAAAACTGACAATCTATCTGAAACAGGTAGAAGGGAATGAAGATGTACTTGAGTTAAAAAAAAAAGTGGCTATTTTTTTTTTCCAGAATGGACATGTCTACCAGCAGATTAACTCAAGAGTGATGTTCAGGCAATTTTTTTTTTTATGAAATGGTTTAAATTTCTATTCTTGAGAGAAGAAAAGACATAGTATGTCTCAGTGTATTCACATGTAGTTAGCATAAGTGACTCAATTCTAGACCTGTTGTCTCATTTTGTTTCATTTTGTTTTTTTACAGAAAAAAATACACTGTGAATACTCTTCATTTGGTAAATAGGTATCCATGTTTAGGTAATATGTTCTAGCTTATTATTCATCAATTTTAATTAAATATTGATTTTTTTTTGCTTTTGTAATTTAGGTAGGTAGGTTGTTCTAAGATGACACCCAATTATTAACCCAAAACAAAAGCTTTCTTCCATCTTCCTCTTTCTCATAAATTGCTCTTTTGACAAATAAAAGTCCACGTGAATTACTGACCCTTACCTCCCTGGTTTATGGATATTGGTTTAATAAAGAAAGAGGCAGTTCTGGCTTTTGGGCTCAGGCAAAGACCACGAAGTGAAAAGTCACAGATTCCATAATTATCTTTTCCTGAATGGCTCGGTTTATTAATCCTTTGCTGGTATGCTGCTTCCTCAGACCTGTCTGCAGAGGATTAGTGATACGATACATGGATTGATCTCACAACTTATAAATTTTATTTTAAAGGTTGTATATTTTTTTTTTTGGTTTTTGGGCCACACCCAGTGATGCTCAGGGGTTACTCCTGGCTATGTGCTCTGAAATCGCTCTTAGCTAGGGGAACCATATGGGAGGCTGGGGGATTAAACTACTGTTCATCCTAGGTCAGCCACGTGCAAGGCATCCGCCCTACCACTGCACCACTGCTTTGGCCCTTACAGGTTGCATTTTTAACATTTTTTATTTTTTGTTTTCTAAATATTTTTTTAAATTTACTGTCATTGTTTTGGAACATGAGCACACTCCTAGCTCTGTGCTGAAGGATCATTCCTACTCTAAGTTCTGAGTACCATATAGAGTTCCAATGCTCAAACTTCGGCTTGCCAAATGCAAGGTAAGAGAGTTTTCCCTGCTGTACAATCTTTTTGGCCTGAATCTGTTTAATTTTACAAAGGACTTCAATTCATTAATTTACTAGGCTTCCGTCTGTTCACATACATTCTACTTGGCTTCAAAATGAATTTAAAGAAAACTCTAAAGTTTTTTTAAGGGAGGTGTCCTCTCAAAGGTGCTCAGGAATCTCAGGAGCCCTAGTGTGATTCTTGACCAAACAGATGATGGTTCAAGTGCAAAGAACCAAGGATAGTCCTGTAGTGCATAGGCTGTGCCAGATATGCTAGCTAAAGACCTCCAAAATATCCCCCAAAGATACTAGGGATGAAGAAGAAATATATGCTGCCAGGAATTGAACTCAGGTATTAGCCCTAATCACTGTATTTTTTCCTGGACTCAAAGGGAGTATGCTTAAGTAGAAGAAATAAAAATTCAATTTAATTTAAATAGCTTTTCTGTGACATATTAACGACTTGCTTCACATTTCATCCAGCAACGTATAAAACAAGATATTATCTTGATAAAAATCTATATAATAATTTGTATCAGTAATAAATCTTACATTTTATGTAAGACAAGATTAAAATTCAAAATACAAGTATGCTAATTATGTAAGTAGAAAATGAAACATTGGATTTTGATTTGGACTTACTAATTTAAACATCACAAACTTTGAAAAGGGTTTAAGACTAGTAAATAGATTTAAGAAGGAAAATAGCAATAATAAAATGGTGACTATTAGAAAGGCAAATGACAGCTACACAAAGAAAATTTTAGTCCTCAGAAGTAAAAGAATTCAGTCCATCACAGCAGGCATAGCCAAAAAATGGATGTGTCAGACAATTGTACCTGTCATATGGCCACATGATGTTAATCTCTTGCCATGAGAGTGAGCAACTGTCTGTGCTTAAAAAGAATATAAATGAAGTGAAGGTGCACAGAATTGCAACTTGATCTGAATAGCTGTTTTCCTCTCTAACCATACCAAGATTGCCCAAAACAGTCACAGCCACATTAAAAAAGATGAATGCAGGTTTTGACAGGTTGAAATTGGTACTAGACTGGGAACTAGAGTTGCACCTATTCACTATCTACCACCAATTGCAGCGTAATTATTTGGCACATATGTCATTATCCACATAAGAATGAATAACAATACGCATAACTTTAAAATACTTATACATTTTCATGCATCATATAAAAACATATGTACTATATTATCTGAGACTGTCAATATCATTACCTTCTAAGAGGTATTTCAAAAGAGTACATCAGCAATTCATTTCTGTTCAAAACCAAAGCACTTGCTTTTAAGAAATTGCATATTTGTTTGTCATCTGGAATCAAGCTAGCTTTTCCCAGTCTGACTCAATTCCAATGAAGTGGTCTTGTCTACAAGTCATAGCTTCTTTCCCTCACTCAGGACCTCCCAAGGCCAGGTGTTCAGCAGAAGAAGCTCAGAGAAGAAGATGAAATTTCCTGAGGGATTTTTTTTGCCAACTAATCCCACATTATTTGTGGATCCAAAAGAAAACAATCGGGGAAAAGAAATCTTTCTAATACCCGAGACAGGTTTTTTTTTTATCATTTCCCAAAAGTCTTCACCCTAAAAATTATTCATTAAATTACAATATAAAAAGTAGTCCCATACTCTTCATAGTCACAATAGTTCCAGATATAATCATTAGCACAGTTGAACATAACATCAAATAATCCAGGACATGAAAGAACTATAATGCTTTGGTGCAGATGTCACTTCTCTCAATGGACATTTCTACACCCCTTAAGCTAATCCAATGGCTGGCAATTCAAGCAGATGGAAAATGATGACACTGTTTTTTATATTTCTCTTTAATGTTGTTTCAAATTTTTGTGAAAATGATTGAATTTAACCATGAAAATACCTCATATGCATAATACATACATAAACTCTTCCTTCAGTGTCAGTAAATCAACTTCCTCTCAGACTTAATTTTCTTTTTAGGATGGCAACCTAGTAGTGCTCAGGGCTTACTCTATGCTCAAGGATGACTCCTGAAAGAGCTGAGAGAACCATTTGGGGTATTGGGCATCAAACATAGGTCTGTCACATGGGGCCAGAGCAGTGGCACAGCAGTTGGGCATTTGTCTTGCATGCAGCTGACCTAGAATGAACCGCAGTTTGATCCCTGGTGTCCCATATGGTCCCCCAAGCCAGGAGTGATTTCTGAACACATAGCCAGGATTAACTCCTGAGCGTTACTGGGTGTGGTCCCCCCAAAAAACAAACAAACAAAAAACCCCAAACACCAAAACATAGGTATGTTACATGAAAGTTAAGTGAGTTAAGTGCCCTTGTCTCTATATTTGGCCTTTATTTATTTATTTATTTATTTATTTATTTATTTATTTACTTATTTACTTATTTATTTATTGGTTTGGGGCAACATCCAGTGACACTCAGGGGTTACTCCTGGCTCTGCACTCAGAAATCACTCTTGGCAGGTTCAGGGGACCATATAAGATATTGGGGATCAAACCCATGTCCATTCTGGGTCAGCTGCATGTAAGGCAAACGTCTTTCCACTGTGCTATCACTCCTGCCCCACTCTGGCCTTTTTGACTTAATTTTAATATTTCATGCCTTCCATGTACTTGAGGATCTTGTTTTTATGTACATGGAGAAAAATAACTTCTTGTTTTTAATTTTCATCTTTAAAACAAGCAAGGAAGTTTGAAAAAATTACTCCCGGTCCCCAATTTTAATACAGTAAGAGAAAGCCAATTGATTTAAGAAGATTATAAATAAGCCACAAGTTGTCAAAAATACAGAGATTATGAGAACAACATTTATTACCCTGCTATGTTTAGTACTGAGGAGTGTAGGACATATGTGTAGGGCAGGGACAAGAAAGAATTGTCCTAAATTATAAATTCAAGGCTTTTGAAAAACAATGGCTAGAAAAAATGTATCTTGGGATTTATTTGTATTTTACAGTGCCTATCATCAGAATTTTTTTTTTTGCTAAATCTTTTGCCATCCTGTTATTCAAGCACAAATAGCTGGGTCAGCTAAGAATGCTGCTCGTACAGTAGAACCAGGGGAGTAGCTCAAGATGTGGTGCCAGTTAACAGACATTAAAACAAGTTTGCATATAAAATAAGAAACCATAACTAATTAACACCAGGCAGGTGGTCTTGATGGAAAGTTAAAATCCAAACTAGGTCAGCAGGGAATACAGACTTGGCAGATGAAACTGTAACTGAAATGATCCCCTTAAGACCCGCCAAGTAAGCTTTGAGCCAACTGCCCTTCGAAAAAGCTTCCTGTGCCAGTCATTTCTGGGAAACTTGAGCCAAGGACAAATGACTGTAGATCTTAAAATGAGCATGATTACATTAAGATTTCAAGGCACACACAGGGGTTTCTTCAATGCCAATACCATTTTGTGAGGGCAGAAGTGGAACCAGTATGGATGCTGCAACACATGTATTTATTAATAGCTAGGAGGAGGGGAAGGCGAAGCTTTCAACAAAGGAGAGGGTGTGAAGTCTTGCTGGAATGAAATGGGATTGTGGGGAAGAAATATTTAGAGCCCTATTAAGTGTCAGAGAAAAATAAGATACCAATAAGTTCTGAACTATCCGAGTAACAGCCAGAAGAGCTGAAGTGTTGAAGGTGAAAAAAATTTTTTACTGCTACATGATTGGCACGAGAAAGAAGTCTGAGAGGGTGAGATGAAATAGAGAAATGGAGAAGGGAAGGGTTGTCTGAGGTGTGATTTCTATCAACATGTCATCATAGGATGAATCATCAAGGCACTTCAGCTCTGCTTTCTTTTTCTCCCTGAAAGGACACATAAAATGGTGGGCTATCAGTCTTCATGGGACCTCAGAGGTGATCACCTACATGGCCCTTGTTTTACAGCTGAAGGAACTGTGACCTGGATGGAAAGTGTCTCTCCAGAGACAGTCCTGGGAATTCTTTAGCAGAGCTGTCTGGAAATTTGAGTCTTGAGTCTTTCCATTTGTTGCCCTTTCTACCTCAAGATGAGAAAATGCCATTGTAACTCCTCATACGTTCACTTTCGCTGTGTTTAAAAACAAAAGCAAATAGAGGTTCTGAAGGAAACTGGAACTTACATAGCAAACAAAACAATGAATGGCTGAATAATTCTACATGATTGGATACTGATTTAAAAATGATGGCTTTAAGTGGTCGGTATTGGTATAGATGGAGTGTGGGCTGGATGAAAAAAATCTGTCTCATTGAGAATGGTTTTACTTTTTCTGATTCTGAAAGTCATCATTTATTTATTGTGGGGACTGGAAGATACAAGGCAACTTAAAATACTTAAAATAAACATCAGTGTTCTACTATAAAGACATAGTCACTGCTAGTATATGATCTAATTCCTCTTCCAGGTTTTCTAACTATATATAATATGTATTTAACTATATAACTATATATAATTATATAACTATATATAGCTATATAAATTAAGATGCTACGTATCGTTAATTGGGGATGTGAGGCATCTCCCAAGTGATGAGACCTAGGGGCAATCCTTCAACTTCCATTTAGCCAGACAAGTTGAATTTTTATGAATGTGGTACTTCTTGAGTGCTACAGTGCCAGGAATTACCTATGCCCCCCTAGGGGCCTGCAAACTGCACCCAGATAAGTTGGGGGCATATATTGCCAGGATTAACTAGGTTTGGTCACATGTAGGGGATGTATCTTACCCCTATAATTCTCTCAGGTCCTCACATGTAATTTTTAAATATAAAATTTCTTATGTTACAATTTACATACAATAAAATAAACCCATGTTCAAGGGATGTTTTGAAGAACTGGCAAGTACAATTACAGCCCTTTCAGTTTTTCCTCTCTGCAGGAATTAACTCATCATACAGCTGTGCCTGCTGTGGTTCCTTTCTCTCCTGGTCTCTCATAGCTTCCTCTCTCTCAGGCTTTGGAGTTTCTCTCTCTGTGTCTTTGACTTTTATTTCACTCCTTCATATTCTTCACAATTTTTTCCATTAGAACATCATCTCTACACTTTCTACTTTCTTTATATTAAAACTTTATGTGAAGGAAGCAAGTGAGTAGAGAGGAAGAGGCTGTTATTTATAATTGAAGATATACTATAGATGTTTTACTTGTTAAAAGATGGTTTCACTTCTACTGAGGAAGCTTGACTCTTACTTGCATGCACTAGGGAATCATTTAGATACTTTCAAAGTTTAGTCTGTTTAACTAGGAACCTGGTTTGTTTCACCATTTATATTTCTCCAAGAAATAATCCATTCTCAGTATCCTTTTAACTCACTTCTACATCAGACTTTCTCTAAGTAGCATATAATCTTCATTTAATATGATCATAAATTCCTACCAAGCAATAGTACTAATATGAATGCTGAGATATTATTAGAGTTGTAACAAATCACGCCAATGTAGGAACTTTTTAAGATATGGTTTGTCATTACTTATTTCTGTGTTGAGAACTATGACAATAGTTTACAGTTTTGTAGTGAAAATATGGTTTCACTTTCCCTATCCCCTTTTAAAGGCTATTTTTCTCGAAGTTTTATTAAGATGTAATTAATATGTCACTCTGCATAAGTCCAAGGTATATGTCAGAATAGCTAGATTTACATGTATTATAAAATGATTACTACAAGAAGTTTTATTAACATCTATATTCATCTAGATACACAATATTTTTTTCTTGTGATGAGAACATTTTAGGTTTTGTTCTTTTAACAGTTTCCAAATATGTCATACAAGAGTGTTAACATCTTTAATCATTTTGAATAATTTGTGTTCTCAAAAAGGACTCTACTTACCATTGCATTTTTCAGTATTATTTATCAGAGAGCTTTTTTTCTCCATTGAATATTCTTGGTTTCTTTGTCAAATATTAGTTGGCTATATTTTCATGAGTTTATTTCTAGGTTTTACCCAATGAGTTGATAGATCTTAAGAGCCATGGATGTTGGGAAACCCTATCTATTGCAGTGACTACAGAATTCAATTATGCATGGTAAAAGATTCATACAATATAAAGGAAAGCAATTTCCAACAAACCAATGCCTAGTTCTAGATGTAAATGTTCAGATATGGCTAAATGAAGAAACCTGCTACAATTAAATGCTTGCCTATTCAATGGTAGAACAAATGTAGATCAAAGATATAAATTATATAGGTGTTAAATATATTAAGGCAAACGATACAGTCAGTAATGTATGTTTCTGAAGTGACGAACATTGAAGCAATATATTAAAGCAATTAATTAAAGCAAACATTAATTGTAAATTTCCCTTGATTCATATGTATGTAGCTTTATTTCAGCAAGCATACAGTGTAAATCAGTGCGAAAGTACTTTATGTGGGGCCAGAGAGATAACATGGAGGTAGGGCATTTGCCTTGCAAGCAGAAAGATGGTGGTTTGAATCGCAGCATCTCATATGGTCCCCTGAGCCTGCAAGGATTGATTTCTGAAAGTAGAGCCAGGAGTAACCCCTGAGTGCTGCCGGGTGTGACCCAAAAACAAACAAACGAACAAACAAACAAACAAAAAAGTACTTTATGCACATATACAAAATTGAGTTTGGTTATAGGGTGTAAAACAAAAGAAGTAGGTTCTTATAAACCGGAAAGAATGGAATTTTATTCAGCCAGAATCCCTAATGAGCGGTTAGCATACAGCAAACATTTTGTTATACTATTTGCAATTATATATGAAAGTTTTCTTTCTTTGTGAAATTATTTGAGACATTTGTAATCAGAATGGGGGACAGTTACCCATTATGCAGGATTACATCCAAACACTGTAGAATAACTCAAATTTGTTAACTTGGTTTATTAATCTAGCATTGTTTCTCATTTTTATGAGGATTCCCAAATATTCACTGAAGATGCTCAACCTTTTATTGGTATTGTTGAGGACCACAGAATTAAGTAATGATGTTGCTATTTGTACTCAGATGTCAGGGGAACTATACCCACAATAGCAGGATGAGTGGCAGCCTTTGAAAGGACCTTTCTGCTGTAAAATATGTACCCAGATGTGGTACTGATGGAATGGAGAGTTGGAAGGAGGATTTTTTTTTAATATAATTTTTATTTTGATCATAGTGGCTTACATATTGTTGACAATAATATTTTAGGTACATATTTACATAAAATCAGGGGGGATTCCCATCCCCAAATTGTCCTCCCTACTCCCCCGTTTCTGTCTTACCTCCCATTTCCTCTTCCCTCACCCCCAGGGCGGCTAGAATATGTGGTCCCCTCTCTCTCTAACCAACTACTTAGTAGTCTTGCATCAGTTTGGTCTTGATGCCTCCCTTATTTCCCCCTCTAAGTAGGGGCAGGGGTAGCTAGTTCAAGTTGCGTGGTTTTGCCTGAAAAAGAGAAAATAAATAAACCGGGGTAAGAGTTTAATACCCCGAAAATGGGCAGAATCCTTCTAGAGGTTCTCATCATCGATTTGGGAAATGAAGGAGAAAAAGAAGTTGAAACACTCCACCAGTACCAAAAGAAGTGTCAAATATCCAGTGAGGACTCCAGCTATAACGATAAGCACCACAAAAAAACAGATAAAAAATAAACCAAAACAAACTAAAAACAAACACAAACAAACAAAAAACACGCCGTGGTCTTGAAATAAGAAACATGGCATAGCACATAACGAAAGAAAAGAAAGGAAGAGAAAGAAAAGAAAGAAAAAAAAAAAGAATAATTGGGGCCAACAATTTCAATAATCACATCCAAACTGAGGAATCGACCAAAATAGCTAGGTAAATAAAAATAATAATAACAATAATAAATGAAGGTAAGATATATATATATATATATATATATATATATATATATATATATATATATATATATATATACATAACCAAGGTTTTGTGTTTTTTGTATTTTTTTTTTCCCTCCTGCCCTGGCACAGTAAATATTGGGGTCATTCGAAAAGGAATTCACTTGCCCTATAAGATATGGGGTTTCTCCGTCCTTGGAGTATACTGTCATGGAATCAGCTCTAGTCTTTGCTCAGGATCATTACTCTCCAGGTTGTGGTTTTTTTTTTTTTTTTTTGGTGTGTGGAAAGCTTCTGCTCTGTCCAGTGTGATACCGTCAGAGCTCTGTGTTTAGCAGTCCCAGTATCTGTACATATCCTGAGGTGGGACTTATGGTGAAGTCAGTCTTTGTGAATCTGGAGGTTCTGTTACCTCAGTGCCATTTTAATCCATCTTCTGTGGTTGGTGATCTTGGTCTTTGCGCTGAACCTAGGAAGGCATCTAGGATAGCGTCTTTCTTTGTTCTTCCAGAAGCCCCTTTCCGTTACAATTGTCTCTGCCTGACCTTTGGGACTGGGGATCATGCTTATTGTGCAGGTCTTAGTTCAAACCCTAGACTAGGGCTTTTTTATTGGTCCCAAGATGTATACAGTCTGGTCGTGGTTCTAGTATCCAGTCATCTGTAAATCACGATCTTGGCTTTTGGACCTACCAAAGGGTGCCACGTCTTCTGGTTTTGTCTTGTCGTTAGCTGGTGAGGTAGGCTAAACTGCTCTAAGGTCAAGTTGTTCACATTTTCCTCATTGTCGAGATATCATGTTAGAGCTGGCCCTTGTTGTTGACCCTGCAGTAATAAGGCTGTCCCAGATGGAGATTGTTTCTTACAGCTGTTGTGAGGAGCTGTGCCGTTTCTATGTCTGGGATCCAGGGTTCAAGGCTGGTTGAATGGTATCTAATCACCTGAGGTCTAAGTTGATTCCACATGACATATTTTCAAGGTAGGAGATAACCCTGTATTGTAAACAACTATGAGTTCCTATCTCTAGTAGATAAGAGCTCTTTTTTTTTTTTTTTTTACTATGTAAGATTTCCCCTTTATTTAGTGTGCCTTTGCAGGGGGAAGTGGTGCTCCATTATATGTCGGAGTATTTGGGGTGGACAGAGTGAGTAACAGAGATAGGTCACATACCCAAAGACGATTAAAAAAAAAAAAAAAGGAAATAAAAGTGTATGTGCCCACAAATGTATATGTAAGGCAAACATTTAAATAAATAAGTTAATTAAAAAATATAAAAAAATTAAAATGAATTAGCGAAGTTTTTAAAGGACCAATGTGGTGCAAAAGACTACTTTGCATTTGGGAGAGAACAGGTAAAGAGTTGGTATATTACAGGTCTTATGCCTATGTTGGAAGTACAGTTTTCCCATTGTCTTTTGGATTTTTCTTGTGGTGTGTGGGTTCCCAGGCATCTTCCAATCACACCCCCTGCCCCCCTTCAGATTGGTAAAAATTTGCAGCTGGGAGGTCTTGGAAGAGTTCTTGCATTGGGGATACTATTGGACCTAAGTCCGGTTTCAAGAAACAGTCCATGTTAGGGGGAGTTGGTAGGGAGGGTCTCGCAGCATGTGTCCACAGGGGAGTTGGCTGTCTTTTCTTGCAGGAGACGATGTGTGGGTTCGGTTGGGTGTCCCCTCGCCTGGGTGCTGGGTACTGGTTCATTGGGTAGGAGGTCGATCTTGATGCCTAAAAGATTAAGGACTGAGGGTGGAGAGTTTTAATATGGTGGGAGATCTGGATGGGATTGAGGGGTGAAGGGATAGTTGGATTTCCGGGGGGGAGAAAGGGGAAGATATATGGGAGGGGTATGAAGGAAGAGAAAAGAGAAAATACCGTAGAAAGGGAGAAGAGAAAGGGAAAAAAGTAAAGAGAAGAGTAGAAGAGAAAAAGAAAAGAGAAAAAAAATAGAGAGAAGAAAGGAGAGAATAGCAAGGGAATGCTGGTTTGGTTGAATGTGTTCGATGACTAGAGCCTGTAGTTTAGGTCTGTACATCGCAGGTACTGCTTTGGTGGTCTGACTGGTCACGTGCTTCGATTCCTAAAAGAAGGTTTAACCTAGAGATAAAGTGAATGTTAAAGAGTTTTCTCGTGGCCGTCTCATAGTGCGAGCAAGGTATGGTATCTCGTGTGGTATCCCGAGTTGCCATCTTAGTTTGTCCGCCCTTTGTATCTAAGGGCGCCTGTGGAAAGAAAAGCTGAGAGGTTATTTTTAAAATATAGTAAGGTAAAGGGATTAAAACGTAGTGTTATGGTATGTTGCCATTGCATTACGTGATTTCCCGCGGTGTTCTATACTTGTGTTCCTGTTTACGATCTCTAAGGGATTATTGTGGGCCTTTGTTGTAGGAGTCTGGTTACATACCTGTTCTCTCCATGTTGCTGTTTCTGTTGTTGCTGTTTTCTTTGTGGTATAATGTGCAGTCAAGAGTTTGCATTGTTCCTTTTTCATGTATTTTGGACACTGCTCCCACGTATATGTTGACTATTACAGTGATCGGAGTTTCTACCCTGTTAAACCCTGTTATATGATTGTTAGGTATTAGTTGTGTATAAAATATATGTTCTAGGTGTTTCAGAATAGTGTTACCATTCTGTGTTTATCTTTTGTCTTCTGGCTTACTTCGTTTAACATAACATGATCTAGGTCCATCCACGTTGCTGCAAAGTCTGTGATTGTATCATTTCTAACTGCCATGTAATATTCCATTGTGTATATGTACCACATCTTAATGATCCATTCATCCGTTGTTGGACACCTAGGTTGGTTCCAAGATTTGGCTATTATACTGAGTGCTGCGATAAATAGTGGGGTGCATATGTATTTTGGAATGAATGTCCTTCCATCTTGTGGGTATATGCCTAGGAGGGCAATTGCTGGGTCAAATGGCAGCTCAATTCTGAGTTCTTTGAGCACTCTCCAGACTTTCCTCCATAGGTGTTGGACTAGGGGACATTCCCACCAGCAGTGGATGAGAGTTCCTTTCATACCGCATCCCCGCCAACAAAGGTTGTTTCCATTATTTTTGATGTGGGCCAGAGGATTTTTGTGTGAATTAAAGATGGGATAAAAAAATCATTTAGGAAATGGGCTTTGTCAGGTAGCTCATGAGAAAAGTCACATAAAGCATAGAGCATACTCAATACAAAGCACCTCTCCCGACTTTTTTTTCTTAATAATTTTTATTGTGATCAAAGTGAATTACGAATCTTTCACAGTAGTATTTAAAGTACATAGTGACAATGAATCAACGTCTTCCCCCAACCCTGTTCAGAGATGCCTTGAAAGAAGGTCAACAGAATCAAAGAGAACCCTCTTCTTATGCTAATCGTTGCCTTTGATTTCTTGTCCCACGTGCCTGTTTAAAGAGCACACACCTTTGCTGAGTTCCATTAGAGACAGACAAAAATCTATGCTCAGAAAATGGTGGCTGGTTCAGTAGGCATAGGGAACACCGCATTATTCTGGGAGAGTTCACCACATTTGTGTTTGCGTGATCTGAAGACAGGTATGTACTTAGGAAGTAAAAATACGTATGTTTAAAAAGTATAGATGGGTAGGACTTGCCTTGCACACAGCTCATCCCAGTTCAGTTCCCAGGCCCCAATAAAGGTCTCCATGCAACAAAAGAGATTACTGGGGCTGGGTGTGGAAGCAGAAGTAAACTCTGAGCACCTACCCATGAACAGAATGATAAGAGAAAAGAGAATGAATTTCCTGGATTTTACCGATTTAGGGAAAGTTATTTCAATTTATCTCATACCCTTGTTGTAGGAATGATGGCTAGAGATGGTAGAGAGAAAGAGAGAATGAAAAAAGAAAGAGTTTAAAGAAAGAGTTAGAAAGAAAGAGAAGGTAAGAAAAGTAGAAAAGAAAGAAAAGTAGGAAGAAAGGAAAGAAAAACAGGAAGGAATGAATGAAGGAACAGAAAAAATGAAATCTACATGTTAATATTTGTCATGTATAATTCCAAGAATTAAAAGATAATATCTTTGATTAGTACATTCTTACTATTTGTACTACCATCTAGGCTAGGGTGTTGTATTTTGAATAGGGTGAAATATTCCACAATAATTATTTAAATATACTTTGTCATTTCTATATATTTATATTGTGATATTATCCCTGTATTTCTTTTTGTGATCAGGCCTCTCACCATGTCAACTCTTTTGCTGACTCAGTGTGTGACTCAGTCACAGAGTTACTCAGAGGAACTTTTTGGCAAAGCAAGGATGAGGTTTGTGGGACAAACCCAGAGTCTGTGTGTCCATTATACAGTGAGGAACAATTTTGTTGAAGAAGGTCAAGCTCTGTTTCATGATGAGTCATGAAGTATTAACAGCTAGAATTTTTGTCCTTAATCCAACTAGGAGAAATAAAAGTCATATTAATGGAATTTTCCTTTCATTTTCCCTTTTCTTTTTAAATATGAAAACGTAGACAATCAGGAGCCTGAACAAATAAGAGAGAAGAGAATAAACACAAACCGATATGTCATGGTCCCAACTTTCCTTCCTTTAGCTGGAACCACTTACATGTCCCAGGCTTTGGAATCTTCACAGGGAGCTAGAAGATTTTTTTTTTTTTTTTGCATCCATGTGCCTGTTTAGTATCTCAAGTCTCATCTTGGGTTTCCTTGTGATCATTACTTTTAACTGCTGGGTTGATTTTGTTTTATCAACATTGACACTATAATAAACAGTGACATTTTTTACAGTAAAAAGTGTCTTTTTTTTCCTGGACTCTTGTCTTTTTTTCATCACTAACCGTTGCCATTGTCATATTCTGATGCAGCACTGAATTCTTGGTTTCTTTCCCTTGCTTGCTTTAGATCATTCCTTGAATTCACCGTTTCCTCAGGGACTTTAATCCTGTTATTCCAAATGTTTTAGGAATTAAAAACTTGCTATTTAAATTTCTCCCCTATGGCTAGTAGATAATTTTTGACATTATCCATCCTCTTCCTGCCTGTTCCCTGCTCCTCTCTGCACTCATCCATATCTCTCTAGTCCTCTACCTGCTATCTATCGAGAACACCAATTCTTTTTGTATTGCCCTAGGGAATGGAGGTATATAATTTTGTACATCCCCTAACTCTGAGTTTTCCCATCCAATATTCTATTTCCTCAGAGACATAACCCTATATGGTATTTACTTAAACATCTATTGAAGGCAGTGGGATTTAAAGAAATTAGTGACCAATAAGACCCTTTGATGAAGGAGATCCATCTATGAATTTCAAATTAGAGAATATTCTACCTCTTTATTACATGACCTTTTCAGAACATCTGCTATGAGTATCTAACAGTGGATACATTTTGGTTATTTTTAATCTTTCTTTAATAACTTTAAAAAATACCTTACCAGAATTTGTACTGTGTGATGTAGTTGAAGGAAGAGTTCTTACTCTTTAATCATTTTTTTTTACTTTCTACCATACTTACTAGTTTGTACCATAACAGGGCAATGTCTGAAAGCAATTTATAATTGCTTAGATGAGGAATTAAAAAAGGTGAATTGAAGAAATCATTCTGAAACGATTGGTTTGACGTTTTCCACCTCTTATCTTTAAAACTGGCAAGTATTCAGTCCTTCTCACTGAGTCCACAATGACAGAAGCAGCTGGTTAGTTTGGTTCTTTGGATTGGTAACAAGGATCTTTGGATTGGTAACCAGCGTAAAAGGGGGGTAGGCTGAGTTTCATGCTTAGACCCAGCAATTGCACCCCTAATTGGGCACACAGTTACACTTTCATGGCATTTAAACACTTTAGGGAAGCCATACTCAGACAAAGCATTACAGCGAGTTTTCCTGAGGGTGTAGTCAGGGAGTTAAAAAAAAATGTAGGGGAATATTTAAGCATAATTAGCCATTTAATTGCACATCTATACTTCACCAATGGTTTTGCACATGCATGTGATTATGATTCACATGAAAGCACTCCATTCATGATAGTCTGTATTCCATTTCTCTACAAAGGAAATTAAGAAGGGACATATTCAAAACATTTATTTCTTAAGTCCGATTTCTTTAGTTTCTTTATGCTTCTAGCCTTCCTTCAAGTTTCTAGAGAGTTAAAACAACCACCACAGGGAATTCCACATCTGACTTTTATAAAGCACATGAAATAGAATGTACATAACTGTGGGTAGTTTGCAATTAGAGCTTAAGTATAGTACAAATGTGGTGTCTCTCATCTACCAATATTCCCCCTCATCTATACCCATATTTTCAGATTGAGAAATAAGGGCATTGGAGTCAAAACTTGTACTAAGTAGCAGAGACAGTTCAGGATTATAATTTGCCCTTGGTTTCATGTTGTTTCCTCTCATCAAGCTAAGAGACCACTGTAACATGTTGCTTTCTGCTCTTCTGCTGAATAGTTAAGACGGTTAGCTAGAGTTATACAGAAAGTTTGACTTGAATGTATCTTCCCAGTTAATTTATGACACCTCTTTCTCTGTCAGTGGCACCAAAAATTTTCATGTCAATATTTGAAATATTGCATTCATTCCTTTTCTTTGTGCTTCCTGTCTTCCTTTTTTGAGTACTTTTGTGGAGATTGGAGTTCTTAGAGTTTTGCTTTTAGTCTATATGCCTTATTTTTATTTTTAGAAATGAATTATAAGATATAACATATAATTATAGCTTTATGTGATATATAATCACATAACATATAAACTTTACATGTTTTACATATAAAATAATATATAACATAAATTTTAGGAGTGTATCATTCCAAATTAACATATGTATAGACAAACACATCTTTAAGTCATCATTAGAGTCTAGTCTTCTTTATCCTGATTTACTCAACCCCTAAACCCATCCCTTCAGGGGACCATTAATTTGTGTAAAGATTATTATGTTAGTTCCTCTATTTTTCTTTATATAATATATATTATTAAAACAATGTGTGTGGATGCCAAAGAGCTAGTATAGCAGATAGGGCACTTGTTCTGTCATACAACTGACCTGCGTTCAATCCCAAATACCCCACATGATCCCCTGAGCCCACAAAAATAATCCCTGAACACAGAGCCAAGATTAAGCCCTTAGTACAGCTACTTATAGCTCAAAAATGAAAAACAAATCATACATATTTTTCTTTTTTTCACCAAGCATAACACCCTCTAGGTTCATCAATGTTATAAATTTCAGGATCACAACACATTTTATTACTGAATAATAATCTTTTGTGTATATACATCACATATTTGTTGTCTATTTGACAGTGGACACTTAGGTGGTTTTCAGGTTCTTAACTATTATAAGTAATATAGAAATGAACACAGAGGTCAATATAATCCTTCTAATGAGCGTTTGTCTTTTTAATTTTCAAGTAAATCCATCGAACTGGAATAAATTAATAAAATGGACTTCCTAGGTGTAGGGCTCATCTTGGAAACTATATGCTGTTTTACAGAAAGACAATATCAATTTATGTTTCTAACAGTATAGGTAGATGGATAGATAGATGTGTGGGTTCCTTTCTTTCCACAATGATATTACATACTTGTTTTTATTTTTATTTACCTAATGAGATATGAAGACCATGTTTTTATATGTATATGGGTCATTTGTATATCTTATTTGGAGAAGTCTATTCAGAATCAATATCCATTTTTAATTGAGAATCTTGTTATTATTGTAGTCTTTTAATTTTAATTTTAATGAAGTTTTATCCTTCTAATTTATGAGTAAAGAACATCTTTTCGGGGCCGGAGAGATAGCATGGGGGTAAGGCATTTGCCTTTCATGCAGAAGGTCATCGGTTCAAATCCCGGCATCCCATAGGGTCCCCCGATCCTGGTAGGAGCGATTTCTGAGCATAGAGCCAGGAGTAACCCCTGAGCGATGCCGGGTGTGACCCAAAAACTAAAAAAAAAAAAAAAAACATCTTTCCATTTTTTGTGTTTTCTATTTTTTCAACAATTTCAATATTTTGTAATTGTTCTTGCTAAAATCTCCAATATTGATAGATATTAGTGAGAACAATGTGCCATGCTGTTAAGTGTACATAATTTATCAAAAGCAACTGTGTTTTCATATATACATCTATACCATTTACTGCTTACTCCACTCAAGTTTTGGGTTTTTGTTTGTGAGGTGTATTGTTTATTTATCACCTAGTGATGTTCAGGAACAGTAGTTGCTCACTGGCTCTGTACTCAACTACTCCTGGTGGTGTTGTAGGACTATATTGGATGTTGGAGATAGAACTCGGTTGATATCGGGCTGGAGCTATAGCACAGTGGTAGGGCTTTTGCCTTGCACGTGGTTGACCCAGAACGGACATAGGTTGATCCCCGGTGTCCCATATGGTCCCCCAAACCAGCAGCAATTTTTTTTTTATTTTTGGGCCACACCCAGTGACACTCAGGGGTTAGTCCTGGCTGTGCTCTCAGAAATAGCTCCTGGATTGGGGGACCATATGGGACACCGGGGATTTAACCAAGGTCCATCCTGGGTCAGCCGCATGCAAGGTAAACACCCTACTGCTGCGCTATCACTCCAGCCCCTTACCAGGAGCGATTTTTTGAGCGTATAATCAGGAGTAGCCCCTGAGCGTCACTGGGTGTGGCCCCCAAACCAAACCAAACCAAACCAAACCAAACCAAAACAACAACAACAACAACAACAAGAACTTAGGCTGGCTATTGCTGATATCACCAGGGCCTCTTGGAGCAAATGCGGGCATCCTTCCCCCATATCTTTCTTCTTCTAGTAGCTGGTTACATACCCCTATAATTTGTGGTATCAGTAACGGTGCTATGATTCTCTGGACAACTCCTTTTGTTAAATGCTATTATTCCCATGGGCACACACAATTTAGTAGAATGGATAGCTAATAACGATCACTTACTAAACCTTCTGCCATTGCATTAGTGACTTCATTGGAGATAAAATAACTTGCACAAATGTGCTTGCTACTGTACTTTTTTTTTCAATAACTTTGCTTTAATTTATCTAGAAACAAATGTATTATGATCAACTATGACAACTATGTGATACATTTTCTTTAAAATAAAAATTTTTAAATGAGAAAAACTGGAAGGCAGAGCAATAGCACAGCAGGAAGAGTGTTTGCCTTGCATGTGGCTGAGCCAGATTTGGTCCCCGACATCCCTTATGGTCCCTTGAGCTTACTAGGAGTAATTTCTCAGTGCAGAGCCAGGAATAATCCCTGAGTGCTGTCAAGTGTGCCTCCTCCCAAAAAAAGAAAAGAAAAAGAAAGAACTTAGGTTGGCTATGTGCAAGATAAGTATCTTACTCACTCCAGCCCCCATCAAGTTGCTTTATTTTTCAATAACTTTGCCATTCTGGGCACATTATGTAAGGAGTGACCTTTAACCTGATTTTAGCTTAATCTGGTTTTGGATTTACTGCAGAAGAAAGTTTCATCCAGAGTATCTAGCAACTGAATATAAAATTTTGAGGAGTTAATTATAAATTTTATATAAATCTAGAATCTTTATAACTTTTCTGAAACATAACAGAACAAGTGTTAACCAATCATTGCTATGCATTTGCCAGAGGTGGATTTACAGTGAGAAAAAAATCTTTTTTTTTTAATATCTTTATTTCAACACCTTGATTATATATATGATTGTAGTTGTGTTTCAGTCTTTTTAAGTCATTTTAAGGAATTACTCTCTTTGGGGCGTCTTAAAAAATACAGAACACTTGGCCCTGTGAATTAGAAATCCTGAGGGCACCAGCATCTATATTTTCACAATGCTTTTAACTGATTCTAATGTTCATGCTCTAGAGAAAATTTGATCTTGGAAAATGGCCTCTTTCTTGCCCCATCAAAAATGTTTTCTCTTTACATTGCCTACCATTGAGAATTATAGAACTTGAAAACTTAGATTCAATTTGGGATTATACAACTTATTAGACATTTTATGATGTACCTCTCAATCCCTTTTAGCGTTAATATTTCTACCTATAAAAAAAGAAGATAATAGAGGTTGTGAGACCCCATATATGTGCAAGATCCTCAGCAGCCTAATAAAGCCACCTATAATCAAGGATCATCAGGTGAATTATTCCTATCCTTATTCTGATAGGCATGTCTCTTACATTTCATTCATTGCCATTTTACACTGGAGCAAAGTCTCATGTCAAGACCTTTACTGTATTTCACAGAACTGCTTTCTTTTTTTTTTAAATCAAATTACTAAAAGTAGAAAATGTGTCATTTCTCTAAATCAAGTTCTGTGAAATATCTGCTTTATACGTTTGTCTCCACTCTCCTTAGTCTTATGCTAACTTCAACCTGGCTTATGCAGACCCAGGTAAAGTAACTTCTAATTCATTAAAGCAGGTAGGACATACTTCCAGTGGGAAGATTCCAGGTCAAATGAAATCTTTCTTTTAAAATCATTCTACCTTCTTTCTGTAGGACAAATTGTGAGTGAAGTTGACTATGAGAAGCCAGTGAATGCATTACTTTCTGAGCATGAATTTGAATCTTAAAACGATTTCCAGCAAAACTGTTGTGTTCTACAACTCAACCTTCTCTTGCATAGGACTTAATAGCATTCTGGGAACTAAGAATGTGTGCCAGGCTATGCTCTGGTGCAGGCATGGCTTGTTTACCATTCCGATTTAGATTGCTTCCCTTATGTACCAGTATTTATATGTAGAACAAATGGGGGCTGGTTAATTATGTGGTTCTTAGGAAGAATTGAGTCCTCCTGGAACCAGCCCAGTTCCTCTACCCACTATTTATAGCCTTCATATGTCCCAAATTTTCCAGTTCTGATTTCAAATATTCTATTCCACTCTCTCCAGAAGTATTCTTTATGCTTGTCAGACCACATGTCAATTTATGGTTTGAGAAATATAGTCACAGAATTATAACTGCCACCCTACACACCACATTTTTTGTGAGATTGAAATCCAGCTTTTTAAAAAACAAATTAGACATACTTAGGATGTGTAAAAATACCCTAAAATATCTTGGTAAGCAATTGATCCACGGAGTCACTTGCTTAAAAACAGTACAGAGTAGGAGTTAAATAATGATGTAATAATAGTTGGAGTACAGTTTTTTTCTTGAGATATTGTCACTCACATATATGTGACCAATAGATTTTAGAATAAATGGTTAGAGTAAATGATTGGATATAGTGTATTTTCCCAATCATTCATAAAGGCAAAGAAAGTGGGAGCACATTTCTAGCATTATTTAGTCTCTATTTTGACTTTGTACCAGTTAGGCACGCTTACATCTTATTTACTCCTCTGAAGAGCCATAAAGCAGAGGCCTCAGAGTAATCTTTATGTCAAAAATAAACCAGGGACTTAGAGAGAGTCCCCAGGAAACCCAGATAGCAAACAAAGAAATGTAACCCAGATTAGTGTGACTACAAAGATTCTTTAAGAGCCAATCTTTTGGGGGACAGAGAGATAGCACAATGGGATGGGCATTTGCCTTGCACATGGCCACCCATGTTTGATTTCAGCTTCCTTTATGGTCACCTAAGCACAGCCCAGAATGACCCCTGAGTGGAGAGCCAGGAGTAACTCCTGAGCACTGCTAGGTGTGGCTCGACCAAAAAAACTTAATAAGAATAAATAAAAGCCAGGATTTCACATATGACTCTTCACTTTCCTTAGAGTGATAATAATTATCACACAATGGATAAAATAATTACTATTAAGCTCCCCCATCATTATATAGAAATATTTGAGTTATTTGTATATGTAGCTCGCATGATAAACACCTTGTTGCCCTTTTTTCAGTTCCCTGCTCTGAATTTCAATACTGCAAAAGATGCATATGTGTTTGAGTATAGGTGTAGGTGGTAATGTGGGAAGTTATTTGGGAAGATGTCTATGCAACCTTGTGCCTTGTTTGTGATGAATCCATCCAGAAGTTCTGCATATGTGGACCCAATCATCAAATATTTTTGTATGTGTGTAAATTTTGGAGTTTGTGGGTCATATTAGTGATTTGGGGATTACTACTGGCTTTATGCTTTGGGATCATTGCCAGTGGTGCCCAGGGTTGCTCCCAGTGGTGACTGTGAAATCATTCAATGCTGGAGTTTGAATCAAAATTAAATGCATGTAAGGCAATTGCCTTAACCGCTGAGCTCTCTTTCCAGCCCTCAGTCTTCAAATCTTAAATTTTCCATAGCATATAGTCAAGTCTTAATCAATGGAACTATACCTACATGTGTCTCAAAAATGAGGAATAGCATCCTATGCCTTTTCCCTACCTCACAGAGTCCAACAAGGTACAATTACAGTTTTTGTATAAACTTGAGGCTGCTGACCTAAGAAATTTCAAAGTTTTTTTTAGATACACCAACCTCTGTTCAGTCTGTGGGAAGTGATCACAACACAATGCATATATGTAAGAAAGTGGATCACAGTGATGGCAAAAGGAATAGCTCTAGGACTTTAAACAGTTCCATATCTAAAATTAGGTATTCAACAAATTTTATTGATTAAGTAAATGAAAGAAACGGTTCTATTTTTAAAATTTGTTTCAAGAAAGTCTACAAGCTATTAGCAATTTAATAAACTGTAAAATGGTGTCTAAGGCAAAGAATGATCTTGATTGATAACTTTTTGGTAATAGTTAGAAGTTGTCCTATTTTCAGATGCTTTTGGAGTCTGGTGAGCATAATATCTGTGAAACCTACATCTGGCACAGTATTATATAATAACAGGTGGTATAGCATATCTGTGATGTTAATTAGTAGCTAGGAGATTTTATTTAAATTCTCATCTGCTTTTAGTTATGGAATATACATAGAAATAAAGATTATTGTTGCAAACTGTTTTCAACACAGTTGAACCAAAATCAATACTTTTTTCTTCCTAGTCAAAATGTTAAACCAATCATTATTGCTGGAAGTGTTGCTTCATGAATACTTTTCTACTTTTTATGAGAATGCACTTGCCAATATTTGGAAAACATTGTAAGACCTTATGCTTCTGACATTTAAAGTTCTGAAACATTTTAATACATAAAGTAAGTTAACATTAGACAAACCCAAATTTTCTTAGAAAAACTGTGGTGTATCTATATTCAGCTTCTACATTTTTCCTTTAAAATATAAAACACATCTGCCATTGGGGAAGAAATCCAATGGAGTAAATTTTAATTACTCAGATCACTTTGATATACTACACTATTTACTTTGGAAGTAAAAAAAATAAAACAATTAGAGGCTAATAATATTGCTCTTTATTGAACTGTAAGATAGATTATCTGCAGGGAAAAACTCATAAGTCTTAATTCTTAAATACGGATGGAAACTCACAATCACATTGAAAAACCTTTATACAGCATGTGCTAAAAAACTTGGAAGTGAGTTGCTCTACAAAAGACAGCAACTATCAGCCACCAAATAAGTCAAAGATGGCAATACGAAGCAATAAAGGTCGAATCCTTTATGTTTACTATCTATTTGGTAAACTAGGTTATATTTTAAGAATCATCTTGCTAGAGTTAGAAGTAAGAAATGGACTCTGCATAAAAGCAAATTAAACTTTTCCTTATACCGCCTGAAGAGTTGCCCCTGTCACAAGATGAGAAAGTGATTATTTCCCGTGGATTGGCCTGACAGATGCGAAAGGGTGGATGCCTTTTGGTTCTATATCTAGAAGTCTCACATGGAGGCACTCACACAGGCTGTAGCTCCCCCCCGCTGGTAAACTACTATTCCATCTGGCAAAGAAGTGAAAAGTAAATGGAGGATGGGCACTGAAGAAGTGAAGTTACATGGGTGCCAAGCCATCTCTCAGACTTCCTGACTTTGTCCTCTTTCAACAGACAAAAGTAGGACCCCTGGTTTGTGTGTGTAAGTCCCTGGTCAGTCCACCACAATTTACAAGAAGTTTGGGGGAGAGGAAAATAAAGATCTTTAGGAATAAAGAGTGAATGTCTAAAGGGAAATTAAAAAAATCAAACTGGTTCTCTAAAAGGAAATGAATAATGTGTTAATGATTTTATTAAGTTGACTGAAAACTAAATTTCCTATCCTAATTTCCCTTTCCTCACCTTCATGCTATTTTAAAATTGTATAGATACAAAAATGACAAATAGTCTATGATTGTACTTCCTTTTCTAAATTCAACTCAATGATGTCCTTCAGTATAAGTTTAAAATCTGCATCTTACAGATACTTTGAACTTGATACTTGGTACTTCTGAACTCAGAACATGGGCCTTTTGAAGAATACTATGTTGATGATGCACATAGATTTTATTTAAATTATTTTATTTTAAGGAATAGGAAGGTATTTTTAAGCCATATATGATGCTATCAGATTCAATACATGATGTTAGTCTGTAGCATCCAAAAGCAATTCGGTAATTAAAATATACCATGCATTTCACTTTATCCCCTTTCAGCATCCCATTCTTGTCCAAAATGATCAGTTCCAACTATCATTGTTATAGAGGACTTTCTCTGCTCTAACTGCTCTTCCCAGTCTTTGTGGTGAGCTTCCTACCATGGACTGGTCCTCCTATTCCTCATCTTATTTCTGGATATTATTACCAAATGAGTGAGATTGTACTATTCCTCTCCCTCTGACTCATTTCACTCAGCATAATAATCTCCATATCCACCAGGTATAAATGAACTTCATGACTTCATTTTTCCTTACTACCCTTTAGTTAATGATATTGCAAACCACAGTGTCAAAAAGGAAAAGAGAGACAGCGATAGAGAGAGAGAGAGAGAAAGAAAAGCAAAATGCCTGCCACAGAGATAGGTGGGAGGGTGGGTAGAAGGATGAGGAACCAGGGACACTGATGGAGGGAAAAGTGTACTGGTGAAGGGTGGTGTACATTCTATGACTGAAACTCAAATATAAACAATTCTGTAACCACAGTGCTTGAATAAATTATTTAAGAAAAATATGCTAATTGTTCATAATAAGTCTTTCTCAATCAGAAACAAAACAAAATAAAACAAAATTGTTCAGTGAAAAAAATTACATAAGTTAAGTGATAGCCTCGCATAGTGCCTCATATAGTATAGCTGGTGCTCAACTAATATTGATGAAAAAAAAAAAAACGAGTGAATGGCCAGGGACATTAAGCATTCATTTAAGAACTGAACACATCAATACTTTTGACACAGCTATGGAACTCAATCAACTGGTGGCCTGAGGGAACACTTTACCATTGCAATTTGTTACTGATACAACTCAGGGGGCAGATGCTCATTATAAGACAAGAAATTAATGAGGCCAAGGATCTCAGTTCAATGCCTCTAGGGGCCAGTTATCTTTTGTTCTGTTCATGACTGCATCCACAACCCATAACCTTTGCCAGCTGTCACAAAGCAGGACATGGTCTTTGTGACATAGAAGCCCAGAATGGAGATTATGAGTGAATTAGCTCAGAATCATTACTGCTTCGAAGAAAGGACGGTAAAGGCATGTTTTCTTCCTAGAGGTCAGTTGCAACAATACTGTAAATAAAGAACAGTGACTTTTGTAGCCCATGGGCTGAGTGCTCTGACATTTTGTGGTTCGGTGTGTACAGTGCCCTGGAAGAGTTGGTCAGAGATAATCTAGCCACATTTGCTGAAAATGGAGCAGTTCCAGAACCTTCTGCTCTAGCAAAATGTTTAACCCACAGCAATCAACAAGGACAACCACTTACACCTTCTAGAAATTCCCCTTTGCTAAACCCATATATTACAGATTATTCCAATATTACCTACTAACATTCTTGGAATAATATACTAGTATATTTTCTTTCTGGCAAGACTCTCACCTTGATCTGCATTATCATTTAGATCCCATCTGAAAACACCATTCATTTAAATAAGCAATAGAGACTGAAATAAAATTCCATTCATGCTTAACTCTCCAATGTGGTTTGGAAATGCTTTCTTCTTCAGCCAGTCTTATGTTACATGCTGGATGGTCTTTTCTTTGACCACCTCATAAAAAGGGGCTCATAAATACTTTTCATGTGTTATTTAAACTAGCGGTACTCCCTGAGGCACCGAGCTTTTTTTTTTTTCTTTTAAAGTCCTTTGTGTATTTTTAAAGCATTTCTAAACCAGTAGCAGAGGTAGAAGCAGATACTAACTTGAGAGGGCCATGTTCTATCACTATCAGACCACAATTTCCTTTACTGATAAAAAGAATTCGCTTCTCAGCAAAACGCTGCCTGACTTATGCGCTTTTCTTCTAAAAATAATACTTGGTGGGTTCAAATTATGTGTGTCTTGATGTTTTTAATACTGGAATTGTGACTTTTCAGCACAAGGATGTGCTGGATACCCTGATAAAGGAAACCTGTATTTATTCATAACATTTGATCAGCTTCTGAGAAGTAGAAGACAGAGATTACAATACAAAGTAGTTGCCTGATCTGTAGGCTTGTTGTGTTGTATGGTTTTGACTAGGAGTTGAAATGTTTCATCCTTTCTTTCAAGTAGGTTAGAATAGTCCCATAGATTCCTTATACAATACATGCTGTAAATTTATCAGTTTAACATCTTTGTGTGGTGGGTTGTTTTGTGACAAAAATTACAGGGTCTTAAAGGATACTCCTGTTTCTGTGCTCATGTATCACTCCTAGGGGTTTTTAGTGGACCATATGTGATTCTGGGGATCGAACCTTGCATAGTAAATGTCTTAACTCTCTCCAGCCCTTTAAGCTGATCTTTTGGAAGCCAAGTTCATTTGCTGTCATTAAATAACTTACACAATACTTTAGTTGCAGTGACATATACTGGTGGTGTGTGGTCTAAATAATATGAACTTCATTTTCCTTTAGGTGTTTGAGCAATGTTGGCAAAGCTGGCATTGCTCATGAGTTCAGGTGTCACTCCTGGCAATGACTGAGGATCACATGGATGGCATCAAGGGATAAAGCCTGAGTCAGTCACATGCAAGATAGATGCCTTCACCCTTGTGCTATCACTCTACCCCTTTGCATTTTGAATTTACTCTTCACCCCCTTAAATCATATATCATTTTCTAAATGTGTTCTCCACAGTAGCAATAGCATCTGAAAATTTCTTAGAGATGTAAATTCTTGGACCCCATTCAAATGTCAGTTGAAATGTGAGGGAATAAATTCATCATATCTGTATTTTAATATGTTACACTTTTGTATGTTCAAATTTGAGAACCTTATCTATTTGGAATCACAATATAACTTCTCAAATTAGAGACTTCTTAACCCTCTGGATTTTTCTGTCTCTTTTCCTACCTTAGAACAAAGGTCTCATTCATTCTCCATAAGAATTTTCTTTCATCATTAAAATCTACCTTGGTTTTAAATTCAAACCCTTACATCATGCCTGTTGTAAGTTTCTAATTGGTCTCTCAATGATCATTAAGTTTCCTATCTAATTTATTCTGCCCATAACCAAAAACCATCCCTATATTTTAAAAATCTTGTCCTACTACAGAAGAATTATGAAGCAAACAGAAAGTCCTGCTTACTCTTCATTGTTCTCAATTAAATCTTATTGAGGGGCTGACACATAAAGTCCTAAAGTATAAGCAGAATAAATCTCACCCCCTCACTTTTACTCTTTCTTCTTAATTCCTAAATATAATACCATACCACACCTTTTATTATTGCATCTGTAAATAAATCTTCCTTATGACTATAAAAAAACATCCCATCACCTCTGATTTCCATATCCTGCTTAGCCCCCAGCCCCCACTTATCCTAAGTTGGAAACACTCTGCTTCTTCTTTTAATGCTAGAGCAAATGTCACCTCCTCTGTGAGGCCTTCTCTGACTTCTCTGGGAGCCACTTGGTCCTTTAGTTCCCCACAGTATTTTGCTTATGCCTAATGGAAGCACATCCATTTTGTAAATGAGAATGTGAGACCAAAGAATGCGTAATTAGTCCAGGGTCATACAGCTAAACAATGGTAGAGTCATGCATGAACTGAAGTTGCCTTGCATCTAGTTCAGAGTAATTTCCTCTGTGTTTACAAAATCCTGTTTGGTGTATTTAGTGGTGTGGGTAGTGGGTAATTTTTCTTTTCTTAAAACATTTCCAGCGAAATCCAGGCGATTCTTTGTAATTCCACTTAGAGTGGGAGCCTTTGTTTTTGCTAAATTGAGAGCTGGGGAAATTTGAGGATCATTTGATGCTGCAGAAGTCTCCTGCTGAATTCCCGTACTATCAAGATTCCCTTACAACATCTGGCTACTTTACAGAGCATTTCATGGAGCAAATCAATTAACATTAAAAAAAAAATCAGGACTGAGAGAAAGAAAGAAAATATTTGAATGGTAGCATAGCAGTCTTCAGATTCTCTGTGAGGCGGCTGATGGCTAAATTGTAGGAGCATATTGTAAACCATTATTTGTACATAAAATGACAGTTTTTTTTAAATAAAAACCTATATTTTAAATTTGGGATTAGGAACACCAGGTTTCTTGGAACATCAAACAACACAAATAGACATTAGTTTATAGAAACACCCTTAGTTTTACCACCAATTTTGCCTCTTTCTGATGAAGCTAAAATTATGGGTTGAGAAATTACACTTTGTTATTAAGGCCATTTAAATATGTAGTCATTGGGTCTCGACCAAACAGTGAGAAAAGTCTTGGTAGTGGCCATTGCAACCACTTGAGGCATGCTTGGGATCCTGAAAGCATAGAAGTTGTTTAGACCTATGAAATTAAATCCTACTAAAATCACTTGAAATAGTTCAAGCAAATTGTTCTTATAGAGTCTCCACATATACAAGTGTACACACATTCTTATATCCAGAATGTCATTCACTTTTCTCTTTATTTTAAATGAGAATGCCATGTGATATTAGTATACCTAGATTGGGTACTTAATCCATTTATTGGGGACTACAAAAAGATTATGATAAAAATTGCACTGGTATAGTCATATTAACCTAGCATAGTCACCATTTTATAAACCTTGTGATATTTGAGGAAATTGCTGATTTAACTAATTGGAAAAACTATCATTAGGAAATGAGAGATAAAAGTGTCTCTCTGGCAGAAATGATAGAAATGACATTGCAAAATATCTATCATGATTTAGCAATTCCTTGGGAAAACTATGCTTCACTTGACTTTTTATCTGTGGGATGGGTTTAAAAGTATCTGTGAATTTTTGAGAACATTAGTAAGGACTCAATAAATTATAAAAAGGTGTGTATACTTACTGAGCAACAGATGTCATCAGCTTTAACGTATCACTGTCATATGCTATTCTTAGAGCCATGTCAAGAAAACACCATTTTTACGGACATCTTTTAAGGATCTTTAAGAAATATGACTTGAAAGGCCAGAGTGATAGCACAGTGGTAGGGCATTTGCCTTGCATATGGCTGACCCAGGAAGGACTGCAGTTCAATCCCCTGGTGTCCCATATGGTCCTCAGAGCCAGGAGAGATTTCTGAGTGCAGAGCCAGGAGTAACCCCTGAGTTTCACCAGGTGTGGCCCAAAATATCAAATAAAAATAAAATATAACTTGAGGGGGGAGGACTATAAGTTGGCATCACAAAGTTTGGCCTGATCATGACCATTTTTCAATCTCAATCAAATAGATTTACTATTCAATATCTTTTAAAAAATACATGGGCTTTTTTTTTATCATGAACATGATACATGAATAGTGTATAGAGTAAAGATCCAGTCCTGTCCACATAGTCTATAAATCAGGGGAGAGAGTTGTCCTTTTAGTCACAAGAGCATAAACTTTAAATCTATTTATCACTTCTCCCCACCATATAGTGAAGTGCTAGAGGCTTAGGACATTGTTTCCCTTTCTCTTTTTCCTAAGGTTTTTCCCATGCTGTGGATGGTAATGGGCTATGATCTGTTGGAAATAGAAACAGCAAAAAACTCCAAGTGGAGCCTCACAAGTTTGAGAAGTTGAGCCAAGCTGCATGATTTTCTAAACATTCCATCACATTAATACCTTGTGGGTCTATAGGGACCTTCATCTAAATCTTAGAAAACACTTGCCCAAGTTTGGTTAATCCTCAGTGTAGCCACGGGGAAACATTCCCACAACTTGGAGGGGTGTGAAGAAAGTTCCCTCCCCCAGGCTCCCACTTTTACCCACCAAGCCAGACACCAATCAGGAACCGGGGTGAGAGAAGAGACTGTCTGCGTGCATTCTGACATCTCTCTGCTCAAGCAGGCTGCCTAGCCAAGGCACAGAACAGGACGTAGGGAGAAGAAAAGGATGTTTGTTTCAAATCAAAATAAGCTTCCAAACAGAACAAGAAACATATTGCTTTATTTTTCAGAGCTGAGAGATTCTGTATTTGCCCAACAATGGAATCAAAAGAATCTGTCTATAATCAACAGATCAACTTCTCTCTGTGGCCTTGGCCTGGAGTTCTCGCCAAGACCAAATTAATTTATTAGTAAAATAATTTGTGCAGTAAACATTTGCTGAGGGGACATTCCCATGTTCTGTCCTAGGTATTAGAGAAGGATAGAAAAATCCCACATAACTTGGGACAAAACAGCAACCTGACTAGCCCTCTTTGCTTTAAAAATGTTTAATAACTTAGGAAAAATAGACAAATTATTAAACTACCATGAAGTATTATGAATACAACGCACACATATGTTTGTGAGCTCTTTTATTTTTGTTTTGTTTTTGTTTTTGAGCCACACCCAGTGACGCTCAGGGGTTACTCCTGGCTCTGAGCTCAGAAATTGCTCCTTGCTTGGGGGACCATATGGGATGCAGGGGATCCAGGGTTCTAGTCCTAGGCCAATGCACACAAGGCAGATGCCTTATGCCTTGCGCCACTGCTCCCGCCCCTTGTGAGCTAATTTTTATCTTTTGAGGTGGGCAAAGAAAAACTTGTGTCACACTTGAGAATCATATGCAGTGTCAGTGATCAACCAAGGATTGGGCTCATGCGAGACAAGCATTTTACCTACTTTATTCAATATTTTATTTTTAAAGTATTGGTTCTAAGTCTTTAAACCTTTAAAAAAATTATTTTTAAAGCCAAAGACAATGCTCAATGATACAGCACATGTACCACAAGCCCAAACCCTGGATTTGAGCATAAGCATCACCATAATGAAAAGAAAATCACTTCTTTCAGACTTTACTGTATATTTCTCTAACTCAACTTATTCTTGTGACCTGTCCTGGCATTATAATTGTACTTTTCTTGTGGCACACCTTGCATTGTATACTATGCACACAAATTATTTTCCTTAATAATCTCCAAGTCTTTTTAAATTTTTTAATTTGCATTTCTATTTTGAGACTATCACAGTAGCTTGGAGACAATAGATATTAATATGTCATTAAATTAATGAAGAATGAATAATAAATTGATGTTAATTATAATAATATAATGTTAATAATAATAAAAGATGTTATTCTTAAGACAACTATGATTTTTTGTATAATAAATATCTTTAGTTGTTGATCAAATGCAGAAAAATAGAAACACATCTAATTGTGTTATGTCTGAATATCTAAAGGGAATTCTTAACTATATTGGGAAGTTCAAAATAGTATAGTGACTAAAAAAGATGTGTATTCTTTTATAATTCACTTCAGTAGATGAATATTTATGATACTCTTGAATTATTCAAAGTTCAAACACAGGCTTGTGATTGGGTGTGATTTGCATTGCTCTTTTTGTTAATAGGACTATTAAAATTTTCTAATTACCTTGGGCCAAAGTGATAGCACCACGGGTAGGGCATTTGCCTGGCATGCAGCTAACCCAGGTTCAATCCTCAGCATCCCATATGGTCGGTCACCTGGACCTGCCAGGAGCAATTTCTGAGCACAGAGCCAGGAATAACCCCTGATCGCCACTGGGTGTGGCCAAAAAATAAAAACAAGAAAAGCATTAAAAATTCAAATTACCTTTACTATCCCTTACTCCCCTATTCTGTTTTTTACTAATTAGTCTTTAATTAGTGAGTAGGTATCCCCTTAACATTGTTTTACATGTACAGGATGTACATAACAGTTGCCATCACACAATTTTCCATAGAAGGCAGAAAAGCTGAGACATGCGCATAAACATAAGCATAGGCAACCAAAAATAGATGTTGGTGTGGTGGTTGAAAAATATTAGAGGATGCAGGTGAAAAAAAATAAAGTATCTAAGTGTCTATGATGATATAATAGGAGCCCTAAAATGCCAGAAAAATAAAAGCCAGTCCATTTTCTGGAGCTCTGCATGAGTTTTGAGGCCTCTTGTGCAGAATTGGATAACCAAGTGCTTCATTTCCCCTAGATAGGTGCAGGGCAGTTTGGAGCATTGCCTGTGCAGCAAGACTTGCTCTTCCATTGGCCAGGGAGTCAGCTTTGTTCATGGCTTGATGGTCTCACGAACCAGACTTATAGGGAGAAGGACTGCTCCATCTTGTGCGATGAAGGTTGGAGCTACTTTGTATATACTACTGGGATTCCCTTTCAAGGAATATTTTGGAATAAATAATCTTTTTCCTAATGGATTTTGCTTTGGATCATCCTTTACCAAGGATATAATCATGGGCTGTTAACATTTTTTTGGACTTTGATTTGGCTGGTCACTGCAATGTTTTCGGAAACCTGTTTTCACTTAATTTTATTTCCTTCTTCCTGTTAAGCACATCATTGGACTAGAAGAGAAGACTCTCAGATTTTTGGAAGTGGCTGTGTTCGGGGCTTCTGCTCGATTTATATTGCAGATGGGAGAGAAAAGAACTCTGGGATCCTCTCATAACTTCTGTGGTTCCCTCCACAGAAACTATACCCTGACCTGCGTTAGGTGGTTAGCTCTCACATCAAAACAATAGTCATTTAATACTACCATAACATTACATAAGTCATTTCCTTCCCTTCTAGAATGTAGAGGGTTATATGAGACGCAAAGAAAAATCTGTGATCCCACTACTCATATTTTCCACAGGCCTCCAATTATCCTTTCATCTGTACCAAATATGGAGGGTGATGTTAAAAAATTGTGTGAGAACCTGGCAGGGTTCTGTTCGATAATGTTGTCTCTGGTCTGGTTTCTAAAACCATTTTGTTCACCAGGAAGATCTGCCAGCAAGAGCTGATTGTTCAAGAGGAATTGTCAGTCTCTTTCTTAGACAGTGTCTTTCTGTGGTTGGTTTGGTGTTGCTTTTAAAAAATATAAAACATGCACAGCAAACTTACTTCCTTTTGGCAAATGCTTTTGGCATTCATGTAACAAGTACGTAGTGTCTTTAAAAAACAACAACACTTGAATGCAATAATACATTCAGATCTACAGAGAAACAGAAGAGGATAAAGAAAGCCTGAAAACAGAATATTTTCAAATGGAACCTCCTCAAACTAATATGGAGTGAACTTTTCCTTTGTATACTCAAGCAACAGATATAATAGACTAACTACATTTACTTATGCAACAAATATCACTCTACCACTTACTACATGATGGGATTATTCTTATATTAATGTAGACATTAGCAAAATAAACCCCTGTACTTATGAATATTGGTCTTATAAGTTTATGTACTTGTGACTCTGTGTTCCATGAATAGAAATATGTAGACTTTCATTTCAAAACCTACCCTAAAAATGCTCCTAGTGGTATTTTTTGTTTTTAATGTAAAAACAGCCTGTTTTGTGGCCTTCTCGTTAGTATCTCTCAATATAAAGCTGAGATCATTCAGAGTAGCTTCTGTAAGAGGTGACAGAAGCCAAGTGTTCAAGAGACAAGGTTAAATGGGTTGAGTATGCATTCATGTGGCAGCACGTACATCTTGAAGAATTTATTGGTTTAGCCAGGTGTGGGCCTCTGCCATTTGAATGCAACAGCTGGATCCCTTCTCTCTTACCAAACATTGGCCTCGAGAGTTTGATTCCAATCAGCAGGTTTTGCTATGCAGACAAATATGCTCCATACAAAAGCTTCTCGTTGGCAAAAGATAAATGATGTGGGTGACCCGTAGTCAAGTTTCTCACTTCCAATATCTATCTTCTCTCTGCTGGAAGCACCACCATGTCCTCAGAAACACTCCCAAACAAATAAAATCCTATATATACCTGTTAAACTCTTTGGGCATATGTAGGCCATTAATAAATTGATAAACATCTTATACTATATAATGTATGAATAAGTCATTTTGCCTGGAATAGACAGAAACAGATAGTAATGCTTTTATAAAGACCTCTTCGGCCCGGAGAGATAGCACAGCAGTGTTTGCCTTGCAAGCAGCTAATCCAGGACCAAAGGTGGTTGGTTTGAATCCCGGTGTCCCATATGGTCCCCCGTGCCTGCCAGGAGCTAATTCTGAGCAGACAGCCAGGAGTAACCCCTGAGCAACGCCGGGTGTGGCCCAAAAACCAAAAAAAAAAAAAAAAAAAAAAAAGACCTCTTCTTAGTGTCTCCATTTCCATGCTCCAAACATGTAAAATTAAATTAATCTGTTTTCCCTTATTTTCTCACTATCATATTTAATATTTTATGTTTTTAATGTTTTAATGTTTTAACAGACAGTGCATGACATTAGTTACCAACTACCCAGTTCAGTGCTGATATGTGTTTAAAAATATTGATGAATAAAATAGATTTCACTTATATATCAATAAATAACGTCTATCATAACATTATTCAGCAGAAGTAATTAATGCCATTTTCTAAGTCAACATAATACTGCTTGGAATTTTTCAGTAAGTTAATCAAGTCAATATCAAACTTATATAAATGACTTGTAACATCTAATTTCTCACCATAATTAAAGGGAAGTCAACTTGCAATTGCTACATTTTCCCAAGAGAATGGGGTTTGCCTATAAAAAGGGAGGGGGAGAGCCATAGAGATATGTGCCTTACATGTGACCAGTCCATGACACCAAATCTCCCCAGCAAAGCCAGGAATTATTCTTGAATACAGAGACAGGAGTAAGACCTGAGCACATCTGGATATGGTCCCCAAACAAACAAAAAGATAAGATAAGAGAACCTTAAAAGTATCTAGAAATAGCTGACTGGGCAACAAGCTGTATAACATTTGTATGTAGAATGCCCATGTCCAAGTCAGTCTCCAATAATGCATGATTCCCTGAACACCACTGGGAGAAAATTCTAATAAGCTTAATAAGTAATTAGATTAGATCTTCACCTTCTACTACTAACATTGCTGGGTGTGATCCACAAAACACGAAATGATATTATCACCTTGTTAATTAATGAATAAGTTAGAGATGTCTCCTGGTTATTCTTGCTCTTCCTTTGCAGAGTGTGACTTTGAAACAAGCCTTTCTGTTGAGTGCTTGGACATTGAACTAATGAGATTTTACTGTTTAGAACAGCTGGTCAAATTTGGAGGCCCCCTGAGCCTAAAGGCAACTGCTGATTTATAAGGATCCTGTAATATATGCAGCCTTGGCTGATGCTTTTGTTGTTGATTTAGGCTGGAGCAAAGGTGTAGATTTTGTGATGCCATAAAAATGTCAAGTGATTGATTTGAGAATATGTAATACCTATAGGTAGCCACTGCTAGAAGCCAGCATCTTGTGTGGCTCATACTGTTTTAGGAAAGTTTGGGCTTTCACTGTGGAATGTATTATAAAAGAGGAGGGAGTGAGTAAATTTGTTGTTTGCATACAGACAGAGCCAAAAAAGACACTTCATATGATGATAACTCTTATCTACTCCTATTCCACCTTCCTTATTGGTAAGAACCCTAATGCAAATTCCAGAGCTCATATCATATTACATTGACATCTTTGCATATCCAAAAATACAATGAACATATTCTTTTTAAAATATATTTATTTAAGCACCACGACAATTACAACATGTTTGCAGGTGGGTTGCATTTATAAAAAGAACACCCCACTTCACCAGTGCAGCCTTCCCACCACCAATGGCCCCCTTACTTTCCCCCCAACCCCTGCCTGTATTTGAGACAGGCATTCTATTTCTCTCACTCACTACCATTGTCATGATAGTTGTTAGTGTAATTATTTATCTAACTGAACTCACCACTCTTTGTGGTAAGCTTCATATTCTGGGCTGGTCCTTCCAGCCCTCATCTCTATTGTCTCTGGGTATTACTACAATAATCTATAATTTTTCATAAATCGCACACTAATCTGCATTTATCTCTCTCCCTCTGACTTATTTCACTCAGCATAATAGTAGGAACATATTTTCTGAATCATAACAAGAACAGTTATTTGGTATTGTCTAAAGCCTAATCCAGCATTATATTCCTTGATTGTTTCAGAAGTATAAAACCAGTTTTTTTATTCCAATAACCAAGTCAGGACACACATCTGTAATTTATTATTTTATTGTTAAATGCCCCTTTCTGGTGGCATACCCATAAGTGTTATGGGGTTACTCACAGCTCAGATCTTGGGGAACTATACAGTAATGAGAATAAACTGGGGGCTATCACATGCAAAAATATGCTCCAGTTTTTTAAAGCATTTCCCTGGCTATGCTAACCTTTTCATTTAATTTTTTTTCCTTAACAGGGAACTCTAGATCATCAGTTTGGCTAGGGTGTCCTCAATAGAGTCTGTTTATTTTAAGCCTTGCTAGAAGCGTATGTATGCTAGAAGCTTCCTAAACCACTGATGCATTTCTGGGTTCTTCTTACCTGATGCAACAAGTAGTGAACCATGCTATGGCCTGGAGTTTGAGATTTGGACCCTGTAACTTCTCTTAATTCAGATTATGACCCTGATGTGTGAGTGCTTTTATCTTTATTTATATCAGAGCTAAGGGTTATGAAGGAGAGAACAGTCTCTGAATTCAAATCTTCTATACTTTTTCCTCTTTATTCTAGCCAATTCATTCTTTTTTTTTTTTTTTTTTTGGTTAAACCTGGGCTTATTTTCTGTGGATATGTTTCTTTCCAATTATGATGTATTTTATCCTCATTATACATTAGTAGAATTTTAGATTAGAGTTCTGTTACTATCAAGTTCATGTTACTTGTGTGTGATTTTGCTTCCTCAATTATTTCAGAATCAGAGGACTTGTTCAGAGCCTGGAGATGAAGTAAAACTGTTTTCCGGGGTCATTTCTAAAGTTCTCCTTTATATTTTAATCAGTTCTTTGGCTTTCTATGGAAGAAATGGGTGCTGATGAGATAAATAGGATATGTTTTGCTCAGTTTTTGAAAAATTATTAGAAATAAAAATTCCGCATTTAAGCCAGTAACTAGATAAAAGGCAGGGTAGAATTTTGCCATTGTTTTCTCACTAGGATAGGTCCAGAAACCCTAATTCCCTTTCAGAGTACAGGGGAACCCCCTGCAGGTCCCCTTGCCTTAGCGGGGTGGTAGGATCAAAGAAAAATACAGGAAACATTTCACACATCCATAAAAATGTATGCTTTCCCTCTGTTCTTCTGACCCAGCATTCCATCTCTGCCACAGGCAGTGCTACCATAATCATGTCCTCACATTCCTCCAAGAATAAACTGCCATGCCAGGGACTCCCTGGCCTGAACTGAGGCCCTGCTGCTGCTTTGGGATCTCTTTGCTGATATGACCCTTTCTCCTCCATCTCTCATATCTCACCCCTGCAGGCTAAAGAAACAAGTTGAGAGCCAGGTTTAAGAGTCAGTCTAGTGAGCACATTTTGGACTCACTCTTCTTTTCCTACAGAGACCTGATTTCCATCACCAGACAGCTACTGTCACCCCCATAAGATCATGATGACCTTTTAGCCATTATGAGCACACATAGTTTTAGATGATAAAACCAGGTTAGTCAGATCTAGCTCTTGGGTTATGTACAAAGAACTCCTGCTGATTTTCAGTCTAAATTATTTTAGAGAAAATAGTATTAAATGTGTTCTTTCCTCTTTATTCTTTTCTCCAAAGTCCTAATTTTCTAAGTGTTTTCTGGGTCAGGGAAGGTTTGGATGAAGGATAGAGATCTACCTAATAGGGTTAGCTATGGTCAGAGGTTGATAGAAAGGCCTTTTAGTGACAAGGACCACTCATGAGGTTTTAGTAAATGCCAGGCATGTGCTCTAGGAGTCTCAAAGTCAATTTACCTGGGGCTGCAGGAGGCAAAGTCGGGGTGATCCTTGAGTGCAAAGTCAGTAGTAAGCCTTGAACATTGGGGGGTGTGATCCAAACAACTAAAACAAAACAAAACAAAAAAAGATTCCTCTAGGGCAGGGCCACAAAATGTTGTACGAAGGGCTGTTTGAGGCCCATGGCCGTGAATTTGAGACCCCTGGGGGCGGCGTAGCCTTAATTCTATTTCTTTGTAAGGAACATGATTTTATTACTTAAGTGTCCTAAAATATTTCCATTTCAAATCTGGCATTGTTTTCTCTTTACCTCAGAAATAAAGCAAAATACACCTCTTTTTGTCGTTTTCATGGTTTATTTATTTATTTACTTATGTTTGGTATGTTTTATATGGCTTCTGTGTGTCCAGCTTTTCTTTTTTGTTGTTTTTTGTTTGGTTTTTGGGCCACAACTGGTGACGCTCAGGGGTTACTTCTGGCTGTGTGCTCGAAAATAGCTCCTGGCTTGGGGACCATATGGGATACTAGGGGATCAAACTGTGGTCCATCCTAGGTCAGCCGTGTACAAGGCAAACACTCTACAGCTGTACTACCATTCCAGCCCAGTCCAGCTTTTCTTATGTTCTCAAGTATGTGTATCTAGTTTATCTTACTGATCATCAGTCTTCTGAGCAAGGTCTTTTCTTAAAGTCTAAACCAAAGTTCTATCAAACCACCCCAGTGCCCAGCATAATATTTCAAACAAACTAATTCATATTTCTAACTGAATTTATTAATCCACAAGGGCTGATGGAGCAGAATGCAATTGACTTCTAATTCATCTTAGCTTTGACTTTCATGCTAGTTTAGGAGAAGAGGTTAAAGAAAGAAAGGGTGAAAATAGTTGGACAACCGCCTGTCTCTCTATATTTTAAGGCTTTCATTAGTTTATTTGTGTTTATCTTGTTGAATCATCTGAGTTCCTTCTTCAGTAGGTAATTAAAATGAAGGTACAGGGGAGGATCAGGAGGAGGGAATCTGGGAATATTGGTGATGGGAAATGTACACTCTACTGTAAATCAAATGTCTAAAAAGAAAAATGGGAGAGAGACAGATGAGACAGAAAGAGAGACAGGGAGAGAGAGATGGAGGTATATATATATATATATATATATATATATATATAGAGAGAGAGAGAGAGAGAGAGAGAGAGAGAGAGAGAGAGAGAGAAAGAGAGAGAGAATATATATGCCCAGAGACAGGAAGGGGAGAGGGAATTGGGAAGGGTGAAAAGAAAACTAGGGACATTGGTGGCAGGAAATGTTTATTGGTGAAGGTTGTTGAACATTATATAATTATAATTCAATCATGAACAACTTAATATGTGAAAAACAACAACAACAACAACAACCTTGTAACCACAATGTTTGAATTAAAAAAATGAAGGTACCTATGAAAAGGCTAACTCCTCTTAGTTTGGATCTTATATTAACTCTCACTCGTTAATGATAGCTTAGTACCCAATGTTCTGAGAGGAACTCAGTATGTAACAGTATACCCAAGAAGATATTTCTTTGGTTGAAGCAACTATGTGAGCTGCTATAAATAAATCTTGTGAGAACAAGACAGGATTCTACTACATGGAATCTTCCTCACTTTTTTCTATACTTGAATAAATTTGGGAAATAAACATGGGTGTGACAACCTTCATTTAAATGGTTATACCAAGGAAAAGGTTAACAAGGTATCAGTTTATTTGATTTTTGGTGTTTATAAGTACTACCTAGACTCCACAGTATAAGTTAACCTATAGTAATATTTGCCCAGGGCCAGAGAGATTAGAAATTCTGTTGATTTATGAGCCATCATTTGGGAAACTGAATGCTAAGCGTCTCGAGCTCTACTCACAGGACCCCTGAAAAAATTACAAGAATTTAGCCAATTGTGAGGCTGAAGCATAGTTTTTCAGGCTGCCAATTCTTTCTATAATATCTGAGAGGAGTTCAGCTCAAACCATAAAAGTGGAAGGCACAGTCCCAAAAGTGCCTTGTTTCTGATACAGATTACGAATTTGGTATGAAGAGGGGGTTTCTCCATTCTGCCCTCAGGTTTCATAATTCATTATAAAAACTCATAGACTTGGCAAAATCGATTATATTCACAGTTGTGATTTATTATATGGAGAGTATATAGATTAAAATAGTCAATGAAAGAGACACAAATGGCAGTCTGGGAAGATCTATAAATCTTCCTTGGAGACTTGTTACTCTCCAAATATTGATGTAAACAACAGACCACAATGTCTCCCATCTCCATGTTTCACTTTCCTTAGTTTTAGTTATCCATGGTCAACCACAGTCTGAAATAAGATATTTGAGAGAGAGATCACATTCACAAGAATTTTATTACAGAATATTGTTATAATTGTTTGAAATGATAATGTATTTAGTACTAGTTATTATTAAGTCTTTATTGTGCTTCATGATTAATTAAATTCTCATTGGTATATATATATATTTGAAAATAGAATAGACTATAGATACATACAAATATATAGGATTTGGTGTTATTCATATATATGTACATATGTATGTATATGTATATATAGGATATATAGGGCTTGGTGTTATCCATGGTTTCAGGCTCCTATTTGGGATCATAGAATACCTGACCCAAGGATAAGGAGACTACTATAATGCAACCAAGTTAGCTTATCTGAATTCAGTATTTAGGATTGGAATTTTATTACTTACCCAAGTATTAAGTAGCCAACCTCAGTCTCCAGGTCTACTTCATAAATCAAAGCATTCACTCTAGGATGATTTTCTCCTACCTGTGACTGTCTTGGGGACAAGCTTTATTCTGACACCTTGTGATTAGTTTGCTCCCTAAATAAGGCTTTCTCTAAATTAGAACACAGATTACCACTAAAAAAACTAAGGGCTCCTAACCATTAACTAACCTCTCTGTTTGAGAAAAGTTCTTTACTATGTACTGGCATAGCAAGTCCCATTTTTGTCTCCAAAACTTTCTGGCTTTGTCTAATAAATCCATTAAAAGAAATCAACAAATTTGGCACTCTACAACACCTCCTTATAACCCATAGAACTAACATTATCACTTGCTAGATTAATATAGATACTATAGTATTAATTAACCCAGAATAGTATGTAGTATAAAGTAGAAATTCAAAAGATCAGAAGTTCTAGTGTGTGAAATCTTAAAGTCACATGTAAAATATTTCAAGTATATTTGCATCTGATGAAATATCAGAGTTCATATATAATCATATTTTAAAAAAGACCTATATTCCATAAAATTTTGTGGCTTCTTGGTCTAGACAAAAGAAAATTCTCTCCTCCAATACATCACCATTGCCCTATTGCTTTGTGAATAACTAATTTCTGTATTCAAGAAAATGGGTCTCAGAGAATACAGTGCCTGGGCTGGCATGGTAAAGCCAGTTGTGCTACTTTGGTTTACTTGGTCTTTTAGATTAATTCTAGAAGCATCAAAGAAAATGTTTCTTGTATTTTTCCCTGTGTTCTGCAGGCCAAGAGTTTCTTGTGCTAAAATAAACAACTGGAAGTTTCATTAGACTCCATAGAAGGAAGGAAGAGTTTTATGTTTCATACCTTTTATATTATATAACAACATTACTATGCTAACTTAAATTCTTTAATCTATTTAGTTTATTTAAACTTTAAAAAATAGTCTTAATACTATAAATAGAATAAACATGTTCAATCCTGAGCATTTACAATAAGCATGCAACCAGAAATATGGCCCCTAAGATAATAAACCACTTATCCTTGAAGTTTGAGGTACATATGTATATGATGTATATGAATATAGAGATGTACACATAAAATCACTGTAGGGGGTTTATTAGTCTACAACTGTTTGAGAGGAAGATAATTTGTTTGAAGTTACAGTCAGGCCTAGGCTTTGTTTTACTCTAAGATATTTAAAGACTTATCATAAAGAAATATGCCCACTTATGTTTCTTTTGTTCAATTTTTAAATATCTTTTTGTTTTGTTTTGTTTTGG
Organism: Suncus etruscus; assembly: GCF_024139225.1. NCBI lineage: Eukaryota > Metazoa > Chordata > Mammalia > Eulipotyphla > Soricidae > Suncus > Suncus etruscus. Next base: position 25,130,668 of record NC_064857.1, on the reverse strand, counting down.
GGCTACACCTGGTGACACACAGGGGTTACTTCTGGCTATGCGCTCAGAAATCACTCCTGGCTTGGGGGACCATATGGGACACCAGGGGATTGAACTACAGTTTTTCCTAGGTCAGCCGCATGCAAGGCAAATGCCCTTCTTAAGAGCCTACATTTTCTGCCAAGAATACCTTATTTTTTGTTCTATCTCAGGAGCAAGCACAGAAACTCAGGATCTAGCTACATAAATATTTGATGGATACAGGAAGAAAAGGCAAATGGTACTGGGAATGGAGAGATTGGTTTTGGCCACCTCTGACCCATAGTAGTTTGGTTGAACTGGAAGATATAATGATTCTCAACTCCAAAAAAGAGGTAGTGAATAGGGAAAGTATGGTTCACAAAAAAATTAGAAAAATTTCCTTATGTTCTGGAAAAGAAAATATTTCCTCTTCACAGAATAAGTAGGATTTAAATGAAATCTTGCTGTGTTGATTAGGAAATAAGGAAGATTATATTTAGAAATTAAAATAGGTTTTAATTATGATTTTAGGTATATGATTTTCTCATAGGAAAGCAGAAAATAAATAATTAAGAAGTTAAAAGTCGATTTTTCAGGGAGGGACTTCAGAGCATAAAAGCCGGCTATCCTTTGCAAAAGCTGGCTCCCTGTGTGTGACACCAGGCGGGGAAAATCCGCGAAAGTACACCGGCCCAGTGGGGCTCAGCTGTGAAAGACTGTGAGTGTGACCTGTCTATGTCTGTCTACTGTCCTCTTGCGTGAAACTCTTGCGAGTGGGGCAAAAAGAGCCTCCAGAAACCTCGCTCGCCCAGACGCCATTTTCAGGGAGGGACTTCAGAGCATAAAAACCGGCTATCCTTTGCAAAAGCTGGCTCCCTGTGTGTGACACCAGGCGGGGAAAATCCGCGAAAGTACACCGGCCCAGTGGGGCTCAGCTGTGAAAGACTGTGAGTGTGACCTGTCTATGTCTGTCTACTGTCCTCTTGCGTGAAACTCTTGCGAGTGGGGCAAAAAGAGCCTCCAGAAACCTCGCTCGCCCAGACGCCATTTTCAGGGAGGGACTTCAGAGCATAAAAACCGGCTATCCTTTGCAAAAGCTGGCTCCCTGTGTGTGACACCAGGCGGGGAAAATCCGCGAAAGTACACCGGCCCAGTGGGGCTCAGCTGTGAAAGACTGTGAGTGTGACCTGTCTATGTCTGTCTACTGTCCTCTTGCGTGAAACTCTTGCGAGTGGGGCAAAAAGAGGCTCAGAGGAGCACGGCCGCTCCGCTTCGCTACGCGGCCGTGCACTCTTTCTAAGGAAAGAACTCCATTGCAACAAGAAGGAAAAATCACACTAAGAACGGCGCTATATCACAGAAGCAAACATTTCTCTCTGGACTGTCTTCTCTGTTACATGCTCAGGCCTAAGATTTGACCCAGTGTGAGGCTTCATCCACGGAGGACTCCCCTCCCTTAGAGGCAAGTCAGCCCATCCAGAAAGGGAGGAGCCAGAGGAGTGTGCTGCCTACATCATATAGACAATGAATACCACTACAACACGTAGAAAAACCCACAATACAAATGTGACAATGGGGAAACAGCGCAGGCCAGCATCAGACATAGAGAATGAAGATGACAATTCTGAGGACCAGATAATGACTGAACAACTAATCAACCTCTCAGATAAGGACTTTAGACTAGCAATATGGAAGGTGCTCAACAGACTCCAAGAAACCATGGATCGAGTTGAACAGAACACTAATAAGAACCAAGAAAATATGAAGGCAGAAATGACAAAACTCCAAACTGAAATAACATGTCAACTAACAGGCCTGAAAAACTCAGTAAACGAAGTGAATGACAAAATGGATAAGCTCTGGGACAGGGTATCAGAAGCTGAGAATAGACTTGGTGCTGTGGAAGATGAGATACATAACAATTCCATACAGCAGGAGAGATTGGACAAAAAACTTAAAGCAAATGAGCAGACAATGGAAAAATTAGTCAAAGAATGGGAACAGACGAAAATAGAAGTCTATGATAAGATCAACAGAAACAACTTAAGAATCATTGGAGTCCCAGAGACCCAGGAAGAAAATTTCCAGGAAGAATCAATGGTCAAGAACATCATTAAAGAGAAACTTCCAGAGCTAAAGAATATATGTGATCAAATCCTGCATGCCCGAAGAGTACCAACCAAAAGAGACCCCAGAAAAACCACCCCAAGACACATCCTAGTCACAATGACAAATCCCACAGATAGAGACAGAATTCTGAAAACAGCAAGATCAAAAGGGGAAATCATGTTCAAGCAAGCTTCCCTGAGATTTACAGCAGACCTGTCACCAGAAACGCTCAATGCCAGAAAGCAGTGGTGGGATATTGTGACAAGACTGAATGAAATGAATGCTTCACCCAGAATACTATACCCAGCAAAACTCACTTTCCGGTTTGATGGAAGAATACATGGTTTCACAGACAAAAAACAGCTCAGAAACTTCACAGACACAAAACCAGTCTTAAGAGAAAAACTGAAAGACCTAATCTAAGACAAGACTACCCAAAAGACACACCAAATTTTGAAATAAAGATGGCGTTAAATCCCAGGACAATTCTTTCTCTCAACGTCAATGGACTAAATGCACCAGTTAAGAGACACAGAGTGGCTAAATGGATCAAAAAACTCAATCCAACCTTCTGCTGCCTACAAGAAACGCACCTGAATAGTCAGAACAAACATAGACTCAAAATAAAAGGCTGGAGAAAAGTTATCCAAGCAAACAACACCCATAAAAAAGCTGGAGTGGCCATACTAATATCAGATAATGCAAACTTTATACTCAGGAAGGTTGTAAGGGACAAAGACGGACATTTTATATTAATCAAGGGGTACGTAGAGCAGGAAGAATTCACTCTCCTAAACATATATGCACCGAATGAGGGGCCAGCAAAATATTTAATACAACTGCTGACAAATCTGAAAAATAATATCAACAACAACACAATAATTGTGGGGGACCTAAACACGGCTTTGTCAACACTGGACAGGTCAACCAGACTGAAACCCAACAAGAATATACTAGACCTGAGGAGAGAAATGGAAGAAAGAGGCCTAGTGGATATATATAGGACACTCCATCCCCAGAAACCTGGATACACATTCTTCTCCAATGTACATGGGACATTCTCCAGGATAGACTACATGCTGGCACATAAAACATACCTCCATAAGATCAAGAGGATAGAAATTTTGCAGACTACCTTCGCTGACCACAAGGCTCTGAAATTATTTGTGAACTCCAAAGGGACTCAGAAGAAACACTTTAACACCTGGAAGTTAAACAGCCTCATGCTCAATAACCAGTGGGTCCGAGATGAAATCAAGGAGGAAATAAAAAGGTTCCTGGAAACAAATGACAATAAAGACACAAACTCTCAGAACTTATGGGACACAGCAAAAGCAGTACTGAGAGGAAAATTTATAGCTTTGCAAGCACACATCAGGAAGGAAGAAGGAGCTTACCTGAGTAGCTTAATGACACAGCTAATAGAACTAGAAAATGCTCAACAAAAGGACCCAAGAACAGGAAGACAGAAGGAAATAACAAAGCTGAGAGCAGAAATCAACGAAGTGGAAACTCAAAAAACAATCCGAAAGATCAACGAAAGCAGAAGTTGGTTCTTTGAAAAAATAAACAAGATTGATAGACCACTGGCAAACCTAACAAAGAAAGAGAGAGAGAGAAACTTGATAACTCGTATCAGGAATGAAAAAGGAGAGATCACTACTGATATGACAGAGATTCAAAGGGTAATCAGAAACTACTTTGAAAAACTCTATGCCACTAAAAATGAGAACCTGGAAGAAATGGATAAATTCTTGGACTCTTATAATCTTCCACGGTTGAAGGAAGAGGATGTAGCATATCTAAACACCCCCATCACCATTGATGAAATTAAAACAGTAATCAAATGTCTGCCGAAAAACAAAAGCCCAGGTCCAGATGGATTCACTAATGAATTCTATCAAACTTTCCAAGAGGAACTACTGCCAATCTTGGCAAGACTCTTTCATGAAATTGAACAAACAGAAACACTTCCAAATAGCTTTTATGAAGCCAACATCACCTTGATACCTAAACCAGACAGAGACGCTACCAAAAAAGAAAATTACAGACCAATATCACTGATGAATGCAGATGCAAAGATCCTCAACAAAATCCTGGCAAATAGGATTCAATGCCTCATTAAGAAGATCATCCACTACGATCAAGTAGGTTTCATCCCAGGAATGCAAGGCTGGTTTAACATCCGTAAATCTATCAACATAATACACAACATCAATAACAAGAAAAATAAAAACCACATGATCATATCAATAGATGCAGAGAAAGCATTTGATAAGGTCCAACACCCATTCTTGATCAAAACTCTCAGCAAGATGGGAATGGAGGGAACCTTTCTCAATATAGTGAAGGCCATCTACCACAAGCCAGTGGCAAATATTATCCTCAATGGAGAAAAACTGAAAGCCTTCCCTCTAAATTCTGGCACAAGACAAGGCTGTCCTCTCTCACCACTCCTATTCAACATAGCACTGGAAGTACTTGCTATAGCGATTAGGCAAGAAAAGGATATCAAGGGAATCCAGATAGGAAAGGAAGAAGTCAAGCTCTCACTGTTTGCAGATGACATGATACTCTACTTAGAAAACCCTAAAGACTCTATCAAAAAGCTTCTAGAAACAATAGACTCATATAGCAAGGTGGCAGGCTACAAAATTAACACACAAAAATCAATGGCCTTTCTATACACCAACAGTAATAAAGAAGAAATGGACATTAAGAAAACAACCCCATTCACAATAGTACCACACAAACTCAAATATCTTGGAATCAACTTGACTAAATATGTGAAGGACCTATACAAAGAAAACTATAAAACTCTGCTCCAAGAAATAAGAGAGGACACACGGAAATGGAAACACATACCCTGCTCATGGATTGGCAGGATTAACATCATCAAAATGTCAATACTCCCCAAGGCATTATACAGATTTAATGCCATCCCTCTAAAGATACCCATGACATTCTTCAAAGAAGTGGATCAGACACTTTTGAAATTCATTTGGAACAATAAACACCCTCGAATAGCTAAAGCAATCATTGGGAAAAAGAATATGGGAGGAATTACTTTTCCCAACTTTAAACTGTACTACAAAGCAACAGTTATCAAAACAGCATGGTATTGGAATAAGGATAGGTCCTCAGATCAGTGGAATAGGCTTGAATACTCAGAAAATGTTCCCCAGAGATACAACCATCTAATTTTTGATAAAGGAGCAGGAAATCCTAAATGGAGCAGGGAAAGCCTCTTTAACAAGTGGTGTTGGCACAATTGGATAGCCACTTGCAAAAAATTAAACTTAGACCCCCAGCTAACATCATGTACAAAGGTAAAATCCAAATGGATTAAAGACCTCGATATCAGCCCCAAAACCATAAGATATATAGAACAGCACATAGGCAAAACACTACAGGACATTACAGGCATCTTCAAGGAGGAAACTGCACTCTCCAAGCAAGTGAAAGCAGAGATTAACAGATGGGAATATATTAAGCTGAGAAGCTTCTGCACCTCAAAGGAAATAGTGCCCAGGATACAAGAGCCACCCACTGAGTGGGAGAAACTATTCACCCAATACCCATCAGATAAGGGGCTAATCTCCAAAATATACAAGGCACTGACAGAACTTTACAAGAAAAAAACATCTAACCCCATCAAAAAATGGGGAGAAGAAATGAACAGACACTTTGACAAAGAAGAAATACGCATGGCCAAAAGACACATGAAAAAATGTTCCACATCACTAATCATCAGGGAGATGCAAATCAAAACAACGATGAGATACCACCTCACACCCCAGAGAATGGCACACATCACAAAGAATGAGAATAAACAGTGTTGGCGGGGATGTGGAGAGAAAGGAACTCTTATCCACTGCTGGTGGGAATGCTGTCTAGTTCAACCTTTATGGAAAGCGATATGGAGATTCCTCCAAAAACTGGAAATCGAGCTCCCATACGATCCAGCTATACCACTCCTAGGAATATACCCTAGGAACACAAAAATACAATACAAAAACCCCTTCCTTACACCTATATTCATTGCAGCTCTATTTACCATAGCAAGACTCTGGAAACAACCAAGATGCCCTTCAACAGATGAATGGCTAAAGAAACTGTGGTACATATACACAATGGAATATTATGCAGCTGTCAGGAGAGATGAAGTCATGAAATTTTCCTATACATGGATGTACATGGAATCTATTATGCTGAGTGAAATAAGTCAGAGAGAGAGAGAAAAACGCAGAATGGTCTCACTCATCTATGGGTTTTAAGAAAAATGAAAGACACCCTTGTAATAATAATTTTCAGACACAAAAGAGAAAAGAGCTGGAAGTTCCAGCTCACCTCAGGAAGCTCACCACAAAGAGTGATGAGTTTAGTTAGAGAAATAACTACATTTTGAACTGTCCTAATATTGAGAATGTATGAGGGAAATGTAGAGCCTGTTTAGGGTACAGGCGGGGGTTGGGTGGGGAGGAGGGTGATTTGGGACTTGGGTGATGGGAATGTTGCACTGGTGATGGGTGGTGTTCCTTTTATGACTGAAACCCAAACACAATCATGTATGTAATCAAGGTGTTTAAATAAAAAAAAAATTAAAAAAAAAAAAAAAAAAAAAAAAGAAGTTAAAAGTCTTCAAAGCTTCGCAACTCAGATTTTTATTGGTATATATTAAACTGTATCTTGTACAATTAATATGTATATATAAATTTATTCATTGTCATTATATATGACATATACTTATCAAATAGAAGACATGTATATTTATGTATTTGTATATATATGTATATCATTTAATTTCTTAATGTATAATGTGTACAGTTTTCTATATTATTGGTATAGCTATACAGTATTTGTTTTAGGGAATATTTCACTGCATAAATACACTTTAATTAATTAATTAATTTTGGTTTTTGGGCCACACCCAGTGTTGCTCAGGGGTTACTCCTGGCTGTCTGCTCAGAAATAGCTCCTGGCAGGCACGGGGGACCATATGGGACACCGGGATTCGAACCAACCACCTTTGGTCTTGGATCGACTGCTTGCAAAGCAAACGCCATTGTGCTATCTCTCCAGGCCCACTTTAATTTATTTTTAATCAACCCTAATATGCTAGTGTTAGGGATACAATGAACAAAGTAGACAAGGGGCTCACTGTCATCAAATAAGGTTTAAGAGAGGGTGTTAGGCATTAGGCTAATAGAAATAAAGTAGAAAAGTCTTTGTTGTTGTTGTTTTTGGCCACACCCCTTGACTCAGGGGTTACTCCTGGTTATGTGCTCAGAAATTGCTCCTGGCTTGCAAAAAGTCTTCTGAGCCACTTAAAAAAATTTTAAGAGCAATAAGTAATTTTTAAATATAGTTTACTTATTTAAAGACCATATATCACATAGTTGACATAGATGATAATAATAAATTTGTTTCCAGGTAAGTGGGAGCAAAATTATTAAAAAAAAAAGTAAAAAGGAACAAAAAATAAAAGAGTACAGTAACAAAAAAATTTTGAAAATCATAGTATTTCACAATTAAGTCATTTTATAAGGTTTAGTAAGCTCTTGTTGTTAGTTGACCATACTGTTGCTTCTTTTGTTTCTGAACATTAGGTGGCTTCAGGTACACATTGGCTTCTAGATTATGTTCCTATAGGAATGGAAGTATTAAAAATAATTAGACCAGGAATTCCAAGCACTATTGATGATACTATGGTCATGGTGGCACATGGTTTCTGCTGCCAGGACTTCCTGAGAAGGTGAGGAGAGAATACCGACATTCACTCTAAAAAATGTCCTGGTGATGTTAGCACAAATACAAGCATACCTGAGTTTTGATCAGATAGGTGTCTCTGCAAAAATCTGTAGATGAGTGGTAAAGCTGGGCAATTGGCAAAGCAGCATTTGTGAGTGATTTGTGAATACATATGTGAGTGCAGCAGGCCTGGCTTCAGCAGGGCAGGCAAAGACTTGGCCCACCGTCTCCTTCCAAGATTGCCAGTTTTCAGCTGTGTGGGCATGTGTACCCATAATTTTTCATGGTTTGATTCATATCTCTTTAGAGAACAGAATGAATCTATTGAGATGGCCAAATGCAGACATGGTAACTTCATTTCTGAAACACTCTTCTAGGCAAAAGACTGGTTTATAGGCATAGTTTGGTTACTTTCCATAGTTCCTCTTATTTATTTTATGATCATGATATCCCAGACAGTCTTTTTTGCTCCTACTGTATCCTCCCTCAGCGACCAGTAGAGCGCTGGTGAATAAATAATTCAGCAAAACATATTTCTATGAATAAATTCCTAGAAACTGAATTAGAACAGATTAACTGAAATCTAACATAAGAAAATATTCAAATATAAAAAGTATTAAAAATTGAACCAACAAATCTTTTTCTAACATAATTTTGTTCATATATATATAATGTCAATAGGCCTAAAATCAATATCTTGGCATAATTACTATGTGACAAACTAGAAATTGTTGGTATGAAAAATGGGGCACTATTTTTATTCCAGTAAATTTAAACTGGTAAGGAAGATAAGAACTATACATGTAAAACCCAGACATTGCTTGTTAAGAAAACAAAGAATAGTATTAAATAATGGACCTTCCTTGGAAATTCAGAGGAGTAAATTTTATACTACAAATATTTTCCCTTGGTTCCTGGTAACCCCCATATTTCAGCAATTTGTCTTTTCTAGGTGCTTCATATATGTTAGAATCATACATTTTTGTGTTTGATTTATTTCCCTTTGTGGCTGACTTATTTCACTCAGATTAATGTTTTCAAGGTTAATTCAAGTTGTAGCATGATGTACATAACATTTTAAAAACAAGCTTTAATGTATATATTAAATGGGGGTAAGTTCCAATTCTGATTGATAGAGAGCCAAGTTACATGACTAAATTACCCAATTCTCAAAAGTATGAAGGATGCTATCACTTGAGGTGGTATATCCTTCTGGCTCCTACAGTAGGCCACAAATTTTGCCAATGATAATCTTAACTGTTTTGCAAGACACTGATTGTCCTCAAAGACACCAAATAGAAACCCTGTCCATAACATGAATTATTTCATTCTGGAGCCAAAGTACCATTTTAATTTGAATTTAAAATTTTGATTCATAATTTTACAATTTCAAGATTCCCACAACCAACCTCTCCCAATATGAGGGTATTGTCCTCTTTTGAAAGATGAAAAAAACCTCTCTCTCTCTTACGCACACACACACACACACACACACACACACACACACACACACACACACACACACAAAACCTAAGACTGCAGTCTTCTTCTACCTCTTCCACTTACACACTGCTATCTTCCACTTTTTGCCTCGGTGGTACAATGACTAATTCTCATTATCATTCTTGTACATCTGTTCTGATCTTCTTGGAGTATATAAATGCTTTTCTTTTTTCTTTACTTTTTTTTCTTTTTTAATTTTTGAGTCACACCCGGCAGCACTCAGGGGTTACTCCTGGCTCTACGCTCAGAAATCACCCCTGGCAGGCACAGGGGACATATGGGATACCGGGATTCGAACCTCCATCCTTCTGCATGGAAGGGAAATGCCTTTCCTCCATGCTATCTCGCCGGCCCCATAAATTCTTTTTAAACCTATAATTATCAGAATAAAAATGTTTAATTTTTTTGAAGAGTCACACTTGGGGATGTTCAGGGATCTTGTTCAGGGATCACTCCTGGTGGAGATTAGAGACTTATATGCAGGTTTGTCGATCTAAACAGCATCTGACACATGCACTATCTACCACATGTAGATACTACCACATGTCCTATCTCTATGCCCCTATTATTATCTTTAAAGAGGAAAATTCTCCAATTGCCTTTCACTCATTGGTATTTTCTACTGGCCCCAGTTGTTATTTGCCTTTGCAATCCCTGGTGAATGAGAAATTTATGAGCATAGTATACATCTCCTACTATTTCATGTATTTCTCTTCATGAAATATGAATTTCTCTTCAATATGCAGCAGCACTCTATGAATGGTCATAGTTCACTACCTATGTTTGCACTTAAATTTTGAGGTTCTTATTTTGAAATGTTTTAGGTATTCTCCACTTTCCCCTTCTTTTTTTTTTCTTGTCTTTGAAATTCTCACCAGTTCTTTATAGTATAGATTCTTACATTCTCCTAAGAGTCTTCCCAAACTAGAAATATTTTCCTTTCCCTCTTGGCCTGAAGGCTTTAACTCATCTTTTTCCTTTTTTTCCAAACCACTTATTACCTTTATTTCAGTGCTCCTTCCCCCATTCAGGAAAGAAACATGAAGTACTCCAGGCAGTGAATCTGTCAGCACTTTGCTCAGGGCCATACACATAGTGGGTCTTTGGTACACATTGAAAGATTACATGTCAAATGAAACTATTTTTTTAGCATCTAATTTTCTTTAAAGTCTGTTGATCTAAGGCTGTTTGGAGCAGTCTGTTGTTTTTCCTGATTCCTGCATTTTCCTTTGTTTTTCATGGAACATGTAGCCCTGATTTCCTGTAAGACTTTGCAAATAAATATCAAGGTCAGGGGCTGGAAGCATTTCTGTAGCTATCATGGCACCTCTCGATTCCACTGGGCCAAGAAATGCTTTCAACCCCAGAGGGCAGAAGTTTTTCAAAACAAGACTGTTCCAATAAGGGCGTACGCTTCCTCCATCAACCCATTCCCCTGCCTGCTTGCATTTTAACTACTTTGGAAAGAATGGAAATTCTGAAAAATCTTTGGTATTTTTGAACCTTGAAGTAGCTAGGTGATGGGGCCTGCAGTGATTTCTCAGTGAGAGGTTTGGAAAGACAGCAGCATGGGGAGGTGGTGAAAGAAGTTCTTTCAGAAGAGCAGGGGAAAGGGCAAGGGCCTCCTCTGGCTCAACTCCCCTCTCCCTTCCTCCTCTTCCCAAGGGGCTGTCTGGACTTCTGCTCACAGGGACTTTGACCTCTGCAACTTCAGTCTCCAGCACACCATATCAGAGTAAGTGCAGGGGATCCTAGTCCATGGTTTTATGTCCTTTCTAATGTCCTTCCTAGAGGATACTATAAACATTTCACCCTCTGCTAGGCCTCTTTCTGATTTTTTATTTTGATTTTTACTTTCCCTTACTCACTCTTCAACACTATTTGTTGGAAATGAACTGTGATAGTCCAACCTTTGCAAATAAAAAAAGTACAAAGGACCCAATCAAAGGGATATTGTCCTAAAGGACCTTGGTTTATCTCCAAAGATGCAGTCCCTTAAAGGAAGGTGCCAGGAGTGGATGTTCATCAAATATAATACAAAGGACTTACCTTGAAAACTAGGGTACACACACTACACTTCACCTCAAGGTTACTTTTGTAACAGGTAGTTTAGAAAGCCTATCATCGATAAGGCTAAATCGGTTAAGCATTCTTATAGTCTCCTTTATTCAGCACCTTCATTTAAAATGGACAAGCAACATTTTCTCCTCTATATGTAAAGGGTGTCAGACTGCTTGTTGCACTTTCTAGAATTATCCGGAGAAAACATAGAGCCTGCTCTTAATTCTTGCTCCTCAGATAATTCACTGTACTCCAGACACAATGGAGTTTTATAAAATTTCTCCCCAGATAGCAAAGTCCTCCAATTCTAGATTTAGATTTTTTAAGAAATAACCTACAGGGCCCGGAGAGATAGCACAGCGGCGTTTGCCTTGCAAGCAGCCGATCCAGGACCAAAGGTGGTTGGTTCGAATCCTGGTGTCCCATATGGTCCCCCGTGCCTGCCAGGAGCTATTTCTGAGCAGACAGCCAGGAGTAACCCCTGAGCACCGCTGGGTTTGGCCCAAAAAAAAAAAAAAAAAAAAAAAAGAAATAACCTACATCTTTACTTCAATTATCTTTTCCTGAATTAAATACCCACACTGATATAAATATGACAATTTATACACATCAGATCTTTTCAATACTAGTATAAAAGTGGGAAGCAAGAGTATCCTGTATTCCTACCCCATGCATGCTCTATGACTAACTGACTGGGTCACCCATTACATCAGTTTCCTGTTTCTATCCCCTGGGCTATCCTAGGATAAACCTTTATCACAACCAGCTTCCACTGTCTTCCAAACCGAGTTACTAGCTATTTCTCTCTTCTTAAATGTGCATGAGTTATGAGGCGTAGGCACCTATAGCCTTCTCTTTTTTTAAAAAGAACTTACGATAAGAAAACTATGTACTGCTTAATAGACATTCTACTGTACCCAGTTAGTATTCATTGTTCTGCCTTCTGATCCAACATCACAAATTCAAATTCTTTGCAACGTTGTCTCCATTTTTTTCCATGTGCTTACAAACTATAGAGGTCCTCTTCACAGTGTGCCTCATCACATATCTATTCCTTCACTAGAAGACTAGTCCCTGTGGGACACTCCAAAAGAACAATCATGAACTCTTTTCTCAAAGTAGAAATTCTCTTGGCAACTGAATGCAGTTTGTTGGCATTTTAAGGTTTTCAAGGGCATGGATACTACATGCTGAAAAGCAGAACAGACTGGAAAAAGGCCAAGAGCTGGAAAGCACAATATAAAATTTTCCCAACACTACTAGAAAGAGACTGATAATAAAATTCTTATTCTCCCAGTTGACACAAATCAGTGACTTCTAGTTGTTGTGCAAGTTAATCCTAGAAAAAAGAGTCTAAAATCCAGAATGTTTTTCAAGCATGGGCCTTTTGTACTCAGGTAATTTTAATGATCAGCCAATTGAGAGCCACATGATAGCAGTTGAATATTGGAACTTGTGTAGGATGCTCCATTTCTGTGGGTGTATGGAGAAGGATGGAGCAGAGGCTAAGTTGACAAATAGTACCAACAAAAAAAACTAGGTGACATATCTCCTTTCACACCTGGGTTACATCTGACAGTTCAGACCTTGGATTTCCATGTTCACCTAGACAGGAGATGGGGCAGACCAGAGAGTATATGTAGCAGTAGAAGTCCAACTTTGGCTTATAGGAAGAATTAGATTTGCAGGGCTATTCGGCCTACTTACTGGTTCATGAAGTCACCTTCCTAATCAAACCAGCCCACACAACCAGAATAGAAGCCCCATGCAATTGTACTGTCATATCTCCTGGACTCCTGGCAAAGCTTGTTCCCCACCAGAGACTACTACTCTTAGAAGGGCTTTCTTCTGGCAGTTCATCCATTTTTCTTCTGTTGCCAATAAAAATCGCCGGCACTGTTCTTTCTCCTTCGATTCCTTCTATTGCTTCTGACAGAGTTTGCCAGTTAGCTGAGGTCAGGATTTCCTTTTTACAACAACCTGCTTTCAGTCTGCGGGGCCAAAGGTTTCCTAAATTACAAACCCTTTCATTTCTTCTGCCACAAGTTATCCTGTCAGTTTGCATAATTGCACAGAATAGAGAGAAATGGAAACCTTCTGAGAGATCCTGAAAGAAATAAGTGCTTTATGAATCCTATCCTTTTGCACAGCAATTTTACTATATTGTCTTGAATCAAGACTAGCTCAGCTGAAGGTTTTTTTTTTTTTAGCTGTCTAAGGAAGGTATAAGCTCCAATGTCTAAATAGAAAGTTCTTAAATGACTTAAGTGGACATACTGTGTTCATGGCATCATCTCTATAGTCTGTTTAAGCAATGGGACTTCTTTATATTCATTTGAATTAAGAAACATTCATGTGATAGTCAAGTGTAAGGAAAAGTAAAAATTTAAAGATATAGTAAAATATGTTAGTGGACATTTGTAAATGCTTCATGGAAGACAAAGTTTAAACTAACCTCTGGACAGACTGTGTAGCATTACAGATGCTAAGGTTAAACAAAAATATCATTTAGTTGTGGAAAGTTGAAAAAGTCTACCAACTGTAGACAGCATGCCATGTCTTGATAACAGAGGCAGCTTTGGGTCACCAAGGTAGGTAGTGATGGAGTTGGAGGACCAACACAGCTTTTATTGGCTTGAGCACTCAACTTTGCATGATTTTATTTTATTAGCTGTGTTAGGTTGTGACTCTTTTTCACATTTAACTTCTTTCTCAGAGCATTTAGCTTGACTTTTGGAATCTGTAAAATAAGAGTTTCCTTTAAACACTAGTTTAATAGTTTAGACAAGTTTGGTGGGGAAAGAGTCCAGTCCATTGGAGTTTGCATAAAAATTTCTGCTCCTAGATAATTGCTTTTCTTTCTCCCATAAGGGAGAGGGGAATAAAGCAGTCCACAGTATACTCACAGTACTAAACCTGAAGTTTTAGTCTGAGAGAATAAAACTCTTACCCCTTTGCTGGAGAGTTCACAGTCCCCTGCCTCACTGGTATCTTCTGATCCTCACTCTCTGCACTTAATTCCCATCATTTCATGGCTTCCTTTTATTCAAAGAAAACATGTTCACATTCCTTCCTTTGTGGTTCTCTCCCAGCCCCTTTATGCTTAGTTATGAAGGTGGGTGGGTTTCTGTTTCTGGTTCTTGAGGTGAGTTACCCCACCACAATCAATGCCTTCCTCAAAACTAATTTATCCTATTTTTTTTTTTTTTTGGTAATAGCTTCTATCTCAATTTTTGAGGTCAGAGTCTAAAGTCTCTTTTTCATCTTGGTTTTTTGACTAAGCCAGAATGGTATAGTGTTGCTGTCTTATAAACATGAGGTCAAAATGGATGACGGGTTTAAATGGAAGGGAAAAAAATGCACATGGATGCTTAGCTAACATAACAGGCAACATTAAGTTATAAGTCAGTGAGTGTCTCCAGCAGATCTTTCTTGTCTACATTGAACTTACATTCAACAAAATGCATCCTTTGTAAAGTAATTTTGAGTTAAAAATATTACAATACAAAACACTGTATATTGTTTGGTTAGTAATCACGTAGCTGCCTGGAAACTGTGGCTGCCTGCCACCATAGCCTCAGGAGAGAGTACTATGTTTTATTCTAGTAGCCTGGAAAAAAGATTTGAAGTAGAGTTTCTAGAAATGCATACCTCTTTTGCATGACAGAAAAATCAGAAAGATCTAAGTCAAACCTGTTTAAGTCAGGGGCAATCAATATTAACCCTCTTTGTCATTGTAATAACTTTGAATAGATATTATTTCCCTCTTTTAATAAATGAGTAAATGGGGGAAGAGAAAAATGAACTTCCTGTTAACTGGTAGTCAGTCTTGATCAAGAGGCAGGATCTGGGGTTGGAAAGAGCCAGGCTGCCTAGAGTAGCACGTTACAAAACTATACTATCTCACCACTGTATTGAGATACTTTATTTCAGACTTTTCCAGATTCCTCTTACATTTTGCCATTTTCCTTTTTCAAATTATTGGAAAATCTTATCATCACTGTTGCTAAAAGCCCCAACGTTCATTTTCAATTTCTTCATCTGAATATAGCTATTGAATTGTTCTATGAGCCTGGTTTATCCATTTTATTTCTTGTCCTCCATGATTTGTTCTCCATGCAGCAGACAGGCACAATCATTTTAAAGTATGCTTTCGTTGGGTCACATCCCTTGGAAAAAAAAATCATCCATTTAGAATTATGTCCAAATATCTAACTATGACCTAAGGTCTCCTAAGTCTCCTATCTTTCCCAAAGTCAAATCTTTCCAAAGTCATCTCTTCTTGGAATTTTAGGCATGATTTTCACCCCAACACCACAAAACAGTAAATAGAAGTTTTGTCTGAGGACTTATGCCCTCATGTCCCAACTCTGATCTTTTCATACTACTTCTAATCTTCTTACTCAGTTCATATATCTTGGCTTTGTCTAACCTTTTCACAGAAGCTTATATCCTAGCACTAACATAGGTTCCTGGTTTGATTTTCTGTAAAGAATACTAAATGTCTTATTCACTAATTCAGCTTTCTTGTCAATACATACTTGACTACAAAGTAAATTCAGTGCTCAGCTGTAGAAAGCCTGTCTAGAGTACAGGTGGGATATTTGGGACATTGGTAGTGGGAATGCTGCACTGGTGATGGGGGGGTGTCCTCTTATATGACTAAAACCCAACCACAATCATGTTTGTAACCAAGGTGTTTAAATAAAATATTATTTAAAAAAAACCCATTTACAATCACATCTTAAAGAATGAAGTCTCTAGGAGGAAACATAAAGAAAATGGAAAAAAAAACCCACTATTTTTGTTTTCTTTTGATCTGTAATCACACCTGGTGATGTTCAGGGATCACTCCTGATGGGTCTTGGGTACTGTTTGGAGTGCTGGGGATAAAACCTGAGACAACTGCAAGGAAGAAAAGTGTGCCTTTTCTTGCTTGTAAAAATAACCCTTGTATGATCATTCAGAATCTTATGAAACGAAAACTGTGTTCTTTAGCATTTAAAGTACTGATACTGGAATAGAAATACTCTGAAAAGAGTTATCATTGATGCATTATGGATGAGAATTAGCAAAATACATACATTGTGAAGCTAAGGGTCGCATAGCTAATACAGATAAATTGACAGATTCCCTGCCCCCCCCCCCAAAAAAAAAACAAAGAAAAGAAAGTTGCACTGGTGAAGGATGGTGTACATTTGAGGACTGAAACCCAACTCTGAACATTTTTGTAACCAAGATGCTTAATTAAATTATTAAAAAAGAAAATATTCCCCATTGAAGGGTCCAGCAATTTTTTACTAAGGGGAGTAATATAAACCATCAAATGAAGAGTCTGGATTTTACAAAGGAGAAGCTAATGATAAGGTGTGTTGGCAAAGAAGGTTCCCTAATAGAGAAGCACTGGAGCTGGATGTGGTGAACTGATGGTAGAGAAAGTCTTTGACAGCAATGGCATCAATGTAAAAATTATGAGGCAGAAATGTTTATCTGTTTGGTCCACTAAAGATATTGATGGTGGGTTGTTCATAATAATAATGATAATGTTGGAAGAAAATAGTATATTGGAAGAATGCCAAGTAGAGAATCTGGGCTCTAACATAAAAACAGAGCATTTCATAAACATTTGACTAGGGAACTTTATTGTGAATCAATGTGTTAGAAAATACTTTTGGGGTATACTCTCTACCTCTTTTGGAGGGAGTGGGACAACATCAAAAAGTGATCAGGGTTTACTCTGGGTTCTAAATTCAGGGTCACTTCTGGCAGGTTAGGAAGACCACATGAGGTATAGGGAATCAAAGCCAAGTTGACTGTGTGCCAAAGCCCTCCCTACTGTACTGTCACTCTAGTCTCTCTATTTTCTCTTTTTCATTTTTCTGGAAACAACTTTCCAAAAATACCTCCACAATATTCCCTTGCCTCTTTCAAAGGGCGGCATGTTCAGTAAATTTATTAAACATTTGACCCAGTGTAAGCAGGTTAATAATGATCCTGAGTCTAATGAAAGCATCAAATAATTGCATGTTGAATTTTTATGTTTGTATGTATGAATGGTTTCTTCAATTAGGTCAGAAGGTGAAGAAAGGTTTTTTTGTTTATAGCTCTTGGTTGGTGGTGATTCATCTGGCTAAATCTTAGAGGTCATTTTGTGGGCATTCTTTTTGATGAAACTACTTTATAGTGCTGTTCTTGGGTATTGTAGTAGCTCAGTCTGTGCTTTACTATCTAAGATACTTTAGTGGAATTTTGTTTTGTAGCAGATAAATCTGTGAGTTAAGTTTATATAGTTGGGGGGGTTAGGGAAATAAAAAGCTTTTACTTTCATTTGTTCTTTAGTGACCAGATATCTGTTACCCTTCAAGGTAAGTCCTTTCAAGGACTGATAAAGCCATTACTCCAATTAATTCTTTGGTGCCTGAGGATTCTAATGCAACCAGGTTTCCTGCCACTTCACATTACTGAGAGATAAGCACATACTGACATTGAACAAGCTTACAGTATGTCACAAATCAATTTTATTAATTTAAACACAAAGTTAATGAAGAAAAATTCTGTACACATTTGTGGGCACAACACACTTTTATACAGTAAGGCCAAGATAAACTTTGTGTTTTTCATCTGCAGAGTAAAAAATGTGGAGGGAAGGTTAAAAAATGCCAACCTACATTTGCTTCAAGATAAACAATAAAACTGATTTCAATGATTAAACATTTGGGAGAATTCACAACTAATCTTAGCAGCAACATGAGACTTCTAAAAAGGATAGAGTAACTTTTGAGACTCGGGGTTAAAGCTGGTATTTATTCCCAGTATAAAATTCAAAGAAAACTTATCCAAAGAGTAGATTTATGACACCGAAGGCTTCAGATGAGAAATGCTTGTACCCAAACATCACTTATGGAGAACTTTCTTATAGAATAATAAAGGGGAAAATTCCAACCCCACCCTACTCCACAATGTAGGTAAAGAGGAACACTTTTTTTCTTGGAAGGTCATGACTTGATATAACCACTGTTGGAATTCAACTTTCCTGGGAAGATGGGATCAGTTGTGATGCAAAAAGAAACCATGAATATCAGAAACAGTGCAAATTTCTGCTGATTTCCAGATATATCCTCCTTTATCTCAACAAGAAAATAAAGATACTATAATGTGAGCCTAAAAGAAAAAATAACTCTGCCTTGCTAGTCTCCAATTCATGAACCTTTTTATTAATAAAATAAATCTATTGTCTACATTCTTTCTGTGGGAAGAAACATTATAATCATCATTTTTCCCCAAGTAGTTACATATAATACATGAGTGTTGAAAAATGAAACAATGAGGTTGTCAGAGGACTCTTCTTTCAAATGATTTAAGACACTACCTGCTGTGTTATTTTATGAAGGCCCTCCTAAAAGCATGAGCAGAACTGATGGGAAAAAAATTTGGAAAACAAGATTCTAGTGACACTTGACATCCATACTTTTGGTCTTGACAACATTATCTAAAAAAACAAAAACAAAGACAAGGAACACACAACAAAACAAAAAGAAACAAAAAGAAAAAAACAAAAACAAAACAGAACAAAACAAAACCCAGCAACGACCCAGAAACAGAAAACAACCCAACCATTATCTACATATTTATACCCAGTACTCGGACATAGCAGTACCCATGCGTGAGTGGAGACTGCCATAGACTTCCCTACCTTTCAATATCATTTTCCCAAACAATATGTAAAGAATCATCCATTATTACAAATTTACACCAAAAATTCTTTCTGTACATGATTGTCTCAGTGATGTACATATTATATGCTTAAATTAGACATACTTTAAACTACTTTGCAATGTGCTAAAATTCAAAGTACTTGCTGTGTCGTGAGGCAAAGGCCTTTAATTGCTTATTTCTTAGACGATTGTCTCTTCAATTCTTCTGATGTCAAAAAAGTCTGTTCAAGTGAACCACCTGGTATATGAATTATACCTCAATAAAGCTGTTTCATTATATTTCTTTTAAAAAGTCTGTTCATAAATAAGTAGAGATGTACAGATTACCCTGGGCATGAGACACCAAAAAGTAAACCTTCTTTACAGGAAAATTCCCCCACTGGTCTTCAGAAAACACATTTCAGTTTTCGTTTGTGCAATCAAGTTTGCTGTCATGGAGAATCTATGTCACATTGAAGATGCTAAAAACATAAGCGTTTGCAGGTCCTTTCTTCACAGGTTTGAACCACGTACTTACTGTGGTAAAGACACATTTTTTTTGTGCTAGAACATTCTCATGGCTTATTTTCATTGGATTCACAGTACTAGAGTCAACAGCTGTTCTGAAGAAATAGATGTGGTCTTTCATTTACCACCAGGGCAGAGGTGAAGACCCACAGCAGCTGCATGTCAGTGTGCTGAAATCACTAATTTCTGGAGTCTGCGCTGACGTGAGACTCAGGCCTGCTGGATTTGTCCCTGGTCACAGGGCTGTTGTGTGGTTTCAAAGTGCTCTGTGGTTGTTACAGGTACTCCAGTTCCAAGGCATGATGTAGGGCCATGAGGTCTGAGTGACTGGAGATCCTCCAGAAGGGCATGGCATGCTACGGAAGGGACAGAGACAAGGTGAGATCATAGGACACTCCCCATTCAAGTCTTAAATTTGCTTTTCGAATCGACTCCAAAGTTTATCCCGCTTTACAACACTGAAATTTGCTGGTGAGGTCTTAACATCACATCTGTTTAAAACAAAAATTCAAACTTAATCCTCTCCGAAGAATCCTAAAATAATTTTAAAATGTGTTCTGGGTTCTGTTTCTTTTAAGAAGCTGAATTTTTAGATAACATATAGGAATTAAAAGTGAATGAAACTTTGTCAAAAATAGCTGCCTTTCAAAACATGTATCTGGTGTTTTCTTCAATGTGAATGTTTGAGCGGTTCTTAGTTGCAAACATTTTAAATTTCTAAATCTTGAAAATTTGGCTCATGTCTGAAGCAAGTTTTTAAAAATTAATTTCCAATAAGTATTCTTTAAATGGATCTTAAAGTGACTTTGCCTCTTGAAGAAAACTGTAAGTGAAAGGCCAAGGTGCATTTGTGAAGTATCTGCTTAAAGAAATAATTAAAAATCTAGTTTAAATCTAGGACTGTCTGTAAATATCTGAGTTAACCAAAGACAAGAAAATAAAAAAAAAGTTACCTCAATCATTAAGAAATGAAAACATGATTATAAACTTTCAATGGTGAAAAGCACTATAAGTACCTAGGCATCAGCAAAATCTTTTCTTATATGAAGAAAAAGATAATCACCACCTTTCAGAGGACAAAAATTCTATTTAGCCCAGAAAAAGATATAGGGGCTTTAGTATCTAAAACTATGGGGAGTAAGTTTAACTTGAAATTATAATTCTAAGAAATTAAAAAACAATGTGAAGGTGGGTTGGGCCACACCCAACTGTAATCAAGGATTACCCCTGGCTCTGCACTCATAGATTACTTCTGGTGGGCTTGGGACTTTATATGAGGTTTTTCACTTGAGGAAGCATTAAAAATAGGAAGTGTAGCAATTGGTCAAGGTATAAAAGGATGTCATTCAGAAGAGTGCTCTGATGGTTTCGGGCAAGTTGGGAAGAGATGATATACTTGCTATTGGAGACAAACAGTACTTGACCTGTTAATCCCTACTAAGGAATAAATTAATAATAATATTCATTTATGTAGACTTATGGACTTATTACAAGCCTCTAACTTAGTACCTCAGAATAAGCTAAAGCTTAGAGAAAGAGCACATAGGATTGTATCTGAATCCTATATATTAAAAGATATCTTTATCAGCATAAAATATTGTGCATAGCTTAAACACATAACTTCTTCATGACTTAATTCTGTAAAGAACATTGACAAATTTGAGTGACTATGATTCAAAGTTAGGTTTGGAAAACAATGAATCATTCTACAGAAAGCTATTAATTATCTTATAAATCCATGTATATTATAGAAAGTAGATGTGTTAAAAAATCATTTCTGCAACAAGTACTCAGATAGCCTCCAGAAATGTTTTAAGTTTTTTTTCCAGCTTTTGGGCCACATCTGGTGGTGTTCAGGAGTTACTCCTGGCTATGACTCAGGGATCACTCCTAGCAAGCTCAGGAGATCATATGGGGTGCTAGGGATTGAACCTGGGTCAGTTATATGCAAGACAAGTACCCTCCTGTTATAGGTTCTTGCCCCTCCATAAATATTTCTATAATTTATCTATTTACATTCATAGTTAAAATTGTGTGTATAAAGGAAGTACCATTTTGTTATTCGCTACTGAGCTTTGAGCCTTCCCACCCTCCTCAAATTTTAAAAGTTTATTTTCTCTTGCCAGGGAGACAGACTCTGGGGCAGATAAGTCAAGGTAGCTTTGGCACAAGTGTAGCACTAGATATGAAGCTCAAAATCTCACCCTTGCGCTGGGCACCACTTTCTAGAGTCACACATTATTTTAAGGCTTTTTTGAATATTCAACAGTACCAGTAATTTTTTGGTATTTTCTCTAATTTACTAGAGATTTGCTTCTTAACCTGATACTTAATGATTCCATGAGAGGCACAGAAATTAAGAAAAATTGAAATATAAACTAGTTAACTTATCTGTACAAGGCTGATATTAATTTATCAGCTGCACTAATTTTGCTTTAAAATAAATGCCTGCATATCATCTTTATAATAAAGTCAGACTAGAACACATTTAAACTGACTTAATTTGAAATAATACTCAAGACACATTATTGAAAGGTGAGATTATCCACCAAAGCCCTCAATAGACTAAATTATGACCAAGAAAATAGTAATGGCGTGGTCTTTCTGGGCAGCATAATAAGAACCAAATGGTCAAGTAATCCTCTGAAACAAGTTCAAATGAGGAAATATGCTTGTGGTATATACAGACAACATATACAATGCAAATGGTTCTCTAATGATAACTAATAAATCTTAGAAATGTGGAAAGAGAACACATGGTATCTAGGTCAATAGCAGTATTCTATCCTGATCATTATATATTTAGTAACTTAAAGGATAATTAAATCTGATATAACCATTAGTTCTAATCTCCAAAAAAATTAATGGTGGACAAACTGCTGTCTTTCCCAAGATATTATTGCTTTAATGGATATTCAAGAACTTCACTATACAAGTACGAGGTGAAAGAAAACTCTTTTAAATATAGAAATGTTTTTCTAGGGGCCAAGGCAATAGTATAGCTAACCCTGGTTTGATTTCTGCACACTATATGTTACTGTAGATTACCAGGAATGATCTTTTAATGCAGCACCAGGAGTAAGCCTTGAACAATGTCAGATATGGCTTTAAAATCAAAACATAAAATAAAATAAATGTTTTCCTAGAGCAAAGCATTTTATTTTTGTTTAAACATATAATGAACAAAATCTACTTATCACCAAGTAAGTACAGCAAAACCAGTGGTGACAGGAGATCTGGATCATATTCAATTCTTTTATTTTGAGTTATGACTCAGAGTTCCTTTCAGTTGAATAAAGTTCATGGATTTATTAAAACAGCTGAATATTGTGCAGCTCTGTAGCTACTAAGATATATAATGTACAGTACAGTTAGTACATATGTCACCACTGTCAAAACCAAGGAGCAAACACATCAGCTAAAATGATTTCATTATGAGAAAATGCGGGGCTAAAAATTAGTTGTGTAGTGAGCAAAAGGAATGAAAGAAATAAAATTATCTATTTGCATTTGAATTGGTTTTTATATTGAAAAGGCTTAGAGGCCACCTAAAACCTTACATTTAATCACAAGTTCAATAAAGCTGCAGAATACAAAGTTAAAATACAAAACTCACTAGCATATTATACGCTAACAATGAATTAGTTGAAATAAACAAATAACTTGGGTAGCTTTCCAAATTCCCTTGTCTATTTATTTTTTGCATTTTCCCTTTTAGTTATACAGAAAATAAATTAATATTAAAAGCTGGTTGGATTCCCAGTCAGGGAACCAAAAAAAAATAAAAAAGCTGGATACATAGACATTCATGTTTTAAGTCCTAGTAAATTATTAAAATGTATTAAAAGGCCAAAGTGATAGCACAGTGACAGGGCATTTGCCTTGCAAATGGATGACCCAGAACAGACCCAGGTTCAATCCCCAACATTCCATATAGTCCCCCAAGCCTGCCAGGAGTAATTTCTGAGCACAGAGCCAGGAGTAATCCCAGAGCACCACGGGGTGTGGCCCAAAATCCAAATATGTAAAAAAAAATAAAATGTATCAATGAAACGTTTAAAACTATAACCTGTGTCACAAGTATGATACTTCTAGAAATCTATACATAATATACACTGCCTATGAATTGCATAAATATTATTCAGTAAAAAACTGTCATGGTATTATTTAAGTCATCCAAATATTCAACCATTGGTACTCCTCATATCCATGAAACAGAATACACATGCACTAATTTAAAAAATTTCAACAATCAGAGTTCCAAATAATGAAAAGAGTAACTACCAGGGTGTATATCTGTATTTGTGTGCTGTGTGTGTGTGGAGAGAGAGAGAGGCAAGAGAGAGAGGAAAGTTAGAGAAAGAGGATATAGAGGAAACAGAGGAGAAAGGATAGTTGGAGAGAGAAGAGAGAAAATATTTTTTGTTCCTAGTAGTATTCTAAGGACCAACTGTGACAAAGATTGACCCAGTCATCCTGCATGCAAAACATGTGTTCCAGCCCATTAAGTTATCTTGCCGGTAATCTCACAGGATATAGTTTAAATAAAAAATGGTATTCACAGAATCAAGACTATAGTCAGCATTTATATAAGAAACAGAATTTGTGTTTATATAAAACTATAAAAGAAACAAAATGGTAATATGCAAAAATTTTCTCTAGAAAACATGTATGTGGAAGAAACAAATGGTTTATGAAAGCTCAATTAATCTATTTCTTGATATCTTTTTTGTTTGTTTTTGGGCCACACCTGGTGGTTTTTAGGTGATACTCCTGAGTCTGTGCTCAGAAATAATTCCTGGTGGGATTGGGGGACCTCACAGGATGGGATGCCTGGGATCAAACCTTATGTTATATGCATGCAAGGCAAGTACCACTGTACTATCTCTTGAACACTGAGACATGAACTTTTAAAGGTTGAACATGAAACCTAGTTTATGACCTGACATAGGTGCTTATTAAGCACCAAATTTAAATAAGTCTGGTAGATTTTTGACAACAAAAGGCAGATGTAAAATCTGTAAAAGAAAGATCAATAGAAATTTATCTTCCACAAAGCCTCCTCTACAATCTTTTCAAAAACAAAGAGGTGCTCAGGGAAAACTCATGTAAGAGATCTTTTAGAGAAAAAAATGTATTTCTAGATTTTTCTCTTTGAAAAGGGCTATTTTGAATGATATAAATTATAAAATTAGATACAGTTACTGATGAAAGCCTAGAAACTATATTGGCATAAAGAACAAGGACAAAACAGACTTCAATTGACCATGACAAAACAGGCAATTGGCAGAATACTTACTGATTTTCATTTCTGGGCTTAGAGTCACTATCTCTAGCAAAAGAACATAATTTAGGGAGATGAAAGGCATCTCTACAGGGAAAACAAAGGAGGGTGAGAGAAGATTCTGTAAGGCCATAAGGGAGTAAAGAGGCAAGCCAACACTAGTGATTTTGAAGAAATGCATAATGTAAAAAAATATTTTAGGCAAAATTGCAACATTTACAAAACATTTTAGTGTACAAACTGTTGAGCCTCTCTGGTTCTTCATTGCATTTAAGAATACAATATGCTTACAAACTCAACTATATTAGATTTATCTTTCAATGAGTTTCATGAGTATAAAACTATGGGAAGGGGACATTTACATAGTTGTATTTACTTCCAATGAAAAAAAAACACAAAGCATTCCATGCTCTATTCTAACTTTATTTAGAAGTCACATCCATGACTTAAAAAACAAAATCTGAAGATTTTTGTAAACACAGCATGTTTGTGATATCCATGTCTATCAATCTATCCATCCATCCATCCATCCATCTATCTATCTATCTATCTATCTATCTATCTATCTATCTATCTATCTATCTATCTGCCTATCTACTTTATAATTTTTCATTGGTTGTGATCACAATTTTATTTTTTATAATTTAAATTATTTATTTAATGAAAAGGTATCACATTGTTGACATAACTGATCATAAAACATTTGTTTTGGGATGACAGGAAGCAAAGTTATTAAGAAATAGGAAAAGAACAGAGAATTAAAAAAGTGAAACTAGGGGAGAGAATTTATTAGAAGTTATATTTGTGAAACTTCTTGTACTAACTATTAATTGTATTAATGTAATAGCTGAAGATTTAGCATGCTCCCATTTTTTTCTCCAGAGATGAGAAATACATTTAAAAATGTGTGTGAGACAACTGTTGTTTGCATAAGCACAGCAAAATATGGAAGAAATGGAATATAAACACCTTTGGCCTAAAAAATAAGGAAATCTTACACCAAAGCACCTTGGTATAACACCAACTCAAGGCTTCAAGCATACTCGGTTGTCAAACACCCTAGTCTTTCTCGGGGGTTAGCTTTTCAATCTCATAATTGTTGCTGTCAGTCTACTTTATAACGTAAAGGACTTTTGTGCTAAATCTTCGATTCTCAGTTCAAATTCTGCTTAACATACATTCAAGCCATGCGATGTTGGTCAATTCGTTCATTTTTCTCTGTAACAATTTTCTCATCTATTGAAACTGTTCTGAGTTCCTTTTTATAGAATTATTAGTATTTAATAAAATATCAAATAAAAACTCTTAAAGATGTAGGCAATACTCAAGTGTTTATAACTGATAGCATTTTTGTTTCTTATATTTATGAGTATTATGCCTTTGATAAGCACAAGTAACCATCTTTTATTAGGTTGAATAGTTTTTAAATTTTCTGTATTGCAATCTCTTCTCTAAATTAAACATTTATCTGAATATTTTCAATTTCTCTGTAGAATTTCCATTTAAAGATTGTTTATTTGTTTTTTGCTTGTTTGTTTTTGGGACACGCCCGACAGTGCTCAGGTGTTACTCCTGGCTCTGCACTAAGAAATCACTCCTGGCAGGCTCAGGTTACTGTATGGGATGCCAGGGATCAAACCTGGGTCCATGCAGGGTTGGCTGTGTGCAAGGCAAATGCCCTACCACTGTGTTATCGCTCTGGCCCCTAAAGATTGTTTTATTTACAGTAAATTATTCAATATTAGCTTTCTATTTGTGTACAAAAGTACTGCTTAATATTAGTGATTGAAAAAGATTATCTCTCTTATCTGTGGTATACAGAATAACTGGATGAGGAAATATAATGTAATAAAGCAGTAATGCCTAGATCACCCTTGACCCTACAGCCTAGGGAGGAGAAGGGCAGACAAAAGAAATTAAGGTGGAAAGGAAGAATAAGAGAATGAGAAGTAATGGGCAGATAGGGGCTTCTGTTATATTGGTGATGTAGGAGAATGATAGTTTAGTGATACATCCAAAGCACAGACTCAACAAAACTGAGCCAATGATATCTAAGCTGTAACCACAGAACTTTGTAATGTGCCTAACAAGAAGGGAGGTAGGGAGTGGGGTAGGGAAATGAGTGTGGGGATGGTAGAGTGAGTATGGGAGTACTGGTAGTAGGAGTTGACAGTGGCCCGGTATTGGTGATTAAATATTATATTCTGAAATTCAACTATCAATAAGTTTGTAAACCATTGTTCTTTAAGTAATAAAGTATTAAAAATAAAATTCAAGATAAATTAAAGGAAAAATGTTTGTCATTAGAGAGAGAGTACAAGTCAGGGCACTTATTTGCCTTGCAAGTGGTTGACCCTGGTTCAATTTGTGGCACCACCTCAGTTTCCCAAGCATCACTATGAATGACTGCTGAGCACAACATCAGCAGTTAGCCACATCCCAAAACAATAACAGAAAATAAAAATAATAATATGAGGATAAGTAGAAAAGGGAGCCCTGATACGCAGCAAATGATACCAAAAATTGGCAAAGCATTATATAATGCAGCAAAGAAATTTCTCAAAAAATTTATAGGGAGCGGAGATAGTACAGGGATGAATTCAATTGAGTTCCATTCTGATGTCCTAGAGATTCCTACCTCAGCAATGTCAAGTAGCTTTGCGTAACCCTGACCTCACAAGGTCCTTGTATTCATTGCAGGCCTAATTGAACTAAAACTGTCAGTCCCTTCTGTGCCCCAATCTCCTGAGAATCTCTTACAGGGCACCCTCCCCCCAAAAAAAGATTAAATAGAACTTCCAAGCATTCAGAAATTCCATTTCTGGGTACTTAAAAATACACAAATATTAATTCGAATAAACATATGCCCTCCCCAATTTGTCAAAGCATTATTTATAATAGCCACATTAAGGAAACAACCTAAGTGTTAAATGTCAATCAGTGGATACTGGAATTAAGAAGATGTGGAAATATAAATGTGTACATAAAATAAATACATGCAGATCATGGGAAAATATACATGTACTTATATATAAACATATACAATGAAATACCTCAGAGCCATAAAAAAGAGTGCTGCAATTTTCGATAACAAATATATACTTTGAAGATGTTATGGAAAGCGATAATAAATGAAAAGGAAAAAATAGGATAATGTTGTATGACTTCACTTATATATATATATATATATATATATATAATCTAAGAAGGAAGATTCAAAGTTTAAAAACAAACAATCACAAAAGATACATTGACAGAGGAGAGAGTAAGGATGGACAAAATGAATGAAAAGAACCAAGCGGCAGAAATGTCTTGTTAACAAAAAATGAGCCATAGGAACGTGCAGTCTATCACAGGGTCCATAGAAAATGAAGCAGTATCACAAATGTGAGAAAACATACTACTAATAAATGAAAAGTAGATTTGTTTTGGTGACCATTTTACATATTAATGAAATGTTAAACCACGGGAGCTGGAGCCATAATATAGTGAGTAGGGATCAGCTGTGCTAGGTTCAAACCCCAGTACTACATATGATTTCTCAGACTTTTAGGAGTGATTCCTGATAACAAAACCGGGAGTGAACCCTGGCCCAAGGTTTGAACCCCCCAAAAGAGAGACAATACATAGTAAGTCAGCAAGTTGTATACCTGAAATTAATAAATGAAGCTAATGAAATGATGTCGGTCGTACTATTTCAAAAAAGAAAGGGTCAAGTCATCACTCTGGGTGATAAATAAGATCCTCAATCTTATCTAAGATTTTTTTAGGAAGCTGAACCTTTTGTACATTTTCCATACACATTCTGTCTTAAGACTCCCAGTTGCAGTTTTATCAGTTTCCAAACTAGTAGGTCTCAACAGGAAAACTTCATTCTCAATAGATCCTTCAGTATTTTTATATGTTCACTTCATAAAACCAAAACAGACATTGAAGCCAAGTCAAAACACTCAAAGATGGCCTAATGCGAAAGCAAAGCAGATATGGCGTCAATTCCCAGTAACTCTGGGTATGCCCCCCCCCCCCCAAACTAAAACCAAAACCAAAACCAAAACCAAAAAGAAGGACTCAAAGGGGGATGTTCTTTGCAAGCCATTGCCTAATTATTTTTGGTACAGGAAGTGTTTCACATGTTCAAAGACAAACAGTGGAAACCATTTTTAGCATCTTAAGAAAGCAAATACTCTTAGGTTTATTACTATTTTAATACCTAACATCAAACAAAGAATTCCCTTCACTTTCCCATGTTTGTTCTCTCACATCTAAGAAATGTTAGGTTTCCAAAAGCTTTAGGAAAGGACACGCTCCACAAAAACTGGGTCCAGAGCTGTTTCGTACATTTTAAAAAGTCCTTGTTTTCATATGCATTCTTCTGCCTACCACAAACTATAAAGCCAAATTCTGGCAAAGTTTTCTTGATATTAAAACTTTCTGGTGAACGCTAGTGGGAGAAAGACCAGTCTGTAGATTAGATTCATACCCTAGGCCAGGCTGACATGAATTTTTTCTCAAGAGACACACATTTCTTCCATGCTCCTATACTCCTAAGAGACCCTTCCTAGGAATGGTCTGGTGATTCCAGAGGCTTTCCCAGATAAAAAGACACCATTCTCTTTACTCTGCAAGGCTATTGGGGGGGGGGGGGCATCCTAAACTAATCTGGAAAAGATTTCATTTTATGAAAACAACTCAAAGGGCTAACAGATGTAGTACTTACAGACAATGAAAGTTATCCATTGGTGAGGTTAAAATGTCAGAAGCAGTGCCTACTGACAAATGCTTAGTTAGCATCAAGCACTCCTGGATAAAAAGTGTTTGTGGTTTTCAACTAGTACTGTTGTACCCTGGGGACTCTGGGATCCTAAATATATTGTCTGGCCCTGGATATAAATGAAATGCCACTATCACAAAACTAAAGACTTGGCTTTTATTGGAATTGTGAGGCATACAAAGGAAATAATTAATTTTCAAAATCTCTAAGAAGAGTGATCATATATTATGCTTAATGATAAATCTAAGACCCGGTGACTTTAGGAACCATTTCTGGTGGATTTACATTATATATCATAAAGCATATGATATATATATACATATAGTACAATACAGCAGAGGAGATGAATTGTGGTATTTGTTCTAGAAATATACAGTACTTGCTCTGAGAGTAGTAAATGGGGGGAGAAAAATAATTTCATTTATTAATTTTATTAAAAAGTTAATGCTTTTGAATTAAAGAAACACATCTGATGTAAATGTGCTCAGATTTAAGGGACAAAAAGGACAAGATAACAAACAAAATAAGAGTCCTACTTCTCTGAAGCTTATGTTTTGGGGGGCAGAAACAGCTTCTACATAATTAATAACTAGAGCTACCATCTATACATAGACTTCATATCAATATCAGGCTTTCTTTTATGAGTTTTACATATATATAAAACTATATCTATTCAGTAAGAGAGTGAAATTGTGATCCCAGTTTTCAGAAGAGGGGAAGGAAAGGGTTTAATCATCTGTTCACAGGTAGAAAACTAAGAAGCAGATGAGTTAGAGTTCAAATACAGGCTGTATGGTTGAATATTTAAAACAATCAACCAAGTAGTTCCTTCAATTAATGTGTAAGTGAGCACTACTGGAATGGAGTTCTCAAAAAACAGAGGAAACAGGGTAGGAGCAGTACAGTTGGTAAGGTGTTTGCCTTACATGAGATCAATGAGGTTTTGAAGAACTTATCCTAGCATCCTATGTGGTCTCAATCCTTGCTCAGAAATAAACACTAAGGGCCCGGAGAGATAGCACAGCGGTCTTTGCCTTGCAAGCAGCCGATCCAGGACCAAAGGTGGTTGGTTCGAATCCCGGTGTTCCATATGGTCCCCCGTGCCTGCCAGGAGCTATTTCTGAGCAGACAGCCAGGAGTGACCCCTGAGCACTGCCGGATGTGGCCCAAAAACCAAAAAAATAAAATAAAGTAAAATAAAATAAAATAAAAATAAAAAAGAAATAAACACTAAAAAGTGATTCCCTGAACATAGCACTAGAAATAAGGTCTCAACAATGCAGGGTGTGTTCAAAAATAAACTCCAAACCAATTCAAAACAACAAAAATAAACAGAGGGAAAAGAAAAAGTGGCATATAAATGGAAGGCTGGAAACTGAGTTAGGTGGTAATAGTAAAGCATTTGGGAAAAGTCATTCCAAGAGGCAACAGCAGTAAAGAACTATTGCACAGGGTCAAAGGAAGATAAAGGCTAATATGTCTGTAGTGCAGGGTACAGGGATGAAAATGATGATCAAGTGGGCTGTTACCAGACCTTAAGTGTTATGCTGGGAGTCAAGAAACTGAGTAGGATCTACTCAGTTACCCCAAATCCCCAGGGGCAAGTCATAATCTGCTCATATTGAAAAGAAGAAACCTATTCTAAGGCAGCAAATCCTTTGCTTATTACTTGCAAGCCAGTTCTGACCAACTGAACACTACCATCCTTTTGTGGATTTCTGAAGTGATAATGAAAGATTTTTAGCTCCATGTAGGTCTGTATAGTAAGGCTTTGGCCACCTACCAATGTTTGCTGCGGACTCAGCAAGGAGAATAACTATGGTATGTTAATCTCTGTCTTTATGATAGATATGCTGCTAAGCCTTCATTTCTGCTCCCAAAGACTCTGTTCTATAAGGACCGACCATCTGTGATCCTGAAACTTGTGTCTGTCACTCTTCTGGTTTACTATTTATAGTTCTCAACACATGCATAATCATTTCAGAAAAATGAACTTGGGGCCAGAGCGCTGGAAGACGTTTGCCTTGCACACACTAACCTAGGACGGACAGCAGTTCGAGCCCCCAGAGTTCCATATGGTTCCCCAAGCCAGGAGCAATTTCTGAGAACATAGCCAGGAGTAACCCCTGAGCGTCACCGGGTGTGGCCCAAAAAACAAAAACAAACAAAAAATAAAAGAAAGAAAAAGAAAAATGGAACTTGTTAGATGAACAAGCTATTAGTATCTGGAGGTCTAAGGAAAAGGAAATGGCTTGAGAATCTCCATCTAAGATCACTCACCTTTTTTGCACCTTGTTCTTCCTCCACGCCATCTCCTATAACAACATATACCACTTTTCTTCCAAACCTTTGAATTATCCTCTCAAAACAGCTTTCCTTTCCTAATAAACAAAAATAAATGTAGGATTTGGGTAACTCATAAGAGTGCTTGAACCTTTTATATATATGTATATAAAATGCTTTCTTCACGCTTTTGATTCAGCTCTATCCTACTTGTACAATTATGAGAATGATACTTCTATATGTGCCATTTGGGCAGGATTTATAATAGCATAAATAACTAAAAATAATAAATAGCCATGCCATATTTTCTTCCTTGGTAAGAGATTATCTTGATGTTCTACCTCCAAAGAGTTATTTATTAAAAAGTATGATTTAGATGTTCACAGTGTAGTATTTTTTGGAAAGAAAGGTATTGATTTGAAATTAAAAAAAAAAAAGTTTTTTTCTCCCCTCACCTCCAACACACTGAAACTAAACAAAGCATGTAATTCTGGCAACACATTTAATATGATTAAAAAAAAGATGCTTCATGATATAGCAAAGTCTAAAAATAATTTATGATCAAAATACTGTTGAGAAAGAAGAATAAACAGGGATTGGTTTTGTTATACCAAGAGAAATTAAAAACAGAACTTACACCTTCGTTTTCAGGTTGGGATTCTATTTAAATCAAAGAAACACAATGGCTAAGTGTATTTGCCTAAAATAATATAATACCATGTTTTAGGGCACCATGTGGATAATTTGCCTGCCAATATAGTAAATAGTGCACTCTCCCAGAGAAAAGTGGGAGAAAGGAAACAATACTTCTATCTTATCTTTCTCGTGTCCAGACTTTGTTAGGGCTCCTGTCCACTGTCAGTCCATGCCTGCATTTAATGAAGCCATTGTTACTGCTCTCCTTAAGAAAAAAATAGGTGTTTTAAGTACAGACTTCCAATAGGGTCATTTTAATGGACAATGAGATGGTGTATAGTTTTCAAATGTAAATGGTTGAACTGAACCATGCACCTCTTTCAAACAAGAATCAGATATTCACACACACACACACACACACACACACACACACACACACACACACACACACACTGCTTGTTTGCTTAAACAAATGTCTGCTTTATACTTGTATTTTGCACTTAAATCTCTAGTTTGCATCTGACAGAACGACAATGAAACTGGCCTGGCCCTATTCAAATTATGAAGTTTTAATGCTTCTTTAGGTGTCCACTAAACTGTGAAATATTAAACCACTTTAAAAAAACAAATACACAGTAGAGTTTTCATTGAAAAAGAATACATCTCCAAACTTAGACGTCATTAATTTTTGTGGCTTTCTTTTTTTTTAGGAAACAAATTTATTTTTCCTTTGAAGTGTATCTATATTTGCAATGTTTAATATGCATGGTAAAATAAATTAAGTTCAATGTCATTTAGTATTGAAGCTGGGGTATATAAAAAATTTCTTTATGTAGAGTAACCCATTTAGGCTTTTGGGGGAATATGCAGACATGATAAAATTTTTCATATTCAATATTAATAAAATGAAGCTGACTTTTAAGAGTTAAATTGAGGACTTATATAAAAGTTTTAGTTTGATGAATCAATTTGTCTAAATATTGATCAGAGGTCTGCTAAATGGATTCCAGTTTTTTTCTCCTACATCCTTGCTTTTGGCCTACACAGAATGTCTAGATATTTCTACATTGAATCCCAAATTATCTCTCATTGGATGGCAAAATATCAGTAAAATAGAAGTTTGCTATTTATATACTTTTCTTATTAAATTACAATAGGATAGTGATTTAGCTACTGGTTTTGATATAGTATTGCTGCCATATATATTTAATGCTAATTTTTATTCCATACTGAGACCTCAGAGTTTAACATCACAAAATATCCATTTTAAAATGTTTAAAATTTACTTGGCTTTACTAATTCCAATTATCTAGTATTTGCAAATATCTAGATAATAAAGTTCAAATGCATAAAACAAAATTTAATAACTACATGTCCTTTCCTTTTGGTATGCCCTCTGAAAATTGTTATGACTATCATGGGCTATAAGCATTTACTAAAAATCTTCATTTACAAAATACAAACAACATGATTCCTTGTCATTGATATAATCTGATTAAGTATAAACAGTTAATTTTATAAAATATAAAAACTAATTAAAATTATGTATATTGATATCTTATAAATTCTATTGTTTGGTATACCCTTATTTTTTTTAATAAATATATCCAGCATTTTCTGCTGGGCCCTAAAAGGGCAGCATCTCAAACTCCAAATATTTTTTAACTTAACAGGTCAACTAAGCTCTTAAAACTCAACACTGATAAGATCAAACTTTTATTTTTCTTACCAAACCTGGCATTTCTATTAGTTAAAAGTGGTAATACTGACTCAATTTCCTCAAAGAAGGCTTTTTGTCTTTCCTCTCCAGAGTAAACCTTTCATTCATCCATTTCTTTCAACAATTGTCTCCTGCATGCCTACTATGTAGGTATGACTCATGTTTATCTAAGATATGATAGTCCAATAGAGTCAGATTATAAACATGAAGTTTCAGTAATTATTTGGTAAGTGCTTTTAAGGAGAAAATATAAGGGGAAAGCCAAACAATTAGATCAACATGATTTTTGACATTTAAAAAATATTAGATGGAATTTAACATATCTGTATAAATTGAGACAATCTGCCCACCTGCCAGGATACTCATTTTCTTTCCTCAGAATCTCTAAGATCATACTATTCTCACTAAAGAATACAAGGCCATTTATAGTTACAGCGTAGCTCACATTTCCAAGTATTACCTGCTCATAAGTGGTACAGGCACTGAACCAATGGCAAGAACCTGAGCAGGACACATATTTTGCTCTCTACCCCTTTGCACTCACTAGGATACTAGCAAACATTCACTTACTCTACTGTACCTAGGGCAAATGTCATTTCTTCCCATTAAATTCTCCCTTAATGGGCATGCATATATTCTTCCACCTTGATATGTGTTTTCAGGCACTTAAAGGTAATCCTCTTTTAGTTAGCGATATAGGTAAGAATTTGGAACTGGGAATTTAAGATACCCCTACATTTACTAATGACACACTCAATTTACTAAAGTTTCTGAGAGTTTGTTTAGTTTACTCATTATAAACAGAAAGATTGTGAAGGTGAACTTTAAAGAAGCAAGCACTTGTTAGTGCAATTTTGCGTATTGAGCAGATATTTGATATATGGTCATGTCTATATCCTTTCATTGTAGTCACTTAAATGTCTGCTGCATTATTTTGATTTCCAAGTTGGACAGTGAATTCCTTAAGAACAAGAGCCATGGTCATAATTATCCGTACTTTCATTTTATCTTGGTTTGAATTCCGATTAAATTTCACATTAATATTTTTCTCTATTTCCTCTTGGAATACTTTTTTTTTTGGTATCTCCAAACAAATAGTAAACTCAATAATTTATATCTGGTGAAACTATGTTGAAAATGCACAATAATAATAATAATGCTATTTGAGTTGTTCTATTAAAGCTTTAATTAGAGTTATTTCATTTATACCTGGTATAGATAATAGCACTATTATTTTGTTTTATCTTATAAAATAAGACTGGAGGGTTGATGTTGCTAAAATAATAAACATAAAGTAATAAATAAGAACTGCTATTCAACTGGCTGACTGAAATCGACTTTAATGCTCGACATTAAAGTATAATTTGGAGTTAAACTACATGGCTTCTGCTTTTTTCCTTCTTTGATGTCAAGTAAATTGGTTAAATGTTGAGGGCCATTGACAATAAAATTGGTTATTATGCTAGATGTCTGACATTGAACATTCTGAAAAAAAAGTTTTACCTACCTTTCATTTTTGTTAGCCTGAAGGTGAAGGGTTAATTGCATTAAAAAAATGAAATTAAACTGAGTGAAGAAGTGGCTTACCTATTTTAGTTGCACTGTAAATATTTTCTATAGGAAATACAATTCCTAATCCATAGAGCAGGACTTTCGCCAATGCTGGGATGAGCTGAGTAGTTGTTACTAAAATATTCACACAGTTAGTCCTATGAGAACAGAAGGGGGAAGGGAGTAGGAAGTTAAACGATAAATATCCAAACTGAACAAGGGCTGAGCAAAGCCCTTTTTCTAGCAAAAACCCAAGAGTGTTTTAGGGATTGCTCACCTGGAGTGAATGAGTGTAAGTGCTTTCAAGGCCAATGTCAACCAGGAGTCTGTCAGAGCTTCAATCTCAGCCCTCAGCTGCAACCAGGCTTCCCTCTTGGCTGGTCCAAGGAGCCCTATGAATTTAAAAAATACATGATGTTAAACCTTCATATAAATATGTCTATAAGCCATATAACAACAAATATTTAATACCTTTAACACCACTCTTGATCTTTATAATATACCAATTTTTCATGTAAAACATTCATGCAATAAATATTTTATAGTGCAGGGGGGTTCATCTACTGTTTCTAGTATCCTTTCTGATTATAGAAAGGATAAAATAATCCTTTCTGATTATTTTTAGGAGAAAACAACTGTCCTAATTGTTCAAACCTTCTGGTAGTTTGGAGGCAAGTGATGTGACTCACATGGAGTCAGGAGTACATGTCTAATAGTTATAAGGCCTTGGGTTCAACACCAAAAACTACCAAGTATGCACAAAAATTAACAAAATAAACAAGCAATTTTGGTCATCTTTCTCTCAATACAGAAGCATAACCAAAACAAGACTTGCCTTGAAAGCTCTACTATATATTTTGGGAACAATATTTTCCAACCTCATGCAAGTGCTGAACTGGAAGCATATAAATCTGAATCTACATGGTGATCATTTTTACCAGCTTTTGGAAGAAATTGATCTAGAATGATTCCACTACCAAAGAAAATCAAGGTCCTTAATAGAATTTTTTGAGCATCTGGATTTCACTAGATAGAAATCAACTTTATCCTTCATCTTTACATGATTAAGTCAATATAGTATCTTTTATGCTAATGCCAGTCTTGAAACACTAGCAAAAGGTCCCAACTATTAGAAGTATCTGATCATTAAAAGCTTTATAGCTCAAGTCATTTGGCAAAGGATTGCTAATTCCACTTCCTAAAAAGGACAACTGAATGCTGACAGGCCAAGAAACTTACTCTTGGCCATATCACTGCCATCAGGTATGAAGCCAGGACTAGAATTGACAGTTCTAACCAGGGCAGAAGGCTCCAATATAATATTTCTGTCCCCTAATCACTGCAGATTCATCAGTGGTTACACAAAGCTGTGCTTAAAAAGTTATTAGATGAGAATCGAGGAGAGAGTACAGTGGCTTAGATGTAGCTAACCAGGATTCAGTTCCCAGTTCCTGAGCCTGCCAAGAATGATCCCTGAATACAGGTTGGTGTGGCCCCAAAACAAAAATATAAATGAAAATAATTATTAAAAAGCTATTATAGGAGCTGGAGAGATAGCACATTTGGAGAGATAAGGCATTTGCCTTGCATACAGCTTATCCAGGATAGATGGTGGTTCCAATCCTGGCATCCCATATGGTCTCCCATGCCAGGAGTAATTTCTGAGCACAGAGCCAGGAGTAACCCCTGGTGTGTGACTCAAGAACAAAAACAAACAAACAAAAAAGCTGTTCTATGCAAAACATGTGTGACAGTGAGAATTTTATCTGTCTCAACTAACTCCCTAAGATACTGGTGAGAGCCACTTACCTCCAACATTGTTTTTGTAAGTATTGTAGATCTCTTTTACTCGTCGGTAGCGAAAGGCCAACTTTCTCATCCAGTCTACACCTCCTCGCACACCAGTTGCCAAGCATAAATTAGCACTGGTGGCTGCCGCAGGAAAGCCATCTGTTCCAAAGTTATATGTGCTATTTAGATGCAAGAAAAGCCCAAAGTTATCCAAACAGAAAGTTCAACTCAGTTAGCAGAGCAATTTCACTCTGAATGTCACATCAGTCTTCTCACCTTAGGTCTTGCCCATTATCATCTGAGGAGACATCATCTATATGTACTTGGTCACATTCCTACAATGCAAGTCAAATGAGACAAGTTTATCTTCAAAGGTCATTTACATTAAACTACAGACAGTTATATTTAAAAGGAACGCAAAATACCCCCACCAAATCACTTTTAATAGGAGAGTTATTTTTTTTTAACCATGCTATTCAGTAGGTGGCGGTCTTGTTAAATTGACATCTTTACCTATTTCCAGTCCTCTTTTAAGCAATGTCATTAACAACTACTGTTACTGTGCTTCAGAAAACACATTTTTGTGTTTAGAAAAGAAAGTGATTGAAAACAATTAGCATATGTGTTCCATAAACCTCAGGTACCTGAAGACATCATGCTGCTCCAAGCTGATGCACTCAGTGTGCCTGAGTATAACTAAAACCAGACATTTTGGTAAATGTAACATGCTAGAAAAATTAAACCTGATGCTAACTGCCAATGAAATTATGACCTCTGATTGCTGTTGAACCACACACCAACACTGCCTGGGGCCAGTGTGCTGAAGAGTCCAGACAAAAAATCTGTTACTGGTTTGCCATTGATTTGAGAGATGCGAGTTTTATTCTCTCTCCCTTTTTCAGAAAAAAAAAAGGAAAAAGGATTTCAAAACTTAAAATCATCAAACCATGTGTTTTTTTTAATTTTTTTTAACTTTTTGCTCTGATTTTTTATACTGTTTCACTGGCCTTACATATTCAATTCTGGAATTATAGAGTCTATTAGAAATTAATATTATTTGAATAGATCTGATTTTAAAACTGCAAACCACATATACATTTCTCAGGAGGAAAAGTCACAGAGGAGGGCTGATGTTGTATTGGTCGAGTCTATGTTTTTGCACCTGTCTGGATTAACACCTCTAACTCCTTTATATTCTCTCTCTCTCCTCTCTCTCTCTCTCTCTCTCTCTCTCTCTCTCTCTCTCTCTCTCTCTCTCTCTCACACACACACACACACACACACACTCTCACTCTTCTTTCTCTTTCTGTCTCTCTCTAGTTCTTTCTAAGTACATGCTGGCAGAGCAGTGGAAAGAAGTAGGAACTCAATAAATGTTTGTAGAATGAATACAGACACACTGGTTCATGGGAAATCTCTAGTCCAGAAAGAATTAAC
This sequence comes from Suncus etruscus, assembly GCF_024139225.1. Lineage (NCBI taxonomy): Eukaryota > Metazoa > Chordata > Mammalia > Eulipotyphla > Soricidae > Suncus > Suncus etruscus. Next base: position 25,091,549 of record NC_064857.1, on the reverse strand, counting down.
AACCCCCTTGGCACAGATCAATATATTTTTCACGATTCTTCTTATAGTTCAGTTCCAAACACCCAGAAAATCTTTATTACCTTATTGCTATTGAATATTTAACTTCAGAAATATTTTCAAAAGACATTTCCAGGCTGCATTTTCAGAGGTTTTAACAAAGCTCTAGAACTAGTTCCTATAGATTGACTTTCATAAAAAGCAAGTGCTTAATGTTCAGTATGCAACAAAGTCGACATGTGTGAAGCCCCAAAGTCATAGAAGATGTATTTTTCTATGCTTGCCGGTTCCTTATGAACAAATTCTTTTCTCTCCATGGATTTGCGAGGAAGGGAACAAGAGATAGAAGTGAAAAGAAACTCAAACCAGCTGTTGCTTAACAGAATTAAAATCGTGACCCCCCAAACCCTTTCTCTAAAGCATCTATTTTTTAGGCCACCCGCTCCCAGCAAGCAGCAAGTTGCAGGGAGGAAAAGACTTTGACCTTGTAACCCTGCCCTACTCTCCTGAGGTCCATAACCTCAGTGGAGAAAAAAAAGAAAAGCAAGTCCAGGGGCCTCATCAGTGGACTGTGACTTTCACATTTGAAATACAAGGATCATTCCTGAACAACACAGTTGTGGACTTTTCAAGAGTTACTAATTCCATAGTAGTTTGGAAGATGAGTGGCCGTTCTGTTTTTCAATACATACATTTTCTGGGTTTAGAGAGGGAAAAGAAAGAACTAAATTAAGAGTTAGACACCAGTGGTGGGAATGGCTCTACTTCACTGTTACTATGTACCTTAAATATAACTGTGAAAGATTTGTAACTCACAATAAAAATTATTATTTTTAATATAATTTTTATTTTGATCATAGTGGCTTACATATTGTTGACAATAATATTTTAGGTACATATTTACATAAAATCAGGGGGGCTTCCCATCCCCAAATTGTCCTCCCTACCCCTCTGTTTTTGTCCTAAAATAAGCTAAAATACAAACAAAAAAGAGTTAGAAATTGCTTCTACACATCTTACCAGAGATACTACCTTTTTTCTGTTGTTTGTTTAATCTTGTTAAAATTACATATTTTTCAGAATGCATATTAGTATACATAATTGACTCCTACCCCCAAATGTGTATTTGAAAGACCCCCCCAAATTAACATGGCCCCCACACCAAATTAACAAAAATCCCTTATCATTTTGATGAAGGATTTTACTCTCCTGAGGGAAAGATACTTGGAGGGGGTGGGGTGAGGCCTAGGAAGAGGATAATACTTGAAAACAATTTAATTCAAGGAATCAAAGGTGAGCTACTCTTGGTGGGAAGAGTTTTCTGGAAAGGAAGGTGTTGAGGTTTTTATTTTGTGTGTGAGAGAGATAAGGCAGAGTAAATCTGCATTACTAACAGTCAGTTACCTGGTAATGACGGTTAATTATCCACTGTTGCCATTGTTCTTGCACATCCTGTATTTGTTTTCTCCTAATAGCTTGTTTTAAGACTTTTTGTTCCCCTGTGGAGGCCATCAATTGAAGTAAAACTCTAACCCTCTTTTGGCTCTAATTATGTGTCAATAGCTTCAAGCTTTTGCCTATGATAACAACCTCACTTCCTGGTATTTAATTAAGCAGTGTGGGGTGGTGGCTACAAGAAAACCTTCTGTCTCTATCAGAAGATCTTTAGTGGGATAATTTTATTCAGACTAGATGAAAACACAAAGAACATTTATAAAGGGCCTAATGAGAATCTTCCATAATTAAAATAAAAAGTTCATTAAAATATCTATGGAACATGTTTTTGAAACTTTCGTTTATTTAACTTTTCACAATAGAATAATACTACGTCTCACAAACTTTGAATCTTTGGATATTCTGTGATATTTTTACCTCCCTTCAAAATAGTATAAGTAAAATGTTGACCAAAACTATAGTTTTTAACTTTAATGGAAACTCTAATTCTAATATCTTAATACTTAACCTGCTAAACACCAGAATTGCTCAAACAATAAAGAATATTAACGCACTGAAACATTTTACAGAACAGTGTAATGTGTAAACTTATTTTAGGTGAATTCACCCCCATATTAGAAATTGTGGTTCCCTGCACTCTGATAATCCTGTAATTCAGTACTTTACTGGGTAGGAAACCCTGCCCCCATTCTCTCATTAGAAGCCATCTAGCTCTCTGTTTACTTGTCTTCTTAAGGGCTTAATTCCTAATTCTAGGTCTCCATTTTCTGCTTTCTAGGCTTTGCTGGTTTTAGTTTCCAAATTAATTTTTATTTATTTGATGTTCTGGATATCAAACCCAGGGTCTCATGCATGCAGGGACAGTACATTCTATAACACGCTCTGCCACTATACTACATTCCTCTTGCGCAATTAATTTTAGACCTAGAAAGTTAGACAATTGAAGGAGAGAAGCAAATAGTACTATCCTATAGCAAAAACCACTGAAACAAGAGCACAATGAAGTTTAAGCACCTCTGGTATCATCTATAAATGCAGACATCAAGAATGGAAGTTTTCAGGGCTTGAGCATAGTGGGCCGGACATTTGTCATGATTGCAGTTGACCACGTTGGACTTCTGACACCCATAGAAAACCCAGAACCTTGCCAGGAGTGACCTTTGAGCACAGGACTAGAAATAAACTTTGAACACTGACGAGTGTGATCCCCAAACCACACCAAAACAAGAATGGAAGCTTCCTATAATTCTACATGCAAACAGATATTCCGAAAAACCGGAATTGGGTGCAGCATGCCAAGAATGTAAAATACACATTATTCCTTGAGAAAAGAAGTTTTTATTTGAAAAACTGAATGTGCAAAAAATGTGCTTGTGAGGGCAAGAAAGATATTACAGCAGGGAAGGGTGTTTGCCTTGTATGTGGCCAAACCAGATTCAATCCTTGGCATCTCATATGGTCCTCTGAGCACTGTCAAGAATAATTCTTGAATGCAGACCTCTGAGTAATGCCAGTTCTGGCCCCCAAACAAACAAGTAAGCAAAGGTTTTAAGAAAATATACTTTTGAAATAAACTAAAAAGGTAGGCAAAGGATTTTAGGAATTAAAGCTTTATTAAATCCAAGATTGAAGATAGTATTTTATAGCTTGTTTGGCTTGAAATTTTTTATAGCATGGTTTAATACTTTACTCTATTGAATATGGGGATATCTAAGGGTCCCCCCCACCCCCATCCTATCTGGAAGGGGCCTCAGGTGGGACATAGGCAAAGAGCTCTAGTCTTCCTCATAGTACTTACACCACCCATTGGCTAAGAGGTGTCCTCACTTAGAAAATGGATCACTGAGTCATCAGTGTATTCAAGTTTTTATTAGGGGCGATAATATTCTAGGTACTGTACTAGATGCTAAAGCAAAAGCATGTAACAGATGAAGATAATTACTACCTTAGAATTAATATTCTAGTTGGAGAAAGACCAAACAAGAAGACATACAAAAATAATTAATGTTGGCCAGTTACAAATGCAAAAGTGGAAAAAATTATATAGGAGGTTAGGGATACACACAATGCTGTGTAGGTGTATGTGGAAACAGTCTTGTGAAGAAAGGAATGCACAAATGAAAAGGAGGAATAAGAATGACATCAACTAGGTGGTAGCCACAAGGAATTTACTTTGCCTTGGGAATATCAATAACAATCTGTAGGAATCTTCTACAGAATGGCTGAATTATATCAAGTCCAAGCTATTTCTTGGGGGGGGTCTAAAAAAACAAAAATACATTGTACTAAATCAGAGAGGAAAAACATACTGCTTTGTGATTATATCAAGCCAACAGAAAAACTATGGAGGACTAACATATCCAGGGATGGGTCACAATGGGTCACAATTAGGTGCTGTGGTAACAGAATTTTGATTTCCAATTGTATAGTATTTTGTTCCTCTGAAGGACAAATGTAAAAATTGGTATGGTAGAGGGCCAGAGTAATAGTTCAGTGAATAGGGCCTTTGCCTTAGAAGTCTTTCATCTAGGGTTTGATCCCCTAGAATTTCATCCCTGAAAACTGCCCAGAGTCACCCCTGAACCTCACTGGGTGTGGTCCCCTCCAAAAACAAACAAACAAACAAACAGAAGTATGAGGCCCAGGAAACCACAATGGAACAGAGCTAAGGAGAAGAGCTGACCGAAGACAATGTCTGAAAGTATAAAGCTGACGCCACAGGGTCAGCTGCAAAGTTCTACATGACAGGCTCCTACCATCATTTTTCAGACAAACAATACAAACCAAAGTTTATCCCAGCCTGGCTTCTCTTTATGTTTCATGGCCGGTACTTCACAGAGGAGTAAAATAAATAAAATTAGCAAGCTTCAGCACTACTGGCCATGAACTCCCAGCTAGCTAAGCATTCAGGAGGCTGCTCTTACATGTGACAGAAAGACTGCCACCACATGAATCAACTAGCTGAACCCCTGTTATGGTTTGGGAGATGAAAAGAGTCATCTTGGGGGACAATCTCAACAGCCATGTGGCAAAGACACATTCACTTTCAGATCTCTAGTTACTCTGTTATTCTGCCCTTTTGGTCCCTGTTGTCATTATTCTTGGCATCGCCTCTTAAACTAACCTTTTTTTTTTTTTTAATCCATCATCATCATCCCTTGCTTTTCAGGGCTGGGCCACAGACATATTCTTTTGGATCAACTTCTGGGAATAACTTAGATTTTGTACAGGGGCTCACATGCAAAATATTAAGTTATGGCAGGATCTTTCTGCAAATATTTATCTAGCTTTGATACTGTGGTGGTTGTACTTTCCCCCCAAGTCTTGCACTTGCGCCATCATCATGTAAAAATACACCTTAAGATTCAAGTTAGTTTAGAAAATTCAATAAAAGAATTAAGACAGTTACAATAGGTCTTATTTCTGTGCCAAGTACAGTGGCGTAATAGGCGGCACAGGCAGACGCTATACCTCTGAATATGACACTAAGAACATAAACTCTAAGCAAATGTGAAGTCTTTGTATAAATAGGGACACGGAGAAGACTTTGAGGCAGTCAGCATGTTATGAAAGGGAATAATACAGACCATTACAAATGCTTCTTCAGAGAAGTTGAGTTTCATAAGCCCAAATTCTGCTGACCCAGGCTGTCTTAGATCCATTATCCAAATTTGTCCTGAGAAAACTAAGACTGTACTGCCAATTAATTGCTTCAATTCCTTTTTTTTCCCAAAGTGAAAATGGAAGACCAAAAAAAAAAAAAAAAGACTCACTAAAGAAAGTTATTTTTGTTGTGTCTTTCCACTTATGTGCCTTTGAGGCCAGCTGGTTTTATTCTCTGTCGCCAGGCCATTTACTTCCACCATCTTTAATGTCTCCATTGAACAACTCAGATACATCATAATATCTTTATCATCTACATGTAGCTGCAAACTACACTAACTCCTGTTGTGTCTAAATATGAAAGCTATTAATTATACACAGTATAGGAATATTTTCAGTACTTGAAAGACAAACTCACAAGTAGTGTGAACACTTTAGGCAAAAGACAAAGAGATACATCCTGTGGAACTACATACATCGTCCTTATTCTCATAGAAAAATTGAAACTGCAAATGGCTGTGTTTGAGGGCCAGAGTTTTTTTTTCGGGCCACACCCATTTGATGCTCATGGATTGCTCCTGGCTAAGTGCTCAGAAATCGTCCTGGCTTGGGGGGACCATATGAGACCGCAAGGGGTTGAACCTCGGTCCTTCCTTGGCTAGTGCTTGCAAGGCAGACACCTCACCTCTAGTGCCACCTCACTGGCCCCAGGGCCAGAGTTTTTAAGGGTAGGATTTCCCTAGTGACCTTTAGAAATAACTTCTCAATCGCTTTTATAAATTCTTTGTAAAATAAGGTTAAATAAACCAGACCGTATGCTTTCCTATGAATCAGAAATTCTATGTAGGGAAAGAGATGGTCTAGGAATACGACAATTTATAGGAAAAAAATGAAACAAACAAAACCCCCCAAACAACCCTACTTCTAGTTCCCTGACAACAGACTCTCTTTATCAAGTCCAGATTTTGTGGTTAAGAAATTCTGTCTATGAGTTAGTAAATTTGCAGAAACAAAGTCACCCTCCACCCCTGCTTGCATGTTTCTCTCTGGCAAAAGGATCAACATACTGTGTATATATACTAACTGATGTGTAATAATGTGATTGCATGTCATTTCAAAAGGTGTCTCAAAGCCCTTCTGCATTTCAAACCAATATACTAAAGATCTTGCCCACTGCTATGTGCCCTGTGCCCACCATCTAGGCTGATGGTAGCACACCCCACTGGAAGTGCATGTGTGGCTTTTCAGTCCTCTCTAAAAGGTCATGCCACCGACAGGACCTTTCACGCATATCCCAGCTCACCATGTGTTCTTTTCATTGTTCTTGTGCATTTAAACTAAAGCTTTAATGTAAAAGAAAATGTATAGATTATCCATAGCTAAGTCTCAAGAGATAAATTAAAAAGGAATTTTTAAAATTTGCTTTATTCTGTTTGATAATTTAAAAAATGACAAGTAAAAAATTAAGTTTAGATATTAAAACATCTAGAAAATTAATTTTTATATTCTCACCCTATCCACTCCAGCACAGCATATATGTTGGCACCAACATATATTAGAAGTCACAAGTTAAGTTGTTTTGATGAAATTGGCATAATACAATTATAGAAGTCAATGGGGAGGGGGAAACAATCTCAGATATAAAAAGAAAAACAGTAAGAGGAATCTGAGATTCATAGTAAAATGAAAAACTGTAGAGTAACAAACTACTTTTACTATGTTTTACTTACACAAACAGTATCTTAATATATTTAATGTTATAATATCCTGTATAGATTACCAAAATTAAAGTTATATTTTATTAAAATTACATTTACATTTGCTAGGGGATGCAAGTAGTTACTTTCAAAACCCAAATTAACAGTTTCAAAAAAGGTAAGATAAAAACTATTTCAATCTTGTGGTATATAAAAAGAAAATATTTAATGAAAGTACCTGAAAGCAGTAAATTACAGTAAAAGGTAAACTGAAGTTCTTTTTTTGTTTTGGTTTTTGGTTTTTGGGCCACACCGGCGTTGCTCAGGGGTTACTCCTGGCTATCTGCTCAGAAATAGCTCCTGGCAGGCACGGGGGACCATATGGGACACCGGGATTCGAACCAACCACCTTCGGTCCTGGATTGGCTGCTTGCAAGGCAAACGCCGCTGTGCTATCTCTCCGGGCCCAAACTGAAGTTCTTAAGACTGTTTTGCATGTACTTGAAGTTGAATAAATATGTAAGATTGTAATACAAGAACTCTTGAGTATATTTTGTGTATTAAAAATAGGATGAAAAGTTTTTCGATAATGTAGTGCTTTCATTCAGTATCAGTTCTTTTTCAAAGGCACTAACTAAAAATAAGATGTCATTCAAATACCACGTTAGCATGTAGCTCAAAGAACCCCAAAGGAATTACAGGAAGTCAGTTCCTTCTTCCAGAATCCAGCACTGTTAATAAGTACGTCAGCGTCATTTCACTTGGAATTCTCTCTCACCGTGCATATATACTTTGTAAAACCACATGATTATATTAAATATATTTGTCTTTATTTATACTCTTAGTCTTAGGATAAGGGAACAAAGTCTTGCTCATAAAAGCAGAAAGAAGGAAAAATAATCTTTTCAGAACAAATGGTCTTATTTAAAATGTAGTGTCATGTCTCTAAAAGAAAATGAAATAATAATTATGAAATAACTATATTTGATCTAATGGCATCATTACTTGCAAGTTTATTTTTAGAAACATGTACAGTGAATAGGAACTGGAACAATAGTAAAGGGGTTAAGGCACTTGCTTTGCATTCTGCCAACACCAATTCAAATATTTAGAACCTCATTTGGCAGCCAAGCACTGCTGCCAGGGGCCACTTTAATCACATCTAAGTATAATCAACAAAACAAATTAAAAATTGTAATATATATGTTCAAAGACCAGATACCTTGGATAACTACAATATTCTTCATTAACTTCATATTATGTGATAAGACGTCTTTAATGCATTCTATATTCAGACCACAGAAAGCTCATATCCAAATATATTATTTCATTTATTTAATATGAAATACATGAAAGTTTTAAAAATGGTAGGAAGCAATAAAAATATGATACGTCCTCAAGTAAAAATGCGATTGTATTGTACATTACTGTTTTATAAACTGTTTAACTGTATTATACAATTTTATGCTAAAATATACATGTTTTCAATCCGATCATGTTGAAATAAAATATTAAGATAGAATACTAGAGGGTAAGACTGTGCAAACAATAATGAAGAGATTCAAAAAGAAAGTTCAGTAGGTATCATTGTTTTAAATATTTAGTCAGAACTGCTCATACACATATGCCTTTCAATTTACTGCTGAACTGATTTCTCAATTTTCAATGGATTTGCTCAACATTTGTCAATGGCAATAGTGTTCCTTGCAACTGTAGTTGCCTTTCTTTTAGATCTATTATTCCTGCTGAGCGTATCTACTAAAGAAGAATTTTTCATAGTGACACCAATGCTAGTCTTGCTGTGAGTATTCACATCCTCATAAAAATCATTCCTTTTATTGCAAACCTGCTGTCAGAAGCATGGCAAAGTACCCCAACCAGGAACCCTTTTATCCATTTAGGAAGTCATATTCTTTTAAGTCTCTCACTGTTGTCTAAAGAAAATGAAACAGATAACAATTTATTCACAAAATATTTGACCTGAAGATTGAATGTGAATATTTTATATTTTTGCTAACATATAAAACAAAAAGCTATGAATTTTCATATTAAATGGGCTCTTATTTAACTCTAAAATAAAGTATCTGAGACAAATGTAAGTTCTAGTTTATTACCATCCATGCCTATTTATACTTTATTATTCTTTCTTTAGCAGCAGCATCTATACATCGATATAATGTTTAGCAAAATATTTTACTATAATTGGCTTTCTAAATTCCTAATGTAATTGGCTTTTGAAATCTCTTTATTTGTGAAAGTAGAGGTGAAAATTGGAAGTTTATAAGAAATATTTGTTGATTGTAGTTAACATATATCATTAAGCCAGGTGATTTTATAATAGCAAGCAATATGCCTAAAGGTAGGTAGGACTCAGAATATAATCCTTAAACAGGCTAAATCTCTAAGCTGATTGTTTCTGCCATACTGTTATTACTGATTCCAGAGAGAAGAATATACTGAGGAGAGAAGAGTACAAGGGAATACAGGCACTTTAAAACCATAAGGTTACTTCTAAGCTTCAGGAAGGGCCCATCATCACCTGCCCTCGCTGTCAACCCCTCTGGGGGAGCACTTCCTTATTCAAATTTCTCTCTTTTTCCAAATACCAGAAGGATTGAAATTTCACACAAAATCGCCTTTTTTTGAATAATCTCTTATGAGACAAAAACTTCAAATAGTGCTCAAGTATTTAAGCTCTAAGGTTTGGATATGAACTGTCCTATCATGTTACATTTCATGGGGTACAAAATGGGTAACTAGGAGATATCTAAAAAAGAAAACTAAGAAAAAATGCTGTCCTTTCTCATGTTTTTTATTCTCCGTAGAACTACCCTCTTCTAATGGTTTTATTTAAACCATCTTTGATCAGTTATCTTTTTAAAATTTCATATTTACTTATGTCATATCACTCAAACATGAATGTGACATGTATGTTACATATTAACTGTGGCAATAGTCTTGAATTCTTTCACTCATCTTGACATGTATTCCATTATTTGTATAACAAGCCGCAGGCACTACAAAAATAAATGAGACATAGATATCACAGTAAGTCTTCAGAAACAGAAGAACATGGAGAGAATGGGTATATGGGAGAATCACTCTATTTCTCAGGATAACAACTAGAATTCTGGAGAGGTCACAGAGAGGAAAATGGGATCCCTCATGTTTCAGTCCTTCTTTCTGTCATCTTCAAACATGTCTTTCTTAAAGTCAGTTTTTCCCAAATAGGAAATACACTTCCAGTGTGGTATATGATTTTCTTGGACACAGGTCATACATTTTACTTACATTTCTATCGTTGCTTCTTAATAATAAAGTGCTCAAGAGAAACTTTAGAAAAGTTGAATTGGAAATTAGACATCCAAGGGCTTTATCTAACCTGTTCCCATGTAACTCTGACTGTCCTTCACATTTTACCAACTATCCTATTGTATCAGGTTTGATTTCTACCTCTCTTTACCAATCATAAATATGTCTCTTGTCTACTGAAATTTCTTCTTTCTTTTTTTCTGTCAATGCATGTTCTCTTACATTTGTTAGCATCTTTTCTTTTGTATTATCTAAATCACAGTAGTTTCTACTATGTTTGAGCCTATTGATGGGGCCAGAGAGATAGCACAATGGAAGAGCATTTTCCTTGTACACAGCTGACCCAGAACAAAACCAGATTCTATTCCCGGCATCCCAAATGGTCCCTGAGCCTGCCAGGATCGATTTCTGAGTGCAGAGCCTGGAGTACCCCTGAGAACCAATGGGTGTGACACTACTCCCCCCAAAAGAGACTATTGACTATGTGATTGAGACTACTATGTCAGACACAATGCAGCATTTATTACATTTTTGATCTTCTCAAAATACTACTACATTTGATGGATAAGGAAAGAAAGACCTCTGTGTCCCTCAATAGATCATAACCTTTTTGAGGTAAAAAATACTTTCATTTCACTATATATTTTCTTTTTTTTTTTTTTTTTTGGTTTTTGGGCCACACCCAGCGGTGCTCAGGGGTTATTCCTTCTGGCTGTCTGATCAGAAATAGCTCCTGGCAGGCACGGGAGACCATATGGGACACCGGAATTCGAACCAACCACCTTTGGTCCTGGATCAGCTGCTTGCAAGGCAAACACCGCTGTGCTATCTCTCCGGGCCCTCATTATATATTTTCTGACATAGGAACACACTGGTTCAGAGGCTATTGTTAGCTCTCTGTGCTCAAGGGGTCATTTTTGGCAGTGCTTGGAGAATATATGTGGTTCCAGAGGTTTAAACTAGGGTTTGATGTATGTAAAGTAATACCTTAACTCTCCTATTATTTCACCAGTCCAAAACACCTAATATATTATCTTTAATTTTTCAGATACTCTTTCCTTTTATTTGATTTCTAAGAGAGCTATACTTATAGAATAAATTGAATGAAACATTTTCTATGATCTAGTTGACAAAATGTAGTTAATAATCAATGACCAAATAGAAATTAATTGATAGATCATTGCATCTAATTTCTCTGCTGCTAAAACAGTAGTTTGAGAAAATATAAATATTTTGATTATCTATTAAATATACTCATTTTGAATACTCATACACTCAAAAATACAGAAAAGTTTCAGTTTCACCCTGGAAAAAAAGTAAAAATTGTGAATATGTACCCTCATTCTTATTTCCTTCTATTCACACAGTTCTCCAGAATTTCTACAGAATTTGTCTCTGAGTTTACATTCTAGAGGTGAATATACATATTAACAAGCCAGTTAATATCAGGTATCTGTTTGATGACTACTTTACCTTCCATTCTCATCATAATAAGTATTTTTTCTATTTCTTTTTTATTAATAATTTTTATTTTGACCAAAGTGGATTACAAGTCATTCACAGTAGTATTTTAGGTACATAGTGACATTGAATCAGGGGCTTTCTCACCACCAATGTTGTACTTCCTCCATCCCTGTTCTCAACATGCATCCCATATTGCCCCTTTTCATATCAACTAATTTGCCTTTAAAACTGCTGTATAATATTCCTTTATCCATACTTTATATTTTTTGTAACAAAATAGTGGCTGACTGCTTCCACTATTTTGGGGCTATTAGTAGAGCTAAAGTGGTCAATCATCCTGGCAACTTTATAACTTTAATCATGTAAAATAATACTTAATGCATGGCACATATATTGATTTGTCAATATTTAAGTGAATGACTATTATGATGACAGGTTTGGAAGATTCTGACCTTCATTTTCTCTTTGGCAATATGTTTCTTGAGATATTCTTAGTCACTTTGATGACTGAGCCATGTTCATTATCTATCCTCTCCACTCTAAAACTACACTTTGTTGATACCTGTCAAATTTCAATGACAGTTTCAACATCACCTTTGTCTTTCTGGGTAGATCTCCAAACTCTGAGCTCATAGCTGCAAACTTCTAAGGGCAAAAATATTTTCACTGCTTCTCACCATCTCATAAAACAGTTTTATAGAAAAACTTGTTTTGATTTAAACAGAAAACTGTATATTTGCGTAGATTTTATGGGAAAAACTTTTAGAAGTCTAGGCTCAGTTAAGTGATTAATATTTTTACTATATAGTCACATGATTTAAATTAACTATTTAGTTATTTATAATTAAATAATTTTTCTTATACCATAAGGAACATAGATGTTATGATTGCTACTTTAAAACAAATATGCTATGATTTCACACTTCTATATATTCCTACTACAACATAGATGCTACTTAAACTGTAAATTTTCCTCACTAAATATTTTCCTTAGTAGAAACAAATTATCTTCCAGTCCAGAAGGTCTGCATTAACGTAGACCTAAACAATCCCCACCAAATTGAAATGGCTCTTGAGCAAAATACCTTCAAACTCTCTGACAGAATGCTGACACCAAAAGATTAATTCTCACAGGCAACTAATTTCAAAGAAGGAACCATATCTACAAAATAATGTGATCAGCACCCTCTCCCGAAGCAGAGGCTCTCCACCTGCCTTGGAGAGGAGAGTCACACAATTATCAGCAATGAGAATCCAGGATTTAGAAAGCTTTTCCTCAGAACTGTAGTCAGAGCACTAACTCCACTGGGCCAGAGGATAGAGGCTCTATTGTAACTGGCCCGAAACGGGAGAAGTCTCCAGAGGTTGCAGCTTACATACATTTGGGGAAGCTGAAGTTACAGGCCTTCTCTCTCACTAGTCGATTAAAAAAAAAATCCTTTCTCTCCTAAGCAAACTTCCTCTGGAGGCAATTGAGTAAAATCTGGTTTTCAAAAGTACTGCTGCTCTCCCAAGATCGAAGATTAGTGAGCACCTGTCAAAATCCAGGCTCTAAATGAAAAGTCTGTCATTTGTGACACCAACAGGTCAATTTCACAGGCTTTTTAAAATAAACTGACGGTCATCCAGACAACTTTGGGAAGGCAGACATGGTATTCCTGCCGAGCAAAAAGAGAACTCACTTCTATTTATTAAAGCCTATGCTGTGGCAGGCACTGGGCTGGGACCTGACATTTTGTTCTCTTAACAACCTAGCCCTGTGTCTTTTAGGGTCAGATCTTGGGAAGGCCATGCATGAGTTAAGGCAGGACTTGGGTTGTTCCATCTTTGAAGGGTCCCATCTCACTGTCTCTTAGTTGCTTCATCCACAGGAAAATAAAGATGGTGGCAAAAATAAGAAGTTTTGTGCATGAAACTAAACTAAATTCCAGCTAAACAGCTTGCTAGAAACAACACCTTTTTTTTTTTATAGAAAACATTTTTCAAACCCCAAATCTTCTATTTACATTTAGATTCTAGGTTTTCCAAGTGGAAATATCCTAAAGGGATTCCCTGCTCTTAATTTTCTTTTACATTCAACACACTCTTGAGAGAAGTGTGTCTGTGCTTCAGAACTCATATAGCAGCTTGCTGGAATCCACACTTCAATTTCAACCTCTCTAAAGATAATCTTCCTTCAAAAAATGGCAGTGAATTTTCTTGGATTTTCTCTATGTTGTTGCTCAAACTAGAAGCATGGGTTTTGCTTCCAAATGTACATAGTTTATCAACTTATCCTGTCTTCTACAACTTTCCTATTTGCCTCATATCCTCTCATCCCATGTACTTACTCTGGGGTTTATTGACACTTTTGATTTACATGCATCTTACATCTGTAGTACTCCTAATTAGCCCTATTAACTACCCTTGACATTCAAGAGGAAACTCAATTTTTGTAGCAGGATGTTCAAAGCCTTTCATGATCTCTCTCCTGCCTCTTCTCTACCTTATAACTCACAACTGCTCTAGACATCGTATGGGTTTTACATTGAAGCAAGTCTTTTTTAAATTACATGCTTTATCAAGCCAGTCATTTCTCTAAACCTCCCAGCCTTGCCATCTCTCCCTCAGTCTGTCATTCTGATTTTGAACTCTACTGATATCCTTATGAACCTTTACATCAATGTGGATATCACATTGCATGAGAATTGTCATTTTTTGCTCTTCTGTTTCGCCAAGCATTGGACTCATTGAAGCAGTGAATATACTTCAGAATATGCTTCAATGCCTGTCATAGTATCTAGGAGGGAATCACAATAGGACACTCATACAGAGTAGTCCATTTGTCTGCAATATAATTACTAGTAATTAATATTTACTCAACTACAGAAATTAAGATGTATGGATTGCTTCTTTTTGCCTGTCTCTCATTCTCATCCTCCTTAATTCACACCTACCTACCTATCCCAAATTTCCCTAAGATTTTAGGTCACTTGAACAATTACTGCTTGTAAGAGACAGTGAGAACAAAGCTTTCAACAAACACATGAGAGAAAACATATCAAGAAGGTATTAAGACAGTTTAGTTCTTTACAAAACTTACTAGAAATAACCAGATTATGTGATCCAGCTAGAGACGTTTTCTGCAATAATATTTTCCCGTTTTTTTTTTTTCAGGCCACACCTGTTTGATGCTCAGGGGTTACTCCTGGCTAAGCGCTCAGAAATTGCCCCTGGCTTGTGGGGACCATATGGGACGCTGGGGGATCAAACCGCGGTCCTTCCTTGGCTAGCACTTGCAAGGCAGACACCTTACCTCTAGCGCCACCTCGCTGGCCCTCTGCAATAATATTTTCCATATGAATCTTTTATTTCAACTTTAGCTTGACCATTACTTAACCAAATAACTTAGTTAAAAATTTTACTTCTACCGTGTAAGCTGAGTTCACAGAGTGGAGGTAGAGCCAAAGTTTTTATACACACACATATATAACACACATATACATATATATACATATGTATTTATTTGTATATGCAAATATATCTGTATAAATATGTATATACATATATTTTTAATTTTTTTTAACTGATAAATGTTCTAGGCCTGCTATCCTCCAACTCCTATAATAGCCTAACCAGCCTGATCAATTCCTCCAGTGGCTAAATTGAGGCTACTTCTGGCAAAATGCTCTGCTCAAAGAGGGGATTTCACACAGAAGAACTCCACTCTATGCTACAGACCTTGGAAGCAAGTGCCACCAGCCATCCCTCAGAACACAAGATAGAAACTGGAAAAGGAAATGCAAATTTATCAGCACAACCAAGAGAACATATGTATGTGTCTTTCTGACAGGGAGTCACATCTTCAATTTCTCTGAAGGACTTTCCCACAGCAGCACAGCATGATGGAAGCCAGACACAGTAGCCTTTCAACTGCCAACAGCAAACCTCCCTTTGTGGAACTAAGGGTGGGAGGATGTGAGTGAGTTAAAAGCAAGGGCTCTGGGATGTGTCTGCAACCAGCTACATTTGCAAACTGAACACTGCCAGATTTCTGGGTTGTTTCTACCATGATTTCTGTTGCAAATCTACTTGGGGACTTGATGAGCAAACCTCTTCATTAAGTACTGAAAATCCATCATCCTTTACCTTCCCTACATCAGCCCCTCTTATTCTGCTATAGTTCTACGGTCTCATGTTTTGCATGTAAAAGGAACACATCAGTATAAACAGTAGTTTCAGCCGAGACCTCCTTAGCACTCTGTATGCCAGTTTGAGCACTATGTACTTAATGTTGCTAATGTAGTAGAATCTTGCTCACAGGCTCTAGCTAGTGGGTACTATCAGTGTGCAATTTTTATAGACCAGAAATTGAGGTACTTGAGAATTCTAATTCTGGTACCTTCAAACTGCAAGGTAACAAACCTCATATATACAGAGTGTTGAACCACTTTGGATAGTTGAATTATAATTGTAATAATTTCATTATTATAAAGTACTATTAAAAATCACTGAGAAAACTTAATTATTAGTTAGAATTGATACTATTTATAAGAAATAAGGCCTTCTTTGTTATATAGTCACATTTTTATGCTTTAAAATGATAACCTTTGGGGCTGTAGCAATAGCACAGTGGTAGGGTATTTGCCTTGCACACAGCCGACAAGGGACCAAACTGGGTCAATTTCCGGCATTTCATATGGTATCCGGGGCCTGCCAGAAGTGATTTTTGAGCACAGAGCCAGGAATAACCCCTGAGTGCCACTGGCTGTTGGCCCATAACCCCTCCCCCCAATAAATAAAATAAGTTATAACCTTTGATTTTTTTTGATATACATGTTTAAAAAGCCCTCAATCTATAATCATGTTGCATATTACTTTTATCTTTTTATCCTTCCATGAATTAATGATTTTAAATATACATCTTTAGAGCCACTAATATGAAAACTTAAGTTTTGAACAATTTCAAGTGTTTTCTATATTATTTGTCATTTATTTTTACAAAGTTTTTTTGCAAGTTGTGAAGTGACACTACTTGGTGTAAGATTTAAAAAATCTAGAAAAAAAATCATTTTTAAAATATATTATCCCTTATACCAAATGTGCATTAGGAGCTTGGTATTCATGTGACCATACCCTAGTTCCTAACCTCAAGGAACTGTCTAAAAAGGACAGAATTAACAGGAAGTCACAGTATGGGAGAATAAATATTTGTACAGTTAGGACAGTCTCATTTTATCTCTTGTGATTCTCAGGTGTTTACCTTCGTTGTGACTTCACTGTGATTATAGCTTTTTCCTTTCTCCTGATTCAGACCAACCTTATTATCCCTTGTGACTCAGGTGCCCACCTCTTTTGCCACTCAAAGTCTCCACTCTGCTTACTCCCTTCTTTACTTTGTAACACCTTATTTTTTTCCTTTCTGCCATTTCATTTCCAAGGCATCATATATTTCTAAATCTCTTCTATTTAAAACGAACCCTTCCTTAATGCTGTGATCTTCTACTCATCACTCTATCTCTCTGCATTTGGTCACTGTGAAAACTCTTAATTCTTCCTGTCATCAGAATGTGATTCATGTGATTCTCAACCCATGCCAGTGAAAGTCAACTCTTCCCTCCTCACTGAAATGGCACTTACCAGAGTCATGATTAACTATGAACCAAATCTAGCAGTCACCTCACTGTCCTCAACTTCATCTGAGAAAGGGGTGTGTCAAGGCCACCTCCTTGCAACATTAGTCTCAAAGTCTCGGGAATATTGTATTTCTCCATCTACTTTAATGTCCATTCTTTCTATTTTTGTCTCATCTTAACCAGCTGGTTATCTAATGATCAATCTGAGGCTCTCCTCCCGTCCATTCCTTCAGAGCTCTACTATTTTGTCTCATCTTAACCGGCTGGTTATCTAATGATCAATCTCAGACTCTCCTCCCAAATATTACTCTTTATATAAGTGATACTGTGAATATTTTAGCTTTTTATTACTGCTCAAATTTTATCTTCAAATTAGCATCACTCTTCAATCAAAACTGTGTGTGAGAGAGATAGAAAGACAAAAACTTCACCACAATCTATTTATTTTGTGGTAACACTTTTTCCTTGGTCTCTTTCCTATAATATTGATTTTTTTTCAAAGATTCAGAGCTAGAGTAATATAAAGTAGAGTTAAGGAGCTTGCCTTAAATGCAGTCAATCCTGGTTCAATCTATGGTACCACCACGTTTCTCTGATTAAGTATTGCTTTTTCTAGTCCTAGACCTAAAGTGTCCCAGCACCATAAAGGTGGCTCAGGTGATTTCTGGTACTAAAGGTTCTGAGCAGCACCATATCCTTCAACAGTTGCACTGAACAGCCATCATGGTTGTCCAAGAATCACCAGAACTTCCTCCCACCCCTAATCTCATTCCTGAGCACCACTTAGGAGCACTTACCCTCTCCAGTAAGGTTACAAGATGTATGATCTTAGTTTGGAGGCAATACAATTTATATAACCCCATTACCCACATCAATGACATTTTAATAGAGTTACCTCTTATTTTTTTAGATTTCTTATTTACCCAGATGCTAATGGCAGGATCATATTGTATTAAGAATCACTCCTGGTTGGCAAAGGGGACCATTCGGGTTGCTAGGGACCAAACTTGGGTCAGCTGTATGCAAAATAATTATCCTACCCTCTTGCTCCAGCCCCTGTTCATTTTATAGACTGCTTAAATTAATCTAATTCTTAGCAATCTAGTTTTCTCCAGTAGTTTTTTTTAACTATCCCACAGTGAAAGAGAGCCAGAGGAATTGGGTGAGTACAAACTTTTCATACAGGAGGCCTGAGTTTGATTCTCATCACTACATAGCACCCTGAGCATCACAAAAGTAACTAGTACTAGTATAGAATAGAGAGAAGCACCACTGGGTATGGCACCCAAAGCTCAAAAATATTAAATAAAAAATTTAACCTTTCCTGATAATCTCAGAAATTTTAATATTACTCCAGTGTTTCTCAAGTCTAACAGTACCAGAGATTACCTGGGCCAACCTGACAGAACTATCAGGGCCTCAAGAGTTGAAGATGGTAAGGCTCGGGGACCATGTGGTTCTATAAATCAAAACAGATTTGACTACATGCAGGGCATGTCTTAATCCCTGAAATAAAATTTGGATTCAACTACCTTAATTGTATAATCTATAGAATGAAAATAACAAAGGTGTTTCTAAAATATAAATACCTTTTTTATTTTTATTTTTGAGTCATACCTGGTGGTACTTAGGGGTTACTCCTGGCTCTCTGCCAAGAAATCACTCCTGGCAGACATGGGGTATCATATGGATGCTGGGATTTAAACCACCTTTAATCCTGGGTCAAATGCATACAGGGCAAACACCCTATGACTATGCTATCTCTTCTGCCCCTACAATAGAAATTTTAAGTGTATTTGCTAAACAATTTATGTAAAGCTGTGGTCTGCAAATCCCAATCCACTGACCAATGCTGGTCCACAGGAGTAATATGGTTAAAAACTACTAGTCTATTTACAACAAGTATTTGTGCACAGGCCTAAAAAGTTTGAGGAAAGCTGAAATAAAACACTTAATATGTGTTCTGCTATTCTAAAATTATAGAAGTTATTCTTCAGAACACCAGCCTGAAACTGTTTCAAAAAGTAAATGCAAACTTATCAGCACAACCAAATGGAACTTAGAATAACTTTGTCATAATGAAATCTCACTTATCTAAATCTTTATAAACCTCAGTAAAATGCTATTCATATATTAAAATTTCTTCTAAGTATTTGTTGGTTTGAATTCTCATGTGATCATACAAAAGCAATTACTGTTAATTGCTTTCATCTTTCTCCTGTTTTGATATTTCTTTGTAGTCAGAATTTTAAAATTATAGTTTGTTTAGAGATCTTATGGTTCTAATGTAAAAAGACTAGATCAGATTTTTAATTGCATAATATTTCACTTTTAGAAGCTCATTAAAAATTTTAAGACTATTCTAGCAGATTCCATCATCTTCCATGTATATCAACTCTGCAAAATATGATTTGGGGGACAGAGAGATAACTCAAGGGGCTGGTGTATGTATTTTGTAGGTAGCCCGAATTCTAGCTTTAAGTACTACATAAATCATTGAGCTCCCAGTATATACTCCCCTTGGGATCACTGAAATGAACTATGAACACTGATAGATATGCCCCCCCCCAAAGATAAACAAATGATGACTTTAGCCTCTATTTACCACCCCGAATTACTGTGATAATACTAAAGAATAATGTTGACAGAAGCCTTTTTTATTGTTTCTATTTTATAGTGATGATTGCTTCTATTTGCCATTATGTACAATGCTAGCTGATGATATAGGTAAATAATAATGATAAAACTATATATTGAGCCCTGACTTTCTTATATTAGAATTTATGAAGTGATTGAGTGTACTTATATTTTTATTAATTGCTTTTTTTAATCACTGTGGTTATAAAATGGTTCATTGTTGGGTTTTAGTCATAGAATGTACACCATCCTTCACACAACTGAATATATTTTTACTTTTATTTACTTCTTTATTGATAAGACAGTAGAATATTATGAAAAATAAATCGGAGGATCATGTAAAATTATACTTTAATAAAAATAATAAGTAAAATATGTGTATTGTTTATTTTGGCATCCCTTGCAGTATAAATTCAAGATGCACTTAATATGTCTAATCATAATTTGTTAGACATAAAACGTATTTTTCTTCCTAAACTGAGCATTACAATGTTACTCTGGTTAGCTAAGATCAAACAATCTGACTAGAAAGTCAATTTTACTGTCTTCCATAGGTAAGGAAGAAAAATTGCTAATCAATGCTAATAGATAGAAGTTAATAATTATTTTAATATTCACTAAGATATGGCAATGTTCTGGGTATTATGAAGGATATAACAAATATAACAATTTTGATTCTTTAAATTTTAATTCTGCTAAATTATCAGAAGAATATTAATAAATATATAAAAAAACTAAGTATAGAGATAAAAATGACAGTGATACATAGTATATTTGTATATATATTATCATTCGTCTTGGAGTGTTATCATTGAAATGCCATACACGGGCTGAAAACAATTCAAATGTTCCTAATCTCTAAGACCCTTTCTTCAGCAGCTGAAATCCACAAAAGTCAGATCCTGGACAACAAAATGAAGCATTTTGTAGATGAATTGTGTTCATACAATTAAAATACATCAACTTTACACTAGTGTTTTTTTTAACTCAAACTTTTAGAAGCATGTCTTGATTAACTCATCACTAGCCATTTCATTTAATATCAAAACTCTTGTACTAATATGACTGATATTTTAAAGACAGACATCGACCTAGCAATAAGCAAATTTAGAAACAAGATTCATTGCACAGTGGTAAGGCATTTGCCTTGTACACTGCTGATCCAGCACAGATGTGGTTTTGATCCCTGACATCCCATATGGTCCCCTGAGCCAGGAGCAATTTCTGAGTGTAGAGCCAGGAGTAACCTCTTGAGTGTCACAGGGTGTGCCCCCCAAAAAAAATTAAAAAAAAAATAGAAATAAGATTCATTAAATTACCTCATGATAATATGTTTTAGTGTAATAGAATGTATTGCAAATTTAGAGATCAAAATAAGACAATAATTCAACTAATATATATATATGCTTTATAAGAAATATTATTACAACTTTCAAATTACTCTTTTAAGTTATAGTATTTTAGAGAATGTCCACATTTTCATCCCATGGGTATTTCACTTATTATACCAGTCTGCACTCAAACCAGAATTTTCAGTCCTAGGTCTTTCCTTAATGGAACCAGAAAATAAAATTACTGCACATGTTTTTCATGTTGAAACTCTAGGTTTTATTTCTCATATCAGCCAATCTTACAGGTATGTCCAAGAGTAGCTGCCTGAGCCCACTGAATTAGTGCCCGCCCCAAATCTGGGGGATACACAAGCATGTAGCAGGTATTTCAGAACCAAATGTGAGTATGAAGTCTACATAATTAAATTATAAAGAGCTGAAGTATTTACATTATAAATTTTCCCAACAAAGAATATTCTGATTTATTTCAAATAACTAACACACTCAAGCATTCCCACACAACTTCATTCAGAGAGTGAATATGGTGTGAACTATACTTTCACATGCAGTTTCACAGGAGGCAAGAGGAAGGTCTCAGCTAATTCCCATTGCAAATTTGTTCAAAAAATTCAAAAAGTGCAAGTAAAGCTTCTGAAGATCACTATGTCAGCAGCATTGGTTAGGGCAGTGACCATATGCAGTAAAACAATGTTACTTAACCTGAGACACAAAAAGACAATTCAATAGCAGCTTATGTTTGAAGTTTTATTTAAAATTGCATCCATCTTCTACAATAGATTGCTTTAGCTGTGGAAAATCTAGCAGAATTAACAAGGGCCAGTAAAACTTGAATATTACCATATTCTGAAGCTAACTATCAGACTTAGCTCCTTCTGCATAGAGGATAAAGCTCCATAGAAAGTATTCTTTTCTCCATTCAGTCTGAAAAAAGTCATACTTTACTGAAAAAAGAAATCCCTCCAGTTTCATACTGTCATTCATAAAAAACGACTTCCATATAAGCATCATCATATTGCATGTGGAGACCTTTCGGTAAAATGATACACAGGACATTAGTCAGACTTTGAAACAGAAAAGACAGAGTACTCTTTGGAACTTAAGTCTCAACTCTTCTTTGGTGAAGGAAAATATTTCCTCTGATAATTATGTATCCCTGTCCGTCATGTTCCTTGCTTAGTATGTCAAACATTTTTCATGGTGTAAAAAACAAAATGTCTCTTTTTAAATATTTTTTACCTTGTAGTATCAATGGTAGTCACTTATATTATAATAATTTTGAAAAAAAAAAACCTGTCATTGACATGACAAATAGCTGAAATGGATACCTTTGATTTCTTAATGTGAAGATACATTTCAATTAATTTAAAATTATTTCTTAAATTTTTAAATCAAAATGTAATAAACATTTTAAGCACATGTATTTTGCTAACTTATGAGTTACTATCGTTCATCTATTACGCAGTGTGTCTAATTCCTTAGATTTTCTTATAGCCAAAAGTGTGCACTAATCAACTTTATACTGAAGGGTAGATAAGAGGTAACTGATAAAAATCTAAAATTTGGGGGATTTCAGTGACTTAGTGATGGGAAGGGTGCATTAATAAAGGAAGGATAGTGTATATTGTATAACTGAAACCCAACAATGAACAAATTTGTAACCACAGGGCTTAAATAAATCAACTTTAAAACTTCTAAAATTGTATTAATAAAATGATGCCAAATGTAAACAATTATTCAGAAATACACTTCAGTTCATCAACAGATTATAGTCTTCTAGAAATACTTGTACAATAGAACTTAAAGAGCTAAAAATATGACATTTAAATATGTTAAAATAGTCTTGTCTCCTTCCACAACACATTGCTAATTGGAGTGTGAAATCAAGCATTACCGCATCATTTCTGCCCGATGAGATAATTTTGGTTTTCTTAAGAGCTTTTTGCTAAGACACTTCTTATTTCCAAGAAATAATTTTACTTCTTATTTTAAAAGAAACTATTATTTGCAGTTACCATTCCCAGGTTTATGAATTACATAAAAAACAAACAAAAGAGTTAAATAGGTATAAATTTTTTTCTTTAATATTTCAAGTAAATCTAGAGCAAGGAAACAATTTCTAAATACAGAGACTGAGTCTATTTTTACTACTCCCTTTCATTTAGGAAAATAATTGAAAATCAGTACTTAAAAGCTAAAATAATATCTCCATTATTTTTAAAAATGAATGACTGTACATACATGTGTGTGTATATATATACATTTCTACTTTTAATGGAAATGATTGTCATGCTAAGGCTAGATGCCTAATATTTTAGAAACTGCTAGATCCCTGTTTTTTAAAACGGAACTAATGGAACATATACAACATCCACCTCAAAACTAGAATGTTTATCTATGTTCAATATATTTGAGGAATACTTCACATATTCTTTATATACAGTTCAATGTGAATAATACCAATAAACCAAAATATGACTGTATTACACTGAGTGAGGTTGACAGATTTTTGGATTCTATTATATCAAGTTATTATTTTGTCTAACTTTACTTTTTACCACATAATTTTGGCACTGTATAGACAAGCTTTGGCACTTTGAGGTCAGTTTTAGAGCAATAGCATATTACTGTTCATTTCCTCTTCATAGAAATAAGTTATTCTTAAAATTAACACCTATTAACACCAGTTACAGTATACCCAAGACATAAATCAGCTTAGTTTGTATTATTAGAAATAAATAAAAAATTTAGCTAAGTAATTTGAAAATACTAATGAAAGATGATCATTTTTGGTACTTTACTATTTTTTTTTTTTTTTTTTTGGTTTTTGGGCCACACAGGGGTTACTCCTGGCTATGTGCTCAGAAGTTGCTCCTGGCTTGGGGGACCATATGGGACACCGGGGGATCCAACCGCGGTCCGTCCAAGGCTAGCGCAGGCAAGGCAGGCACCTTACCTTTAGCGCCACCGCCCGGCCCCGATACTTTACTATTTTATGACTATAATTACAACTGTGAATCAGAAGCAGCTTTTGAAAATAAGTATAATTATTAAGCTTTATAGAAGCAATTCTGAACTTGTCACTCACTTTGGATAACTCTACTTTAAAATAGTAATGCTTTACATGCAATTTTCTAAAGGAAAGCAAACACTTAAAAATGCAAAAGAAATCTGTATTTTACTCTAAGTGTAAAAATAAATATTTCACTAAGGAATGGAAAAAAATGAATCACATTTAAATAATTTTATTACACTGGAAGTTGCCAATTCATCTGTGAGTAGTTTCATTGCAGATGAAAAGAAATCAAAATATAGGACAGATGTTGAACAAACCGCATTTAAGTTCTGTCACACACAGGCATTTTTCAAATGATTTTGGCTCATCTATTAAATAAGGTGCATTTTGCTTGATTTTTAAAAAGGGAAACATCAGGAAATATTTAAAGGCCAATTGTTGCCAATTAACTTTGATCAGTAAAATTTCTATTTGAATCTTTCAGATTCTTCTCCTGTCTGAAATAACATACATTTATAAAATCTAGCAAAACAACAACTTGATGATTAATGCCTGTTGGCAGCCTCACCACAAGCTAACTTAGCAGCAGAATTTAAATAAACAACTGTCCCTATTAAGGGAGTAAAATGTAGTTATTGTCATGTTTTCCCATAATGAAGATATGAAAAAACAGTATTTTTTATTCTTCAGAACTCTGCTAACCAACATCATCATGTTTGTCAGAGTTCATAACAAACTTAACTATCTTACAATAACTTCTCATAAATCATAATGGACAAATAAAATCATCAGCAGTTTGAAATAATAAATCTCAACAACCCAAAGAACAGAGGTCAGACTAAGATATCACCCAACCAACTGGACCAGCCAGAAATAAAATTATCTAACCCAATAAAGTAAACATATAGCACAAAGAGCCTTTGCCAATATCGTGAATTCCAATGGCTTCTAAAGTAAACACATCTCAACGAATTTAAAGTAAATTTATCTCAATAACGATGATATAACCGAAAAATTTGTAACTTCTAGTAATTGGCAAAGATGGTATCTAAAATGACTGAAAACAAAAGTCAATTCTTATTTATAGTTAGATAGAATCTAACATCAAAACACAACAGCCAAAGGAAAGTAAAATAAAATACCATAAAGGCAAAACACATTTTTATTTGAGCAATAATTACTTCTTATTCCAACTAGATATTTAAAAATTGCAGTGTAATTTAAAGCCAGTCACCTCTTTCAAGACATGATAACATATGTATAAAAGTAATTAGAACTTACTTCTAAATCATTGAAAAAGAGATGTGTATCTGCCAGGTTGAAAATCATTTCTTCCATTCGAAGTCCAAGGGAAACTGAAGTTGGTGGATCCTAAAAAAAGAATTTTATAGGTCAACGGACATGTATACTTTAGGTTACATGAAATATAATGTGATACCAAGATGGATACTGTTGTAGATTGAAAGCAAGAGCCCCATCGGGAGGCTTGGGTTGCAGCTTCTTTTGGTGTACATGACTTATCCGATGCACAACTATCAGTGACTTTTATTTAAAAATATTCTCAACAGTTGATGATGCTTTGCATAATAAACAAAAAGCATTCTGCTTCAAATACTACAATCTATACACAATCTAGGGCTACTTATACAAATAAAAGAGAGGAAACCCAGCTTTACACATCTGTGGCAGGATCAGGAAATATAGTAGATTGAGAAGACCTTTTATTATACCATGGTCTCTTCACAACACACTGCTGCAAACACCAGAAAAATCAACATTCTATAGATTCATTTCTAAAGGGTAATAAATGCCAATTTTCTTCCAGACAATGACCAGTATTTATGCTATTTATTAGAATTTCCTGCCACTGTTGTATATCCTCAAAGCAGGAGGTGATGACCACTCTGATCACATGGTACTTTGCCTTGTTCATTGAGCTGGTCTTGACCTTTCTGTGACATTATCTAGTCATCCAACTGCAAGGCCCATACACAGAGAGGAGTGCCAGAATTCCAATATTTATTCGGGCTTCTACTCAAAGCTTCAAACTTGCACATTAGTGATGTGCAGCAGCAGACTGTCCCATACAACCCACATTTTAATAGTATTTTGTGGTGTAGACTTTAGGGAAAGGCAAATATTTGCTGTGGGATTTGAGCCACATCTAGCTGTTTTCAGGGTTTATTCCCAGCAGGGATCATGGTCCATACAGGGTACTAGGGTTGGATTCTGGTCAGTAGCAAGCAAGGCAAGCATGCATATCCTCTCTGAATTGTTATTTGCATTTTGTTATGATAAAGCCATGTGGTTTATCAGTTATCTGTAAAGAATAAAGAGATTCTGGGGCCGAGGAGGTGGTGCTAGAGGTAAGGTGTCTGCCTTGCAAATGCTAGCCAAGGAGCGACCACTGTTGAATCCCCTGGCATCCCATATGGTCCCCCCAAGCCAGGGGCAATTTCTAAGAGCTTAGCCAGGGGTAACCTCTGAGCATCAAATGGGTGTGGTCCGAAAAACCAAAAAAAATAAATAAATAAAGAGATTCTGTAAAACAAATATCAAGGACTTAGGATAATTTCTTTTGGACTTCCTGGCAATCAACCAATACAAATTTTGAGATGCATGATATTTAATTTTTTTTCTAAAGAACAAGAATAATCAATTGTTACACTATTTCATTATTGCATCAAAAATGCTGGAAGTACCATGGAATCAACCTGCATCATTATTTCACCCAGGACACTTTTAATTAGAAAGTGTGTTCCTTCAGATGTGCCAAATTTCTGTGACAGTGTATTCTACATATCATTAGTCATAGTTAAGATTATAAAACCTGGGGGCCAGAGCAATAACATAGTGGGTAAGGTGTTTGACTTGCACAGAGTCAACCTGGATTTGATCCCCAGAATTACATATGGTCTCCTAGCCCTTCCTCGAGTAAATTCAGAGCTCAGAGCCAGGAGTAACACCTGACTGCTGCCAGGTATAGCCCACCACCCAAAATTATAAAACTGAGTGAATATAAGATTCTACTACTTAGGGATCAAAGAGATAGAAGAATGTGCAAGGTGCTTGCCTTGCACACAGTCAACTTGAATTCAACTGAGCACAGTATATGGTACTCCAAGACCTTTAGTTGTGATGCCTTGGTACAGAATCATGAATAGCTATACCTAAGTAACTGAGGCCTTGTATAATCTTGCACATCTATCTCAAATACCATCATCCTTATGAGCTTTGAGAAGTAGCAGGTAACTGAATCTAGAGACTATGCCTATCCTTGTTTTCCCATGATGGAATAGAAGACTAGATACTAAACACATTGATCCCACACACAGAAAGAACAATTCCTCTTTTCTTACCTTGGCACATCAGCAAGAGAAAAGATCCTAATAGATGGATGGAGACAGAGGAGCACAGAATCACAGCTTCCGTGCCAGCACCACCCACCTCTTCGATACTGCCCAATTTGGGTAGTGCCAAAATGTCCATGGTATACATTCCTAGGTTTTGAAGGAGTCTCTGAAGCTGCCACTTCAGGAAAACAAGACAAGATAATACTTGCTGACCTCAATTCTTCCAGCCTGTCGCTTTTCTTTCAGATGGCCAACAGTAAAAAAGATGACAAACTACAAAGTATCAACAAAAGTCACTAGCAAAGTCTTAGCTATCCATCCAAGAGCCGCCTTAGAGAGACACATGAAATAATTTCCTTCAAATCCACTCCCTCATACTAGAATATTGCTACTATTTAATATACCCTGTAAAGGATGAAATTTTGTAGAAGAATTAAAAATAACTTACAAGTCAGTAAAGCAAAACGGCCACCAAATCTTAGATTTGTAGGAAATTCTTCAAGCAAGGGATTGAATTTATCAGAAAGCATGAAGGAAAAAGCAACTGTGCAAAAAATACCCTAGAGCAGAATTAAGCTGTAGGGAGAGTCCCAACAGCTGTTTCTAAAACAAAACACCTGACTAAGGTGTTTACTCCCTCCAGTTCAAGCCAATAAAAATTCACTAACTTGTCTCATAATCATGTCAATGATTTCTTTTTATGTAGCAAAGCAGAAGAGACTCACCACATTGATTTAATTGCCAATTCTGGAATTTATGTGCCATGGCATTGTTACTTTTGAAAAAGAATTATTTTGCCTTGATTTGCTAGTTCATTTATATGGCCATCAAAAGAAATACTCCATTGTTTGCTAATATATAGCATACTTTAACTTTTCTTCATAAATTACAGTAATAACTTGCTAGTAGGAATACTAATAAATTTTAAAGGCTTGTTCAGTCTTGTGGTCAAATACAACACAGATGTTGGCCTTATTTACCTTTTAATGTTTTTCTCTTTTGTTATTAGCTGTCATTCCTTAACGGTTTTATACCTGCCACTCTGCAGCATTACTATGATTCATTTACAACACCAAAAGAAGAGTTTGACAGTGAACCAGGATAAAAGAAACTTAGAAATGGGAGAATCTAGCAAAAAATCAGAGAGCCTCAAAAACTTTTAAAACTACAATCCACAGGGTCTGGAGAGATAGTACAGTGGATAGGGCATTTGCCTTGCATACGGCTGACCTGGATTCAATCCCTGGAATTTTATATAGTCCCCCAAACCTTCCAGGAGTAATTCCTGAATGCAGAGACAGGAGTAATCAGAACACCACCGTGCATATTCCAAAATCAAAAATAAATAAACTATAATTATTAAAAATACATAAATTTTAATTTTTACTCATAATTAGTAATCACTTCTTCTTCCTTACCCTCATCTCATATACAAGAATACACAGTTGACCTACATGTTTGGAAAAAACAAGCTTTTCTCACTCTGCTGAGTGTACCCTGATTATTTTCCATTTCTTAGTTCTCCAGTATGTGGTGGTTTACAGTTCAGAAAGCAGAACTTTCTAAACTGCAGGGCTCCTTAAACTTTTTCCAATCACAACCAGTTTTAACCCAAGAAATGCAACATGGGTGAGTGCTGTCGGGAACACTTTGGGTTTATGATTCATGGTATATTTTTTTAAAGGAATTTGTTCTCTTTTTCTTTCTTTTCTTTGTTTTGGGGAGGGGGTCACACCCAGCAGTGCTCAGCTCAGGGTTACTCCTGGCTCTGTGGTCAGACGTTGCTTGGGGGACCAAATGGGATGCCGGAATCAAATAGGTGCCTATCCTGTGTTGGTCACATGTAAGACAAACTCCCTACCACTGTGCTATCACTCCAGTCCCCATGCATTGTATTTTTAATTATCTCTTTCTGTTTATTGAATGTTCAGAAATCTTCTACTGTTGCCAAATTTCCCCCATCCCGCATTGTGCCTCAGATAGAGTGATGATCCCCAGTTTCAGAGGTCAGGCTCTAGAGGTCACCTACATTTTTTCTGGAAGACCAGAAAAGTGACTGACAACAGTGCTTGACTTGTTCATGGAAAGCGAGCTGGCAAGTGCAATGATCTCAACTGAAATATTCATCTTCAAGGAAATCAGCAGCAGAGCAGATATATCTCGCGGTCTGTAGATAATATTTATTTATTTATTTGGTTTTTAGGCTACACCCAGTGATGCTCAGGGGTTACCCCTGGCTATGCGTTCAAAAATCGCTCCTAATTTGAGGGACCATATGGGACTCCAGGGTATCAAAGACAGGCTCGTTCTAGGTCAGCTGCTTGCAAGGCAAACTCCCTCCTTCTGTATAACTGCTCTGGCCCCTTTGAATCATCATCTAAATTAAGAATGGAATCCTTCTCAGGTGGAGGCTAAATTTTGTTTACCAATTAAAAATACCTTTTGATATCTTTAAATTTATTCAGATCTGTCTATAATAAGATAATGTCACCAAAGTTAACACTGAACAGTTAAAATCCAGATTTAACTCGATGGCTTATTTTGTCCTATTTAGTAGAAGATGAAAAACTCGTATTTTTTCAGACCCAATCTGAGACATAAAAGTCCTCATGTCTTTGGCTTAATCTTACTTTTCTTGTACTTTGCAATAACAAATTCCAGAGCTGCAGTTATGAAATGGTTGCTTTTTAAACGCCGTTTTGGGGTTATATAACTATTGAAACAGTATTTAGAACTTCTCTTCCTCTTCAAAGAAACATCTCATTTGAAGTAAACCTCACTGTCCAATGTTTCCATTTTTTTTTAAACCTGACCCTTCTGCGGCACTTGCGAAGCTGTTTAATCTCTTTGTCACATTTCTCTTTTCCTGCTAACTTTGGCATAATCAGCCTTATCTGAGAATTTTCTTAGAATCTGATTATTTATTGTCTATCTCTCTCTCCCCTTTTTTGGGGGGGAATGGGTGTACACCTGGCAGCACTTAGTGTTTATTCCTGGCTCTATGCTCAGAAATTCCTCCTGGCATGCTCGAGGGATCATTTGGGATTCTGGATTTGAACCACCATCCTTCTGCATGCAAGGCAAACACCCTACCTCCACGCTGTCTCTCCGGCCACTTATTGTCTATCTCTTAAATGTTGGTCATTAGGACTTTTTTTTTTTTTTTTTTTTTTTGTGTGTGTTTGGGACATACCCGACGGTGCTCAGGAGTTATTCCTGACTGTCTGCTCAGAAATAACTCCTGGCGGGCACAGGGGACCATATGGGACACCGGTATTCCAACCAACCACCTTTGGTCCTGGATCGGCTGCTTGCAAGGCAAACACCGCTGTGCTATCTCTCCGGGCCCGGTCATTAGGACTTTTCACCCACACTCTTCCATTGCCCTTTGTATAGACTGAAGGTCTCAACTTGTCACTCCACTCACCTCTATTACAGATCTTTAATGAAAGCCCAGATTAATGTTCAGTTTCTCCCTGGATGCTCAAAAGTATAGCTGAAAATGGGCTTCACTCATATTTTGACTACGCATATTTTCCTAATTATATAAAGTATTCACACTTTAGGATATTGGCACCAAGCCAAGTCCAAATCTTGACATTCTTTTAAACAGCCTTTTTTTTTACACTACATCAAACTTTCAATCAGTTGTGACACACTACCATTTAAGTAGTGGAATTCATACCTTGCTATAATCACCCTACTTTCCTCACACTCACTTTTTTGAGAGATCTGGAAGGCTCCTGTATTGGGCTCTATGCTCAGGCTCTTACTATCTTCTTTTTATCCTCTCATCTCAGTTAGGGAACTTCTAAGACCTTCAAAAATATGAAAGGCCTGCTTCTTACACACCTCCTCACCATGGTACCAGTTTGTTTTCTCAAGCTATGTTTAAAATCAGGAAATCGTTTCTTCAAAAGATGACTAGGTGGAATCTTAATATAAAAGCAAATTGGCTCTGATGGAAATTACCTCTAAAGACCTAGAAGAATTCTAGGGCAAAGAACCATTAGTCTGTTAGTTTATTCATATATTTTTTCACATCATGAACTAGTAATCAATCCTTCTCCCTTACCCTTGCTCCACATACAAGAATACACAGCTGAACAAGTTTGGCAAAACAAGATTTTCTCACTCTGCTGAGTGTACCCTGATTATTTTCCATTTCCTAGCTCTCCAGTATGTGGCAGTTTACAGTTCAGAAAACAGAACTTTCTAAACTTTTTCCAATCACAACCAGTTTTAACCCAAGAAATGCAACATGGATGAGTGCTGTCAGAAACACTTTGGATTTGTAATGCATTGTAGTTTTTATTAATTTTTAATTTAACTTATGTTTAGAAACCTTTTTCTGTTGCCAAATTATTCTCTTTTCCTGTATTTTGACCCAGATAGGGTTATGAACTCTCATCCACCCAGTTTCAGAGACCAAGTTCTAGATGACACTTACTATTTTGCTTGAAGACCAGAAAACTGACTAACAATGGTCAACTCTTTCTAAGCTTGCATTATACTTCCTGCTCCCCCAAGTGCTCCTTCATGTTCTGACCCTCCTCTATGACTTTGTGGCTAGATATGGTTCCTACAAACTACCACAGCTGTTGTATTCTTGTTCAAGAGGATCCTGGTGTTTATTATTTAGCATTCATTTTTCATCCTTGGACTCTAGCACAATGCATGTTACAATACTCTCACAATATTTGGTGAGGGATAAGTGAAGTGTTTTTCAAATAGTTTTAGTAAAGAAAAAATATTAAATTGCTCTTTACTTATTAGTGTTTAATGTTGGAATAAAAAATTCCTAGATATCAAATTAAAACACAGGTATTAGATCCTAAATTTACTTATTTACCTAAATTAGCATTAATGTATTAGTAAAGCTTGTTTACAACTAAAGAGCAGCTCAATCTTGCAATAATTGTTTGTAAGCCATAACAATTAAGGGGATAAAACTATAATAAGATCAGCATACAACAGTTGTGAGGTTTCAGGGGACAGAAATTGTGCAGCCTGTCATTCTTACCCTCAAAGGCACCAGCAATATAATATAACACCATACACTTTTGTATAAGCACAGTAAAAAGGGGGAAACCTTATGCACATAAACAAGATCTTATCTTCTAGGGATAAGAACTCATACTTTTTATAATACAGGGGTGCCTCCCACTCTGAACATGTGTCATGTGGACCCAACTTAGACTCCCTGAGATGGGACAGTGATCATCCAACCCTGAACCTCAGATTCCAGACATAGAACAGATATAGTTCCCTGCAACACCAGGAACCAAAATCCCTCTGGGAAATTCCTAATACTGCTCTAGCACCAACTTGAGCCAGTTTTGATATGACATCCTGACAATGAGGAAATGGCAACAACTTGATATAAGAGCAGGTTGTCCTATAACATCACCTAACAGTAAGATGAAATCAGAAGGCATGTTGACTTTTGATCTGTGCATAAACCAAGAGTACTAACTACAGAATACTGACTTGGACAACCATGACTGGGCAGAACTTATTCTGAGACCAATAAGAAAGACCCTACCCTAGGCTTTAGCCTAGCACTTGTATAAAAATCAAGATCTCTAATTCAGAGGTCTGACTTTGACAGCTGAGACTGAGCAGCACTTCTGGAACCATAATGAAGACTCTATCCTAGGCTTTGGTCGAGAATCTGAGCAAAAACCAAGACCACTTATTACAGAAGACTGATTATAACAACAGTGATGGAATAGAACCTCTAGAACCATAAAGAAAGACACTCTCCTAGACTTTGTCCTATGACCTGTGCAAATACCAAGATCTCTAGTTAAAGAGGCCTGATTTTATCATCCACAAGTGAGCAGAAATTTTCCTGCCACCATAAAAAGACCTTGGGGTGTGGTAATGAGCATGTATAGTAGTTGTTCCCATGGCAGTATGCTTCAAGGGCAGAGAAGCCCTGAATTTCTTAGGCCAAGGGATTTCCCTTTCTTACTTTCCCAATACTTACTGTGCCTATGCAAAAAAAAAAAAAAAAAAAAAAAGAAGGGGGGGAAGCACAAAACCTTGCCACACCAGAACTCCTCCCTTTGTTTTTTTTATTTTTATTTATTTTTTATTTTTTTCTTTCTTTTTCACTTTTGTGGTTATTATTCGTTTATTTGTTTGTTTTTGCTGAGTGCTTTTTATTTTCTTTTGGTAGTTACTGTCTTTTTTTTTTTACTGTTGTTTGTTGGCTTTTTTATGCTATGTTTTACTTTCTTTTTCTTTTCTTTTTCTTTTTCTTTTCTTTTCTTTTCTTTCTTTTTTTTTTTTTTTTTTTGGTCTTCTCAGAGCAGAACCACACAACCTGTTCATGAGGTGAAAAAAAAGAATGATACCAGGACCAAACAGCCATATGAACATTGAGTGGAAAATAAAAAATGATCAAACTTCAACAAAACCCATCTACAACAAGCTATACACAGAGGGAAACAGTTACACTAGCACTCTGGGGGACAAAAGAGGGAGATATGGGACACATGCTGGGAAAAGGGGTAGAGGGAGGACAACCCTGGTGATGGAAATGGCCCTGATCAATTGTCACTATGTACCGTATTTTCCAGCGAATAAGACGGCTTTTGAAACAAAAAAAGTCAACCGAAAATTGGGGATCGTCTTATACGCTGAGTATATCCCAAAAAATGTTTCAATATGCCCCTAAACGAAACCAAAAAAATCAGGCCGCAGAGTTTCCAAATTTCTTTCTTGGGGGCTCCCAAACAGTACTCAGGAGATCTGGGGGGCCACTTCTGGCAAAACCCAGCTAGGGTCCGAGGATGGGATGTCGTTTGGTTCATGTAGTGAGGGAAGTTAACTGAGGCCACCAGGGAATTGCCAGAAAAGGTGCCTATGATAAGGGACCAATCACTGCAAGGCTGCTTGGACCGCCTCTCTAACTCAGCCAATCCAAGCAGGTTTTTTATGCATGCAAATTAGACAATGTTCTGGACCCGAATCTACACTGTCAAAAGCCTGCTCAGATTGGCCAAAGTCAGAGAGAAAGTCTATGACAGTATGACCTCTGGACCTTTGCCTGTTGTGAGTGGATCACTGGTACATGAGCACAGGAACACATGCAGCACATGCAGCACAGGAACATTCTGTCTAATACAGCGAATATAGGCCTAAACCTATGTTTTAACTGCAACATTAGGGGGTCGTCTTACATGCCCAGTCGTCTTATATGCTGGAAAATACGGTACCTCAAATATTACTGTGAAAGATTTGTTACTCACTTTTGGTCACAATAAAAATTATTTAAAAATATTTATGAGTTTTATATTTTACAAATTAAATCTTAAGTGCAACGAAACATAGCTCCCTGGTCAAAAATACCTAGTACAGTAAAAAAGCTCAACGAAAAAAAATACAATCAAGTGCTTTTTATTTTATGGGTTATCGTTTTTCTTCTTTAATGAAAATGTAAGTTTACAATAGTGCTTGATGCCCAGGCAGAGAGAATCATATCAAATTTTTTATTATAAAAATAATATAAAGAATATCCAATACTGTGAGACCATGCACATACACACACAGAAAAATGAAAATTCCATCCTGCTCTCAAATTATTTTAATGTGATAATCAAATAGAAATTGCTTAAAATCATTATAATAAAGTGAAGGAACCTGTTGCAATCATAGGATCATTATAGTTTCCTATCACTAATTATGTCCATTGAAGAAAAAACATTATATAAAAAAATAATCGGGGTTGGAGAGATAGCATGGAGGTAGAGCATTTGCTTTGCATGCAGAAGGACGGTGATTCAAAATCCCTGCATTCCATATGGTCCCCTGACCTGCCAGGAGTGATTTCTGAGCAGAGAGCCAGGAGTAACCACTGAGCACTGTCGGATGCTATCCAAAAACAAACAAAAAATTTAAAAATTAAAGAACAATAAAAGGAGATGAATTCATTACTAGGCCTAAAACAATATTGTTGTTTTCATTTTGTATCAAATAATTTCATTTTGGATTAAACGATGTTTAATTATTCCACTGCTTTAAGGCCTTTATTTCTGAACTGCCCATGAAGACCAAAGTTATTCTTTTCCTAAGTCATTAGTATAACTCCTGGTCTTTAAATTTTTTTTTGTTGTTTCTTGATATCTGATCACTTTTAATCTGAACACTGCCAATGACACTTGATAATCATGTGAAAAAATGTAAATACAGTATATGTTCTCCACAAAATAGAAATAAAAATTTACAATGCCAGCACTAGAGATAAATATTTATCAGTTTTGAACCCATATACTAAAATTCTATAATTTGGTTAGAAAGAAAAGAGTATCTATATGTGTCTGTGGGTGTTCACACTGCAAAATTGGCGTAAGGTCTCTTCCTGCCCTGGCTAGTTTCACAGATGAGCTAGGCAGTGGTTTCCAACCACAGGTCCACAGAAATTTCCTGCTGCTCCTGAAAACATCTGTAGACGCAACAAGATCCAGGCATACCATATGTCAAGTGGCAATAACTTTCACTGACCAAAGGAAATTTCTGAGACCATCAATGGTCTGCAGACTGGTGGTTGAAAACCACTGACTTAAGGGCATTTGAAAAAAGTTTAAGATCATTAAATTCATGTGTTTCTTTAGGAATTGGGAAATAATTCAGAGGGTTACTGTCCATGTTTTGCATGCAAGAAGCCTCAGTTCCATACCTAACACCAGATGGTCTCCTGGTATAGACCTGAGATGAGACTTCAAAACAAACTCCAAAGCATACTTTTAATAAACACAATCCAAAGCAATTCAGTAATTGGGCATTACTAAGATTTCAGCCCCCAGAGAAAGGCTTTGCTCCCCTTGTACATCTGTACCACTTGTTTCTCTGCTTCAGACCAGCAATTCTCACACTTGCTTAATAATAGTACTAGAGTAAGTGATGAAGCCATTCAGTCAATAGAGGCATTCGCAGAGGCAGTTTGCTTCATGTCAGATAATAAAGTACAATGTAAATTATACTAATAACTTACAGGCAATGAAGCCTTGCAAACAGGGTAGAAAAATATGAATAATGTATAGTCATGATTGTTCTACACTATAATCAAATTGTTTAGACAGGAATAGTAATGTTGTTATTTACTAGTTATTGGAGGGCTAATTAAGTTACTCAACTTTTGTGGTTTAAGTCCATCAATAAATTGTTAATAAATTTTTACTTCAGTGACTAATATTGGCAGTATATCTAATGTCTGCAGTTTCTGGCAAGTATTCAGTAGCTTGCAACCATTACAACTACTGTTGTTATTTTTATTGTTTCTATTACTCCAATAGCTGAAGGTCAATCCAGTCGTGGAATTCCATGTTTTGACTACAAAAGAATATATCTTTAGATAGGATATGAAGTTCAAGATTAAAAGCAATAAAAATCTTAAATTCCTCATTATGGTATCTTTAAGGTGAACATACTTTTAAGAGTCCATTAATCATGAAAACTAGTTGTGTGGAAGTTAAATTAAGAATATGTAATGTGACTGCTCCCAGGATAAACTGTCATTGTTCTTCCCAAAGAGGCCAATCAAGCTCTGTAAAAAAACAGTCATTTCAATAAACAATTCATTGAGCACTGTATTTTTTTTTAAATCAATGACATGGGCTAGAGAGAGAGTACAGAGGATAAGGCACTATTTTTCCATGTGGCTAGCTCAGAGTTGATCCCTGGTATTACGTATATTTATATAGTCTCTTGATTCTGCCAGGTTTCATTTCTTTTTTTTTCCTTTTTACTTTTCGTGGGAGTTAGTTTTGGGGCCACACTCAGTGACTCAGTGAGCTATACGCTCAGAAATCACTCCTGGTTTGGGGGACCATATGAGACACCAAGGATCAAACCAGGTCCATCCTGGATCTACCACATGCAAGGCAAGAGCAGTATTGCTGTGCTATTGCTCCACCTCCTCAAGTTTCATTTCTGAGCACAGAGACAGAAATAACCCCTGGACACCACCAGGAGTAGACTTCCTATCTCTTAAATCAATGGTTTGCATTGATGTTTTACTATCTCTTTAAGTTGTTTTATCTATATTATTTAATCATTAACAGGTCAAACTTTTTCATTGGTTTTGTTTGTTTGTTTGTTTGGGGGCCATACCTGATGGCACTCAGAGTTTACTCCTGGGTATGCACTCAGAAATCACTCCTGGCTTGGGGGAACATATGAGACACTGGGGTATAGAACAATAGCCTGTACTAGGCTAGTGCATGCAAGGCAGATGCCTTACCACTTGCGCCATCGCTCTGGCGCCAACAGGTCAAACTTTGTAAATAGGAATTTATATATTTCAAATATTTGTCAACTATCAATTAATACATAACTATGGAGATTAGATCTTGCTAAAATCTTAAATATGCCTAAGTTAATAAACAAATAACCGGTAATGATCAGCAATTATTGAGGCATATACCTAATTAGTTTGTTTAGTGTATAGTCTCTGAAAACTTCCATTGATTACCTAATTCCAGTGCATTTAGCATATCATAAATAGCATCATATTTTTTAAAGTATAATTTTGAGGAATACCTTAAGAGTATTAACAAAAAATGAAATTACATAGTATAATAGTTCTTCCCAAAACAGCAACTCTGCTTGAGACATCTAACTATGGTGTTGGTAGGAATTGAAAATTTTTTCAATCTTTACCTTCCTGATATGACTATTATTTAGCTGTATTTAGTGTAAATAAATAATACCTTCTAGCTTAAAGTTACTAGACAACTTTTCTTTTGCTAAATATTTTCACAAATATTTTCAAGAAAACTATATATATATAGAAAATATGTAAAGCTAGACTTCAGCCTCAGGAGACTAGTGGAATTTACTTGGGATGTTATTCACTAACCATGAAGCAGATCTAGATATTAAGCATATCAGTTCATTGGTTAATAAACATATTGCTAGTGAACTGAAATGCATTATGCACATGAAAAATAAGAGGGGAAAGGGCCCGGAGAGATAGCATAGTGGTGTTTGCCTTGCAAGCAAGCCAATCCAGGACCTAAGGTGGTTGGTTCAAATCCCGGTGTCCCAGATGGTCCCCTGTGCCTGCCAGGAGTGATTTCTGAGCAGACAGCCAAGAATAACCCCTGAGCACTGCTGGGTGTGGCCCAAAAACCAAAACCAAAAAAAAAAAAAAAAGAGGGGAAAGTGCTGACTGCAAGATTATTCAGCATGATTAGGAAGTCTACAGTAATATTGTAGAGCCATTTAGGGTGAGAATATAATCATGAAAATCTCAAATCAGAAAGTACTTCAGTTTTATCCCAAAACTTTGGCATACCAAAAAACAGTTGTCTAAACTAGCCATTTGCAGTAAGAATTGTCCTTTTATATGTAGATCTCCTATGATATGCTAAACTGATTGCTTTTATGATTAATAAAAAACAAACTCTTCAATTTTCTCTTTCCTGTCTTTGAGTCAAATAGGATATACAGAAGAAGCAAAAAGTCCTGATAATATACTGTTGAAAGAATCTATTCAACCAGCATATTTAAGTTTTAAAAATTACAACATCAGATGTTTTGTATCCCTTACTGCAGATCTGTATATCTTGACCACAAAATAAATAAATAGAACTTGAATTTATTCTTTGAATCTAGTTATTTATTTGTAGGAAATCTAGGGAACAAAGAAGAATGTGGTAAAATATAACTGGAACACAAGGAGAAAAACAGTCTCAAGAATGCTAAGAGGGGCCAGAGTAAAATATATATAAAATATTATAAAAATATTTTTCTCCAATAGGGGAAACATTCTAGAAAGTAGAAATGTATATAAATAAAAATTTCTCTCAACAATATAATATTACATATGAAAAATATAAGTTTTACATAGAGATTCCATGGTCAAAATGAATAATTTCTTGCAGCTATTGAGCCATCTGTGCTTGGTGGGCTAAGGAGACCATATGAAGTATCAGGGATCAAACCTAGGTCAGTCATGTGCAAAGTAAGCACCTTACCCACCATATGCTATATTATCTATCAAATCCCTGAATAACTTTTCTTAATCCAAAATCAGGAATGAACCAAGGATGCTCATTTTTATCATTTCTATTTAAAATAGAAATCTGACTTCTATTCCATTACTTCCTTTATCATATTTTTCCTCCTCCACTCTTGATATATGGGTGACATGGGAGAGTGCTATAGCTTTATATACAAAATACAGACTCAATGACACCAAATACATGAGATCCAAACTACAAAGACCGAACTTTGAAATGTGCTTGTCAAGGTGGTAGGTGAGATGGGGGTCAGGGGGAGGGAGCATAGGAACACTGGTGAAGGAAAGTTGACAGTGGTGGTGGGATTCCTGTTGTAATGTTGTATGCATGAAACTTAACATTCAATAATTTTGTAAATCACAGTTCTTTAATTAAATAAAGACTTTTTCTTAAAGAAACAGAAGTCCAAACTAAAGCTAAGAAAAAGAGGTAAGGGCCCGAAGAGATAGCACAGCGGCGTTTGCCTTGCAAACGGCCGATCCAGGACCAAAGGTGGTTGGTTCGAATCCCGGTGTCCCATATGGTCCCCCGTGCCTGCCAGGAGCTATTTCTGAGCAGACAGCCAGGAGTAACCCCTGAGCAATGCCGGGTGTGACCCAAAAACCAAAAAAAAAAAAAAAAGAAAAAAAAGAAAAAAAAAAGAAAAAGAGGTAAAAGGCTTTTAACATAGTTAGGAGGAGGAGAAGCAAAGCTGATATAATCTCATATGTACAACTCTGAAAATTGCATATATACACAAACTGTAAAAATTACTTTATGAATTCCAACAGGATATGAAATAGAAACATACAATTTAATCATACTTTTATAAATAGTAAGCAGTCTGAAAGGGAATTAAAAATAATTTTAATTGTAATATCATCAAAAGAATAAAATGCTTAGGAATAAATTTAGCTAATGAAACTTTACACAGAGTAGAAATCAGCCACCTCAAAATATATCCTTTGGGGGCCGGAGAGATGGCATGGAAGTAGGGCATTAGCCTTGCATGCAGAAGATCGGTAGAATCCCAGCATCTCATATGGTCCCAGAGCCTGCCAGGAGCAATTTCTGAGCATAGAGCTAGAAATAACCACTGAGCACTCACTGCAGGGTTTGATCCAAAAGCAAAAACAAACAAACAAACAAAATGTCCTCTGCAAAAGATTGATTTAATGGGAGAGGCTCTTAAAGACTGTCTTTTGTGAGAGATATTTACATGTAAACTCTCAGGAAGGCCTTTCCTTTCAGGGTTCCTAATACAATGGGGAACCTTAATCTTATCTTTTCAATGAGAGAAGGCTAATCTTCAATCTTCATACTTTTGTTTTTCTGCCTCTCCTCAGATCCTTCTAACTAGTCCCTTCCTTTTCTCCTCCCCAAGTGTTGCTGTGTTAGCTAGTGTTTTAAAGATGCATCTAAAATCATATGGCAAAATAAGTCTTTCTAGATCTCGACTATACAAATAGTATACATGTTATTACTAAGTTTTAATTTATTTTCCTCTTGGCACTTTTCCTGATGTTTATTTATTTGCCCATGCCTTAAAGAACACAGAGGTACGGAATCATTTTGTGCCCCCATGG
This sequence comes from Suncus etruscus, assembly GCF_024139225.1. Taxonomy (NCBI): domain Eukaryota; kingdom Metazoa; phylum Chordata; class Mammalia; order Eulipotyphla; family Soricidae; genus Suncus; species Suncus etruscus. The sequence goes on along the minus strand of NC_064857.1, from coordinate 25,050,454 downwards.
CAAAACTACACTAACTTTTAGCTACAATTAGTGGACGCAGAGAATTGACATATGAAAAGCCTGAAAGATATGTTTGTTTACTATTAGATGTTAATAGTACAGATAAAATAATGGCATAACTATCATAGTTTAACAAAAGTGGCTGTATTGGGGCCAAAAAGATAATATAGGTAGGGCACTTGCCTTATACATAGCTGACTTTATATCATATATAGTCCTGCGAGTTCTACCTATAGCAAATCTGAGCACAGCTAAGTGAGACCTCAGATCCACCCCACTGAAAATCATAAACAAAATATACCAAATAAAAATGTGTGGTATATTCATTACACATTAGTATAGAATAGTATCCCATCTTTAAAAGAAAGCAAGAAAATTCTAGTAGATCCCATAATATCAATGAGAACACTATGCTACATAAGATAAGCCAACTGTCAAAACGAGAACATAGACTGGTTGTCAGGTGGGAAAAGGAAAAAAAAATGATGGCTTGCTTAATGGTACTACCTAGAGTTGCAAGGTGAAAGCAGTTTTGGAAGGACCAGAGATATACTACAGTAGGTTAAGCACATGCCTTGCACACATGACCAGAGTTCAGTCCCTGACACTACAGCAGTCCTTCTTGGGCCCTAATGTTGAAAGGTCAGTTTGCTTAAAGAATTGCCAGAGTGACAACTAAATTCCTGATTATATCTTAGAGCAACTTTCCCCCAATTTTATTAAATTTATACTAAAGTTTATAAATAAAAAATATAATTTTTGAAACTTATTCTGAAATAAAATACTAAAGCAGAAAGCACAGTGATAAAAATACAAATAAAACCAGATTAACTCTGACTGGAAAGTGTTAAAGCCAGAATAGATTGCAGTGAATATAGTTGGTATATGCTTGGACATTTCTTTAATAAAAAAATTTTTAATCAGGCCTAAAGAGATAGTAGGGTGGTTACAGCATAAACCTGGCCTGGGTTCTGGTCTTCTGCATCCTGTGTGGTCCCCAAGCGTCACCAAGAGTAATTCCTGAGAGCAAAGTAATTCCTGAGTAACTCTTGACACTCCAGGTATGACCCCAAACAAAAAATATATATAAAAATATTCACTGAAAGTTATTTTGGAGGTTATTAAAGTATTTTTAGAAGTATAACACCATGATTTAATGTTGTTAATTATTAATTATTTTGTTAATTATTTTTAAAGTATAAATCACATTGAAATCAAACTTCAAATTCATTGAGTGCATTTTATTTCAGGGGTCCATGGTAAAAATTAACACCTGTGCATATATTAATTCACCACTAGCAGTCTAATTTTGTCTTTCATTATAAAGAGTATTTCCTGTCCCAGACTTACCTACTTTCATTTTCCCTTTCCTTATAGTCATCAATAATTTTTCTCCTCTATATATCTTATGAGTGAATATAAATGTTTTACTTTCTTCTGACTTAGTTCATTAAGCAGTATACATCCATGTGGTAAAAAAATAATAGAATTTCACTGTGCATAAATACCAGTAATCCAGATTAATGTGAGATTTAGAATATCTGAAAGAATAATGTCCAGACTGTGCTTGCCTGCATTAAGTTTACTGTTTTTGTCATATTAAATGTTTTATTTATTTATTTATTTATTTATTTATTTATTTATTTATTTATTTATTTATTTATTTATTTTCAGAGAGACTTCTGACCAAAGTCACAAGGACCTTGTACACAAACATTTAGGAACAGCAATGTCACAGTGCAACACTGATGAAAGAATTTTCAATATCAGTGAGGAACAAAAGAACCTAGAAGAATCTTATTTAGGAAGTCTGACATTTATTGTTTGGTTGTGTGGATGCTGCAGATCTTGATTATTTTTTTGATTAACAGCCTTATGTTATTATTTTATATTCTACTATTGACCATTTCTTTCTAGTATAATGACTATAGGAACTAGACAATTCCAGTTATAACTAATATAAAGATACTTAATATTTTTATTTGTGAAGAGAACCTACATTTTTTTCCTGGGTAATTTAGAGTAAATTAATTTAATATAATTCTGCTCCAAAGAAGGACTGCTGTTGAATATACATTTACTCTATACCAACAGCCACCTATATTAATTTATATGCTCCCTAAAGACAGGAATTATGAACAGACACTCGCTTACCTACTATTTAAGTAGCCAATAAATTGTAGAAACTAATGTTCTGAATGATTGTTTTAGCCCAGATAAAAAGCAGTGACTTGACCAGTGATCACAGGTAGGTGTGTCCTGAGTACTGGCTACTGAATAACAGCAAATATCTTGTGTGTGCAATTTGAGATGCCATGAGATAGTCCAGTTTTCTAAATGACTGCATTGATATTTTCATGGCCACTAACCCTAAACTACTATATGCTGGAAGCCTTTAATACTAACTACTATTTCTCATCTGACAAAGTCTTCTGAAGAAGTCTAAACATGGTGTAGTTCTTAAGTGAAGATGAGCACATGATATTATTTTTCTCAAAAGGGACACAAGTTGCTCCAGGCCCCAAATGAGGTGGAGCAGAGGCTACTTTCATATGAGTGTCTCTTTGTTTCTGTTTGGTTGTTTGTTTTAGTTTTGGGGCCATACCCATTTGACACTCAGGGGTTACTCCTGACTATGCTCTCAGAAATCACTCCTGGCTTGGGGGACCATATAGGACGCCAGGGGATTGAACCTGGTTATGTCCTTAAGCTAGCGCTTGCAAGGCAGATGCCTTACCTCTAGTGCCACTGCTCCGGCCCCTTTATTCCAGTGTCCAAGTCGAAATTTTGTTGCTCAGATTCGTTTTTGTTGTTCATTTATGCTAAGAAATACTAAGTGATTGGGGACTATAATATTTGATGTGCAAATATGTAGTTGATTTTTATTATTTAAGTATTGTGAAGTCATTTGGAGGATTGATTGTATGCAAATACCTCTGATTCCTGCTGACCTTAAATGGAAACTTGACTTATAGTTTTAAAAACAATGTGTTGCTTTATCCCCTCTATCCTTTCCATTTGCTGTTGGAAATTGAAACTGGATTTCTCAGACTTGGTTATGGCAATCTGGCACTCTCCAGGAGTCACATACTTGCTATGGCATCAATGATCACAACAGCAGTGTGATCAAAACTTAAGGCCAGGATCAAACTCAAGGCCTGATGCATACAGGCAGGTGCTCTGCTATTAGGTCATACCTCTGGCCCCAATTAAATCTATTTCCAGTGACAAGCGCAACAATCTCACAAAAGACAGACATGTAGATAGACACACACACAGACACACACATGCATGTGCGCACACATACACACACAGAAGGCTAATTCAAGTTATTTTCTTAATTGCTTTTAATGCTCTGTCAAAAAAATCTCTCCTTGTGACTCAGAGAAATCAGTCTTTTGAAGTTCAAAATAAGGAGTTAATTTTTTTTCTTTTTTAATTGAAATAACCATGATTTACAAAGTCATACACAATTGTATTTTATATTTCAACACCAATGTGGCTCAAAGATAGAACATGTGGCATGTATGAGGCTCTGGTTTTCATCTTTGGTACTGGCAACACTTCCCCAAATTTAATTTGCTTTTATTTTGGGAAAGAGGGGGGTTTAAGAATGGAATACTTAGGGGCTGAAGAGATAGCACAGTGGTAGGACCTTTGTCTTGCACGTGGCTGATCCAGGACAGACCTGGGTTCGATCCCCAGAGTCCCAGATGGTTCCCCAAACCAGGAGCGATTTCTGAGTGCAGAGCCAGGAGTAACCCCTGAACATCACCAGGTGTGGCCCGTCTCCAAAAAAGGCTCTTTCCTTGCATGCAGCTGACTCAGTTTCTATCTTCAGTACCCCACATGAACTCCTGATCCCCTCTCGGAGTGATTCCTGACTACAGAGCCACAATTAAGCATTACTGGGTGTGGTTCACAACCATTTTTTAAAAACTGAAAGAAAAAAAGAATGGAATACAGAATGGTTTTTGTGCAGAATACAAGTAAAATACTTTCTTATTTCTCTAAAATTGTCCAAGCTAACCATGAAAATACCTATTCTTTTTTTATGTTACTATTTTGTAAGACACATTACAAGGTTTTTAGTTGTGATTTAACCATGCCACAGGTGCCAAAAATTACACTAGGTCTTATGTAGTTTAAAATAAGAACTATGTCATTTAAGTTTTATTATTTAAACTTAAAAGAAGAGTAATGCTGGGGCTGGAGAGATAGCATGGAGGTAAGGCGTTTGCCTTTCATGCAGAAGGTCATTGGTTCAAATCCCGGCATCCCATATGGTCCCCCGTGCCTGCCAGGAGCGATTTCTGAGCATGGAGCCAAAAGTAAACCCTGAGCACTGCTGAGTGTGACCCAAAATCAAACCAAAAAAAAAAAAAAAAAGATAAATGCTTAAATGGAAGTAATTTCTCTTGTTTATCTGTCCTAGTAAGACATTCGAAGAAAAAGTGTTCTATTTTTAACGTAGCCTGATTCCTATTTATATAGACACTCATATATTTTACTCTTTTTCTTTTTCATCTTGTTTTTCTCTACTAAAAAAGAAAACAATTTAATGGTTAAAAAATAAACAAGAAAATACAAGTGATAAAAATTTCCCCAATTTAAATTTTTTGAGAATTAAAAAAAAACATAAAAATCCTTGTCACTGTTTTAATTTCCAAAAGTAAATTGCATTCTGATTTAAGAACTGGATTCAAGAGATTATTTATATTGGGAATTTATTTTACTGAAAGGCAAAATAGAATTGTTTTAATAACTTACTATGCTTTATAAAGCTATACCTTATACATTTATTTTAAATATCTGACAAAGATCTTTTGCATTTCTCCTACTTGAATATTTAACCCATTATATCTATGAGGTCAAATCTATACAAACTCGTAGCAATTGCTATTTTATTTTGGGTCAAAAGTAGAAACTGTTTGGAACATTGCAATTTACAGTTAATCCCAGGCTTGAGAAGGTTATTAGAGGATGCTTCAACTACTTCAGAAAGTATAAGTAGTTTCTCAGAATGCAGTACTTGATTAACATTTTGAATTTGTTGCATAAAAGACAGCTACTAATTTCTACCTGCTTTGCTCCTTAAGTAGTAGATAAATCTACACTTGCAAGCCATTACTAAAAGTTCTAATTGCTAATGAGGTGGGATGCGAACAATGTGATCAGGGTTTAGAGGACTTTTTTGGTCAAGATGAAAATCCTATAATATTTGCTCATATCGAGAATAAATCTTAGTGTGATATCTAAGAGAAGGAGCTTGCATGTACTAAATCTCTCGTTTTTCTTCTTTCTCTTTTTCTCTCTCTCACACACAAACAAAGGCTCTGACCTTTAAACAATTCCTTATTTAAAATGCTAAAATCACACAGCACACTTTGAACCTAACTTATTTACAATAAATTCTCCCCATTCAAGATCTTTTGTTTTGGCAAAAAGAAAGCTGATTAACAGGAATGGGCACTCTTAAATACAGGACTGGTTTGTTTTCAAGGCCTCATGCTGGTTGCTCACAAGGGAAGGATTATGGTGAGATTAGAAATTATTCCCTTTAAGAGACAAAAGCAGAAAATATGCTAAATGTTATTGTTAATAAATATATTATTAAAAGTGCTTTGCAAATGTATATATGGCCACAAGACACATATTTTGCTTTGTACCTAAACTTATCAAACCATCAATGAAACTTTTTCTAAAGTTGCAAGGTCCCATTACCAAATTGCTGGCACAAGACACTAAATTTGGGGGAGTTGGGCATCGTTCCAATAGCAGTTATGAAATAACCTGAATTAGCATGAGAGTGTGCATGCATGTGGAAAGACATCATGTTTGAAATACTACTGGAATGATTTAAAAAAAATCCAAATTACTGGGCTAACCAGTTTTTTTTATTTGATAGATTTATTCCTTTTGACTACTTGAATTTTCTCTTTTACTTAAGAGATTTCCTTTCAGCATTGTAAAAATAATACCTAAATTGAGAATAAGAGAGAGCACTTTATTGCACAGATTAATTTAGATTGTGATTGTGTAGAAAATTCAATAAATCCCACATATGGGACAAATGCCAAGAAGTAGTGTGAAGAGGGAGAAAGGAAGAAGAAAGAAAAGAAAAGAAAGAAAGAAGAAAGAAGAAGAAAGAAGAAAGAAAGAAAGAAAGAAAGAAAGAAAGAAAGAAAAAGAAAGAAAGAAAGAAAGAAAGAAAGAAAGAAAGAAAGAAAGAAAGAAAGAAAGAAAAAAGAAAGAAAGAAAAAGAAAGAAAGAAAAAAGAAGAAAGAAGAAAGAAAAGAAAGAAAGAAAGAAAAAAAAAAAAAAAAAAAAAAAGAAAGAAAAAAGAAGAAAGAAAGGAAAGAAAGGAAGGAAAGAAAGGAAGGAAGAAAGGAAGGGAAGAAAGGAAGGAAGGAAAGAAAGGAAAGAAAGAAAGGAAAGAAAGAAAGAAAGGAAAGAAAGAAAGGAAAGAAAGGGAAGAAAGGGAAGAAAGGGAGAAAGGGAGAAAGAGAGAAGAGAGAAAGAGAGAAAGAAAGAAAGAAGAAAAAAGAAAGAAAGAAAGAAGAAAGAAAGGAAAGAAAGAAAGGAAAGAAGAAAGAAGAAAGAAGAAAGAAGAAAGAAAGAAAAGAAAGAAAAAAGAAAGGAAAGAAAGGAAGGAAAGAAAGGAAGGAAAGAAAGGAAGGAAGAAAGGAAGGAAAGAAAGAAAGGAAAGAAAGAAAGGAAAGAAAGAAAGGAAAGAAAGAAAGGAAAGAAAGAAAGGAAAGAAAGAAAGGAAAGAAAGAAAGGGAAGAAAGAAAGGGAAGAAAGAAAGGAAAGAAAGAAAGGAAAGAAAGAAAGGGAAGAAAGGGAAGAAAGGGAAGAAAGGGAAGAAAGGGAGAAAGAGAGAAAGAGAGAAAGAAAGAAAGAAAGAAAGAAGAAAAAAGAAAGAAAGAAAGAAAAGAAAGAAAGGAAAGAAAGAAAGGGAAGAAAGAAAGGGAAGAAAGAAAGAAAAGAAAAGAAAAGAAAAGAAAAGAAAAGAAAAGAAAAGAAAAGAAAAGAAAAGAAAAGAAAAGAAAAGAAAAGAAAGAAAACCTGGCCAAATTGGCCCAACAGGCAGGAGCCTATATAGTGCCAAGACTCAACAGCTAAATCTAATCAAAAGACCAATCAAGATTTCATTTGTAACCACTTACCTATCTCTCTCTCCTTTCTAGTGTTACAGCCATTCTCTTAGCTTTGCTTATTCTTTATCAGGAGGACTGCAATAACCTTCTTTGCTCTCAGGTTTATCTTTCAAATTATACACTTTCACCCACCATGTCATTCCTCTGTTTTAGTATTGTTCATGGCATCACTGTGCCCACAGTACTTAAGTCTGGCACTTAATCTTTCTGCAGCCCTCCTCAGAGGACAATGGTCTAATCAGAAGACGAGATTAGAGAGCTGGTGTTGTAATCAAATAGATAATACTTTTTCTGGGTTATTTATTTCATTTTTCTAAGTCAGTTTCTTCACTGGAGAAAAATAAGGAACAAATTCAATAATTAATGCTGTGTAAAGTATAAACACTGAACAGAGGTATGTTGTTGCTGTTTAACCCATATTCTATTGTGAATCTTTGCCAAGTTTGATACTCAAAATGAATTTTTCAGGTCTCCAAACACTTCGCTTATCACTTTTCTTATTGGTTATATTTTATGAGATCTTTCCGTATCTATTATTTGGAAAACCAAAATACTGACTATTGCATACTCTTTCCTCAGATCCTCCAAATTAAGAATAACTTTTCTTCAAGAAGTACTTATGTATCATTTCTGGTTCCTGTACATTCCTCCTCCAACAGTCACAGCAATTCTCATATGATGGATGAGTAAGTTAACATACAACAAATGATAATAAGAAATAAAAATTGTTTTTCTCAAGGCCACTGAACTAAGGAAGTCAATAGTGGCGTGGTGCAGACTGACATGCTGTGATGATTTGTGTAGGTTCACTGCATTCCCTTTCCATAAATATAAATATGAAAAATAAGGTCTTATTCTCAAAGGGAGCAAAGATGTATACAATTCAGATAAAGAACTAGAGAAGTTAGAAAGAAAGAGCTGGAAAAGGATGAGAGAGAAGTGTAACTTTCAGATTAAGGCATATCATGTTTTTGTTTGTTTTGACAAATTAGTCAGTCATTCCACAGTAGCCAAAATATTATATATGGGCTATCATTTATCATTTTGACCTAGCTTAACAGAAAAAAATCTTAAAAAATCAGTGAACTAGCTTCAAGAATAAATGAGTCTTTTATTATTCTCTTCCACTGCTACCAGTCAGAAAAGTGCTATGGATTTTACACATTTGTTAGAACATTCTTACTAAAGCTGTAGCCCCATCCACCAAAATCTAATCTGCTTCTTCCTCAGCACACAGCAAAACCACACAGCTTACCAGTTTTCTTTGCCCTCAACCATAAATGTATTCATCTGTGCTCCTAGTAGGCCTGGGTCATAAATTTTCCTTTAAAGTCAAAAAAGTTCTCTCACTTTTTCCCCTCTGTGAACTAGAGAGAGTTAATAAAACAAAAGATCATAAAAGCCTTGGAAACTACAGAGCAAAATGGCAGCACCATTTTCTACTCTGCCAAACTCCCTAGACCCTTAATATGGTGACTGCTAAGTGATCAATGTATTTTTATCATTCTAGAACCACAATATACAGGGATATTTGTAACAATTGTTTTTGCCTACCCTAACAAAGTGATGCACCGGTCTGAGTTTTATTGAGAACCTAGGTCCATATACTTATGAAAATACTTCTCTGGACAATGTAGACAAGATGGTTTTCCAACCTTGAGTTTGTCACATTTTCTCCATCCATTACCTTGTCTAGAGATTACCTACTGAATGATGTTCTAGCAGCATTAAACTGGACCTTCATAGTTACTCTGGAGCTCATCAGGCAGGGTTAAGTTCCTCAACAAAAAGTTCAGAGGAAATCATCCCAATACTTTAGAAACTTTGATGCTTCAATAAGAACTAATTGGGAAAACAGGACCCAGTGAATAAACAATACCAGGGACAATAACATTTTTCTCTATAGGGCACAGATGGATTAACTGTATGAATTAACTATTATACATATACATATATGTGTGTGTGTGAATGGTGATTTATTTTGCAGGCCATATACAGACTTTGAACTACATTCTTCTTTTTAAAACCCTTAAAAATTTTAAGCAATATCATCTTTAGCCTGAGAGCCCTCTACAACCAGGTCATGAAACATATTTGAACTAAGATATGGTCCATCAATGCCTGCTCTAGGTCCCTGATGTAGATCTTTAAAAAATAAAGGAAGAACAATTTTACATTACACATAAAAGTATATGACATTCCAATTTTAGAGCAACCTTAGAAGAAGTTCAGCTTTGAAATGATTCAGAGTTGAATGGTAGGTAGTCCTGAAACCAGGCAAGTAAGTACAACAGACTTTATTGGCTAACTGGACTAGATAAATAGATTATATCAACAGCTGCAAATATTTTCTTTAATCAATGTACTCATTTGTCACAATATCACATTAGACATGTTTCACTGATCTAAATCCATCAGAAGTTAGGCATATTTTAATATTCTGTGAGACCTAAAGTAGTAGTTTTCAACCTTTTCATATATATGGACCAGTGGAAACAGAAAAAAGATTTCGTGGACCACCAGAAATAAGTATTTTTAATAATATTTTGTATAATAGTTTTCAAACATGACATAATTAAAATACTACAGTTAAATTAAAAGTAAATAAAAATAGAAAATAGAGCAGTAAATAAAAATTATACTTAAACTTTGAGAGAATAATATGGAATTCAACAATATTAGAGCAACAATATTAACCTGAGGCTGCTTCTTGACTAGAATATTGGCTAACCCCAGCTGCATGATCAGAATGTAACACTGCACAGATGTTTCTCGAATTTGTGGTGTTGTTGTTTTCTCGATGTTTTTTTGAGTCACGAAAAACAGGTTCTCAGGGTTTATTCCTGGTTGACCATATGGAAGGCATGAGTTTTTTGGATTTTTTTTTTTTTTTTTTTTTTTTTGCTTAGTGCTTATTTTTAGCACTGTGCTCCGGAATCATTCTTGACAGTGCACAGGGACCATAAACAGTGTTGGGAACAGAATCAGTTACCTGCATATAGGGTTAAGAGGTCCTAAACACTTGTACTCTCTCTAGCTTTTCTACTATTTGACATGTCATAACTTAAAGGTTTAACAGTTAAGTGGCAAAAGCTTTCTCAAGAATGGGCAGAATATTCTTTAGAACAACAGGAATCCGAGATTAGCAGTTGGAAACCACTGGTCAAATACATAGTAAAACAAGTATTCGTAAGATCAGAAAGAGGCTTATTATTGGATTCCTGCTACTAAAAAATATAGGATTCTGAGAGCAATTAGAAAAAGTTAAGACTCATGCCTTGGAGGAGAGTATAGAGAATAAGTTGCTGGCCTTACATAAAGCTGATCTGCTTTCAATTCCCAGTACTGTGTGTTCCTCTGAGCACCACTAGGAAGATCCTTGAATATAGCACCAAAATCAAGCACTAAACAAACTCTGCCAGGTGTAGTCTCCAAGCAAAAAGACTTATACGTGACTTGTGGCCAACCCTGGTTTTTTGCTTACAACCACTAATCACCCAGCGTCTGTTTGCAGCTCTGGAGGACCCCCAGTACCAATTACAGCATCCTCGTGGATGTGGCACCATATCCTTAGGTTTTAGCACTAAAATCTCAGCCTGTTTTATCACAAATTCTTGATCAAATTTTCTGATCTACTTTTGGGATTTCTCTCTCCAGAGAAAAGACACTATGTTGGACCCTTTAAATCCATGACTGCTAAAATCGCTCTTCTCTAGTCCATTGCTTAATGGAGTTTTTCTTCATAAAACCTAATTCTCCCAATAATTTTGCTAGTCAAATAGCCACCTTCTAGAAGAGAGAAATTGAGGCTTTTAAATAAATAAATAAATAAATAAATGAGTGGCCCAAACTCAAATAATTGAATAGTCAGAGCACAAATTTCTATCTATCTATCTATCTATCTATCTATCTATCTATCTATCTATCTATCTATCTATCTATCTATCTATCATCTATCTAACTGAAATTCTATATTTAAAGACACTACCACATTTTATTCACTGATCAGAACTGAGCAGTTCTTTTTAAGAAAATTCAACTCTATTGAAACATTATTAAATTATTTTATATCAGACTAACACTATGTGTTTTTCACATTGTATAAAATGTACTACATCTTCCAAGCATTCTGTAAAATTCACTTTCTAGAATGATTTCAAGAAATGAATGCTAAATTAAATATGCATGGGCACCTATGAAATTTTAGATTGGGAGGGGCTCCTACACAATGTTCAAGAAGGCCTGGGAGTCAGTGTAGATAATACTGACCATCTGACCAGATAATTAAATGCTTAAACAAAAGCAGGGAGTGCTACTTAGCCCCTGAAGTGCTAGGGACTACCACAACCACCAGTGTTAGGGGACGACAACGCCTCCAGCGCAGCCACAAATACTGGGTGTATATGTGCTAATGGGTATCAAGCTGGGACCATGCATATGTCCCTGAGTCTTGTACTTTCTCTCAATCCACACAAAGAAAATTCTTAAGTAGGACCTACTAAAGGCAATGGAGAGATAGTATAGTGGATAAGGCGCTTGCCTTGCATGTGGCTGACCCAGGATAGGTTCCCCAAATCTGCCAATAATGATTCTTGAATGCAGAGCCAAGGTTAACTGGAGAGCACTAATGGGTGTGGCCACTGCAAAGACCCAAATAAAAATGTCGGGTCTACAAAGAAAAAGCCTAAATTTTATGTTACCCAAACTGTTCATTTATAGGTTGCTGTATAAAATAGTAATGAAGTCTCAGCACATTGAAGGCTATTTTATTCCTAATCTATATGGGACATAGGTGTCAATAAATAATAAGGAATTATTAAAATAATCAAGCCATGGGCTACAATAAACTTGAAGAGTCTTAACACATTACTAAATTGAAAGATAATTTGGTCATGTACTTTGAGATTAACAGGTAATACTATAAATTTCAGAGTCCCCTCAGTGAAGAAAATAATAATGAACAGCTTTCTTCAATAAAATTGGGGATTTTGGAGTTAGTTTGAATGCAATTTCTAGAATGCATTAAACCAAAAAGCTGGCATCAATAATATTAACATGCTAATTTGGAGTAACACCCGAGCTTAATTTTCCTTTGAATATGCTGTTTTCTTTTCTTTTCCTTACCTGCCTCGTACTGTACCTAGCACCCTCTCTGTGTTCTCATCACCTTTGTTATAAAACAACACTTCCTTATAACACCTAATATGCCTGCTTCCCACAGCTAGAATTACATAGAAGGTGGGACATTCTCAAACATTTTTTTTGTACATATTGCTGTAACATGCCCTAATTTTGCATTATATCAACCAGATCCTATATCCCCTTACTGAATGGCCTACTCATAGAGTTGCCTAAGCTACTGTGACTGAGCTACTTCTCAAGTGTCTGGTTCCCATAGAGATGGAACAGCTATCACATTGTCAGGCATTCCGTTCTTTATATGCCTGTGGAGTAAGGCCCAGCCACATGCTCCCCTTGACAATGCTCAGGAACACAACAGACTTTATGCAAAGAAATAAGGTAGCCCACAAATTGCTTTAAATATTTTTTTAGTGCTCCAGATGAAACAAAAGGAATGAAAGATGTATTGATGGGGGCTTGAGTTTTTACCCTTTTATTTTGTATTTATTCATTCATTCATTCATTCATTTTGGTTTTGGGCCCATACCCTGCAGTGCTGAGCAGTTACTCCTGGCTCTGAGCTCAGTAATTTCTCCTAGCAGGCTTCGGGGAACATATGGGATGCCAGGGATCAAAACCTGGTCCATTCTGGCTTGGCTGCGTGCAAGGTAAATGCCCTACTACTATGCAATCACTTCAGCACAAGTTTTTACTTTTTTTTTTTTTGGTTTTGGGTCCAAACTCAGTGACACTCAAGGGTTACTCCTGGCTATGCACTCAAAAATCACTCATAGCTTGGGGAACCATATGGGACACTGGGATCGAACCAAAGTCCTTCCTGGATCAGCCACATGAAAGGCAAACACCCTGCGACTGCGCTATCGCTCCGGCCTTAAGTTTTTACTCATTTTTGAAGAATCATTGATGAGCCAGTTTTCAGAGCAAACTGAAGTTCCATGATGAAGAGAAAAGTAAGCAAGCTTTCTTGTATGCTCCAGGTTATGACTCAAAATTGTTAGCAATGATTTTTATGTCAACCTGTCAGAAGGGAAGAAAGGATTCTTCTGGGCAAAGACATGACAGACTTATCAGTAACTGTCATCATAATGAGGTTACTAAATAAGGCTTATGAAGACATAGAATTGAGTGTGTGTTTGAGCGACAGGACAGCAGGTTGGGCAACTGCCCCGCACACAGCTGAACAAGGTTTAATTTCTGACATTCTAAAGCTTGTTCAGCTTGAACTAGACCCTATGCACCACCAGGTATGGCCCCAAAACAAATAAACAAATCTAGTTGAGGAAATCTGAGGAGCTCCTATATTCATTTATACACTCTCAATTAATTTTCTACCTCCAGTCCTAACTAACCATGTCCCAGACTCACTCTCCAATGGCCTCCTTGCCTGCTCTAGATGGATGTTTTATAAACATCTCATACTTGTCTAACAATGAAAGTTCCATGATTCCTCCAAATAGTTCTTCTCTAGCTCAACTAATACCTTAGTTTTCTCCCTGTTACTCAGCACAGAAACCCGAGAATGGTCTTTTCATTTCTATTGCTTATTGCCCATTAGCTTAATTCAAATAATTTTCAGATTCAATTTCTCTACTCACCAAAGAATGTCAAATCAATTCAAATCTCTTCTCCTTCTTGGCTAGTGATTCAGCTCACTACTAAAATCTACTATTTGCTATTCCAACTTTCCCTTTATCGTTCTCCAAAGTAATTATTAAGGCTGATATCAGAACTGGTAATACCATCCACTTCAGTCCCCTAGTGATTTCTCAGGGTATGTACAATGAAAAGAACCCTCTTAACTCTGGCTACAAGACCACTGGTAACTGGCCACATCACAGCCTGCATATTTACTGCATATCTCCAGTCTCCATATCACTACCACTATATTCTGTCACACTGACTTCTGTGTCCCTCAGGTATCAACACCTTTCTTCACTTTACACTTATTGTTTCCTCTGCTTAGAACACTCTTCTACTTATGGCTAAATATTGAAAGCTCTAGAAATATTTCCCACTCAGGCTTTCAGAAGTTGCTTTTGTTCTGACCCTCATGAATTTGTAAATTTAAGCATACATTAAAATTTTCAAATCTTAATATGTTCATTTAACCTTAAATTTTTTTGATTATTTATAATATGCCATATTACAAGAAAATTAATGAATAAAAATGTGATAAAACCTCATAGTTACAAATGGCTGATAATAAAAAAAATAAATTTTGAAATTTGCAACATTTTGTTTAGGTGGAGCTGAATTTAAAAATTCTAATATATCAATAGTTTTCAAGTGAGGATGAAAATTTTCTGTGTAAATCAATAATTTATGCCCCAATATTGATATGAAGTCAGTAAGTGAAAGCCACCTTAGTCTAAGTAACCCAATTTCCAATTTTAATCATTAACATTTTGTTTGCCTTCTTCTTATAGAACATTTATCTGATAAACTCCTGGATACAATCTAGCTCCTAATGCTCTAAAATATAACTTTAAGTACCCAAGACATGTATTACTATTTCTTTAAGAATATTTTAGATGAGAAACATTATATTCATGAAATAATTTTGAAAATTACAGACTTAAAATAATAATTTTGTATGGGTAATATTTCATCAGCAATACTAGACTTATACCAGCAACAAAAGTATTCTTACAACTCAAACATGGGTGTATTAGTTCTATAGCCATCCACAGACACATAAAAAAGAATTTATAAAATATTTAGAAATCCAAATGTAAAGAATAGAAACCAAACCTCTACTCATGAAAGATGGTCAGCAATACTAGACTTTACTTATACCATCAAAGAAAGTATTCTTACAACTCAAACCTGGGCATATTAGTTCTATAGCAATCCACAGACACAATTTTATATACCATTTATGTAAATTCAACCCTAAAGCAAAGGAACTTATATAGACATTTATAGCTTGTGATTTAAAAAAATAAAAACACCAACATTTTAAATCCCTAAAAACACATTAAGGGAAAAGCTTTCTCTTTTGAATATTTTATAATAAAGAGACTAAAGGATAGAGACAATTAAAAACACAGAATATAGGGACCAGAGCAATAGCACAGTGGGATGGCATTTGCCTTGCATGCAGCAGATCTAGGACAGACCTTTGTTTGATCTCCTGCATCCCATATGATCCCCAAGCCAGGAGCAAATTTCACTCTGGACCCAAGAAATGAATTAGTGTGGAGGAATTTCAGCCACACTCAGAGGCACTCAGGGCTTACTTTTAGTTCTGTGTTCAGTGATCAGTCTTGATGGGCTCAAGATACCAGGATTAAACCCAGGTCAGCAGTATACAAGAAAAATGCCCTACTCACCATACTATCACTCCAGTCCCCAAATTGATCTAATTGCACAAATTTCTTTTTCTTTTTTTTTTTTTTTTTGGAGTCTAGGGTGTTGGTCAAGGAATGTGCTCTCCCACTGACCTAAATCCCCAGTCCTTATTTTACATGGACATTAATTAACTTGCTCTTTTTTGTATTATCTATATATCTGACTAAATCAACATATCATTTTTAGTTTTTGTTTTCAGTTCAGTATTTAAAACTGTTCTCTCATCTGGAAAAAACACTAAATATTAGGCAAAATTACTCTAAAGAATAGAAAAACATGCCTATTAATACTCACCCTCCCATATCTGTTGGCATAGGATCCAGTAAGCAAGGAATGAAACACAATGATTGTCTCGTCCAAGTCCCAGATGAACACTCTCTGAAAAAGAAGAATGTATCATGTCTTTCCCTTGGTTAAGAAACCTGATGTTCAATTATCAACAAGAAAAGTGGTCTTGAAGTGAAAGAAAAATTAAAATATGAATATACTATTTTTAAAGATATGACCATTCCATTGGGCATCTCCCATGTTTTCTCAAAGAAAACCTCAGACAAGGTAAAGGAAGTAATCTATTTTAGTACCAGTAAAACAAATATACAAAATAAATAGTTTATCATTTTCTCTTCTGTAGTAGATTCTGCTTCATTTCTGAAAAAGTGGACAGAGTGAAAATCTCATTTACAACTTCTAAGATAGAAAGAAGGGCAAAGAGTGAAGCAACCATTCAAAAGATCTTTTTGTTATCTCTGCATTCTGTGAATTAGGAGGTTTTAAAATGATGGATCTTTGTAATGCCACAAATAAAATGTTGACATAAAAACTAAATTTCCATGGGGCCCGGCGAGGTGGCGCTAGATGTAAGGTGTCTGCCTTGCAAGCGCTAGCCAAGGAAGGACTATGGTTCGATCCCCCCGCATCCCATATGGACCCCCAAGCTAGGGGCAATTTCTGAGCACTTAGCCAGGAGTAACCCCTGAGCATCAAACGGGTGTGGCCAAAAAACCAAACCAAAACAAAACAAAAGAATAAAAAAAAAAACCCTAAATTTCCATGGGGCCAGAGCGGTGGCACAGGCAGTAGGGCATTTGCCTTGCACGCACTAACCTAAGAGGGTCCTTGGTTTGATCCCTCAGTATCCCATATGGTCCCCCAAGCTAGGGACGATTTCTGAGTGCATAGCCAAGAGTAACTCCTCAGCATCACTGTGTGTGGTCCCAAAACCAAAAACACAAAACCAAAAAAACTGAAACAACGCACTAAATTTTCATAGCAGTCATGTTAACTGTGGGTTGTTACCAAATGGTTAGAAACTGCTCTCTCCAATTTTATGCAGATAGCAGTCAGCCACAGATAGCACATTATCAGGCTGTTTGTAATTAATTGGATTAGCAGAAACTCATTTCAAAAAGGTCTTTGAAATAGCACCAAAAGATCTCCTAAGCCTGTTTTCCATCCCATTCCTACCACAGCTGCCCATATTCATACACATTGATTCTGCTGGAAATTTTTCTTCTTTTCAGCCAAAGTAATCATGTTTTCCACCATCAGATTTTACTTTGGCAAAACCAGAAACTTTAATTGCAGTGGATTCAAGACTATGAAATCTACCACCCTTTAAAGTGCTGTGTAATTCCTCCTGCTTTTGAACTCCACCAAAACATGTCTCAGAGGGTGATTACCATTTCAGTTTAGAACATTCCAGGCTTTCCTCTCTCAATATACCTGTGTGTCTTTAATTTCAAAGTAGTTTTTCATAAGCATCTTTAGGACAACAGTAAATTGTAAGATTCAGAGCCTCCACCAAAATTCCCAGCATACATCCCATACCTACCCTCTCTGCCCCCTGGTCTAAAAGAATTTTGTTTAAGCACAATGATATTGGTTGACTATACTTCCTTACAGTAAAAATACACATCTTAACATACAGTTAAAATGGAAGAGAAAACAAAAACAACTGCCATAGTCCTATAAATATGAAAAAAAATGCTGCACTTATCATTATCATAGAAAATAAAATGGTAACAGAAACATTTGGAAATCAGGGTTACAGGCATATAGAACCTACTAAGACAATGTGCTTTGCATTTGGGCACTGCGATGATGTACCTCAAGATCTGAATCCGGTGGAGGCGAAGGGTTATTATTTCTCCGGCCCCTTCCACGTGATTTTCCATCTGAACCTCGACGCAATCGATCAGAATCTGAGTCCTTAATGGGTGTTGATGGGCTGTGGATTGTACTGTACTCTGTAGAAATACAGGAAGGATTTAGTCCTGGTTCTAACTACAGTGCCAAGATTGACTTTGTTTAAACTCATAGGGAAATTTTTGATAGAAAAATACAATTCATTTTGTTCAATTTCTCTTTTACTTGCATTGATAAACCATGGTATATTTAATAATAAATAGATTCTAAGTTAGATATAGTGATAAATTTGTTTTGGAAGAAATAATGATCAAACTGGGGTATAGTTCAAAGGGCTGAAAGTGAATGCTTTGCATGTAGGAAGCCTAGGCTGAATCCTAAGCCCTCTACACTGCTGAGGAGTAACCCTAAAGAATTAAAGTGAAAGTAGCCCCCAAACATTGCCAGGTGTGGCCCCAAATATTTTTTAAAAATTACAAAAGGAATGTTTGATCAGACATTTAATTGAAATGGGAGACAATTCTTTCTGTTTATGTATGATTGTATCTGGTTATACAATGATAATCTCTCATTCCCTTGCCCCCCAAGCCAATCCCTATACTTTCACTTTTTTTGAAATTTTTCTTTATACCACATTTTATGTGAGAACAAGGAATAGGAAAGTTAAGAAATGCTAATATGTGAGCACTGTTCAAACCGAATTTATCACAGGATTTTTCTATGTCTTAGTCTCTCGAAACTCAAACCCCAAATGAGAGAGCAAATTAAAATTACTCATTTGGGCACTAAGAGAAATCATGGAAACAATTATACAAAAACCACTAAGGAAAGAACCACCACCAACTGGCTCTGAGGAATAGTTGGGCAGTGGTTTTGAAAGAGGAGACTCATTCTGGTTCCACAATGAACAAAAGCTCATTGCTGTCACTCTTAGGTGTTTTTTTAATTATTTTTTCTTTTTCCATCTAGTTTATCTGTCAGACAATCCCCATCTTCCCACATTCCAGAATGTGCCCCTGTGTGGGCTCTCAGCACAAAGAATTTCACCTGATTTCTTTTCTAGATTTGGTTAGAATCTGCCTATCTAATATGGGAAAATTATTATTTTTCATGTCAATATCACATTCCACAAAACAGAGTCATATAAAAGTTATATAAAGTTATGTAAAAGTTATATAAAAGAGAAAGATAGTTTTTGTTAGTGCACTCATTTATTTTCTGTGTGTTCATTCTACCAAACCAAGTGTCACACCACTTGGTCTCACTAATACCTCTAAGTTTAAGAGCATCTCCCAAACCTTGAGAGGTAAGTGTGCATAGAAAGGGACTTTTCAGAGTAATTTGCACTCTAAAGCATGTGAAATAGCCTGTACCTTCAAAGACCTCACTGACCTGTCTCTTGACCTACTCTTCAGTCTTTGATATTTTAATAACTGAGAAGTAAAAATAATCAAGCCATGTATCTTACTACATTATTTCTTAACAAACACTTTGGTGCTAATGTTATCCTCAAAGTAGTTTATCTTATCCAATTTTTTAATGTTATTAGTTTTGGATTTTTGTGGTATAAGATGAATTCCTCCTGGCCCTGTGCTTTGGGGTCATTCCTACAGTATTTGAAGTGGTATTCAGTACTGAACTTGGATTAGCTATATGCATGGTAATTTCCTTGAGCTCTGTGCTATCTCTATAGTCAATTTTTAGGTCTCTATAAGCTTCTCACTGATTATTCACTCCTTTATTTATTCTTTAATTTTTAAATATAATTATTTAAAAAGAAATTCCATCCATTGTTTTTTAAAATAGAAGAGCTATCATCAGTTAATTACTCACATTTTAAACCTATATCCCAAGGGAAACACTCAATGAGCAAAGACTATGGAAATATTTATGTACTATATTATCTAAGTTTTTCACATAAAAAAAAGAACATTCTGAAAGACGGACAGTCTGGTGGCTTTAAATATTAACTCACATGTCTCCTACAGATCTGAATGTCTCAGAAGGAAGATGAAATTTAAATGGTTCAAGTGAATTAAAAAACAAATCCTTCCTCTTTGTTCAGTAGGGTGGAATTTAAATACTTCTACTCTTCTAATCGCCCTTCCTGATCCTAACTTCTCCTTCCTTTTAGTCCTGAAAATCAACTCAATAAATAATTTAATCTTCTAATCCACCAACATCTCATGTTTCGTTAAAATCCTCTCCAAATTGTTCACTTTACCCCCACTGAGATAATAGATGTGAAATTCTTCAGAATTCATTTCATTTGGCAAACATTAATTGAATGCTAATATATATTAGGCACTGTATTAGAAGTCCAAAGTATAATGATGGACCATCCATATATGATTGATTCTTCTTGGGACTTAAGATTTAGGGAAAGGCATTTGATTCATGGACCCAAAAAAATGAGAAATTATAAACCAATGGTATGTCATGAAAATGTGTTGGGAAAGCTATCAAGAGGTTTACATAACTCAGATATACTGTATTATAGAAGTTTCCTGAAGATAGAGGACAAATTAACCAGTAAAAAAGGAGAATAAAAATGTCTAAGAAGGCACATGAGCATATGCCAAGATGACGAAAGACAATATGTGTAAACACTGGAGTGGAAAAGGGGACACTCAAATAGATCTGACTCTATAAGGGAATTCTAAAACAGGTTGGAATGTAGATAATAAATTTAACAAGTGACATAGTCATCTACATTCTAGATAGATGATCCCAGCTTCAGTGCTGCTAGGGCACTGAAGATGAGAAGAATGAAAAAGGGTGCCAAGTCTGAAGGAAATTTTGTAACCCAAGTAAGGAATGTTGGTGGCACAGCTACAGATAGGAGTACAGAGTGAGAGAGCGTTATAGACCTGAGATGATAGTAGGAGGTAAAAGCAATAATTAGATAAGGAAGAAGAAAGAGATCAAGGATGATGCTCATGCCAATGACTTTGCAACTAGGCATATTATGAGGTATGAGATTTACCAAGAGAAGAAATTATAGCTAAGACTATAGGTAAGGTATGCAGATCAGGGGTGTAGCTGAGGGTAGAGTGGTAGAGTGTGTGTATGCTTTGTATTCATAAGGACCTGGGTTTGATCCTGGTTTCAAATAATAACTAATCACAACAAGAAAACAACAAAAATATAGTTATGAATTCAAGTCCAGTTTATATTCAATAAACTTGAGTCTTGAGCCTTCCAGGAAATACATTTAGTAGACTATTAGACTCATCAGGAAAGGAATTTGGACTGGATTTCATTTCCAAAATTGATATTTTACAAAATATTATTAAAGAAGTAGATGTAAATAAAGAATGTATGAAATGGTATGAAGAATAAACTGGATATGAAGAAAAATGGCAATATAATACAGAGAAAAAACTTTGTCAAGAAGAAGAAAATAAGCAATAACATCAAACCGACCAAGAGATGAGACAAAGATCCAATTTAAGAGTAGTTTAGTAATCAGAAAGGTCTTTGGCATATCTGCTTAAAGTATAGACTTGAGCTGTATACCTGAGAAAGACTGTGGCAAAATATAAATAAGAGAGCAAAAGATACAGAGCAAGGAGGAATTAAATTCCCTAAAATATTGCTGATGGTACTACAATAGCCCAATCCAATAATTTTTGTTATTTCAGACTTAAGAGACAAATAAGTATACAATAAAATGTTAATGATAGTAGTGCTTATTCAGGTAAAGTCTTGCTAATCCTACACAAATCAACTAAATAGTGATGCACCTGGTTACATTCTATAGCAAATACTGTAAGTTCTCATAGACTAGCAATACATTATTAGGAGTTTAGGTGTCAGTGCTCAATTGTCCACTTTGCTCCCTACAGGCTCTCCATGGTTGGTAGTCTCTGTAGGAGAGAGCTCAGGGACAAACTCCAGACTGAGTATTATTCCAAGGCTATACCCAATCCCTTAATTTATTTGCTAGGCTTTATGAGTATTCTATGAGAACTACAACTAAACATCTGTTAACAATTCAATTATGATTAATACTACCAACATATACAGACCCCAGTTTACCAAGTTGTAGGCTAAATCATGTCTGTGTTTTGTGTCTTTTCCTTACTTTTACTCTAGGTTCAGGCTATAGCCATCATCACTCACCTCTTTTTTATTACAACAAGCTATTTCCAAGCTCATTACCTGTAGTCTTTCAATTATTGTCTGTACCACTATGACAGAACTTATAACTCCAAATTTATGAGAGAACATGCAGTCTAGATTTTAGGACATTGAGCTATTCACTAATGTGATCCTTTTCAAATTTTTTTTTTTTTTTTTTTTTTTTTTGGTTTTTGGTTTTTGGGCCAGACCCGGTGACACTCAGGATTTACTCCTGGCTATGCACTCAATAATTGCTCCAGGCTTGGGGGACCATATGGAATGCCAGGGAATCAAACCGCTGCATGCAAGGCAAATGCTAAACTGCTGCACCACCACTCCAGCCCCGATTCATTTCAAATTTTGAGCTTCCCATTTATTAACAATATTATTATCCAGATGATTTTATCTGTTATTGATCTTTTCTATGACTCTTTCAGTAGCTGTAAAATGGAGATAAATGAGATTACATATATATGTAAATGGGACTTAATCCCACACTTAGTGCTAGTATTCTATGCTATTAGCAACCTTGAAAAAAAAATACCCCTGAATAATTCTGTCTTACTTTCTCTTTCATAATCTACATTTCAGATAGATACATAATCATCTCAATTCTTTGATAGTTTTGTGCTATTTCCTGATTGATTATGTTATTGCCTTTTTCAAGAATGTCTCAACTGTTAGATTTGCCTATAAAATTCCTCATTTCCCCTGCATATAAAGTTTATCCCTCAGCTCAATTCTAATCTTTTTTATAATTACTCTTACCTCTATCATAGACTTATACAGTTTTTAGAATCACACAAAATTATGTTCATAGTGATAATGATTTTATGAAATCATTTTGGGCACATGTCAATTATATTTATTCTTGGTAAATATTACATTGCATTCTTATTTCAAAATACAGTACTAATCCAAAACATAAGAGGATATTAAATGTTTACATACTTAAAAGTATGCTTGTTTCTCAAATTAAGTCCTTTATTAAATCTATAAAATTACATAATTATTTCTCCTAGTCAAATTATTACAAACAGGAAATAACTCTAATGATTTAAAAATATTTTGAAGTTAATGTTTTCATAGTCAATCATGGAATATTAAAGTCTACATAATATTATTAAAACTCTACATTTGTAAATGCCTTGGAAAGGTTACAGAAATATTTCTGTATTTCAAAACAAATGAACAAAAACAGAAAATTGAAAATTAGATAATTTCACCTAATCCGTTTTAGTTCCTCTCAGTTCCTTTGAACTCATAACTGCTACTTGAGTCTTAGAGAAATGACTGCTTTAAGTTTTATTTCTAAATACCCTTATTTGAAAAACTGAAGATAAGATCTAGGTAAATATTGCTTTAATGTTTATTACCTATAGATTAAAACATTGTTTGTAGACATTTTTCCAGCTGTGGCCCCATTTTTTACCCTGTTTTCTTTCTAGGATTAGTGGCATGAGAAAATAGGATGCCCCTTAATATTGTGTTATGGGGATCCAGTTAGATTCTTTTCACCAATACATTCTTTGAACTATCTATTGAGATACAGTGGTTACAAAAACTTCAATATCTTCCTAGTAGTTAGTTTTGAGTCTAGTCCTCATTAATAGATATTTTCAGATGAATCCATTTAAATACCTTGGGAGTCCCCAATTCCAAAGACCACCAAGATTACTGCATCTAGTTAAAAATCTTCGTTCAGTTTTTTTTTCATATGGTATTTTTCTTCTACAAATTGCCAAGTATTTCCAAAAGGATGACATACCTTTAACTTTTGTCAATGTTACCAGTCTTATACATTATGATTATCATCATTTTGAATAAGTCCTTGTTATTTTGTAAGGCATAAACTAGTAGGCCAAATTTTAACTGGAAGTAATTGTAGATGCTTATATATATGCTTGGAAATATATTTATTTTGAATTGTTACAATACTTTGATTGGTCTCAAATTCAATTTACCTGGGGGCCGCAGGAGGCAAAGTCCTTGAGTGCAAAGTCAGTAGTAAGCCTTGAACATTGGGGGGTGTGACCCAAACAACTAAAACAAAACAAAACAAAAAAAGATTCCTCTAGAGCAGGGCCACAAAATGTTGTACGGAGGGCCGTTTGCGGCCCGCGGGCTGCGAGTTTGAGACCCCAACACATTGGCAAATACTTTTCCCAAGTTTGACATTTTCTCAAATTATTATGATCTCTCCTTAAATTATGCTCTTTTGCAGTTTCATATTTTTATGGAATTGTGCTCCATAGTATGAAGGCCTGATTGAGTCCTTAAAGATTTTTTTTTTTTTCGGCCACACACGTTTGATGCTCAGGGGTTACTCCTGGCTAAGCACTCAGAAATTGCCCCTGGCTTGGGGGACCATATGGGACACCGGGGGATAGAACCGCGGTCCTTCCTTGGCTAGTGCTTGCAAGGCAGACACCTTACCTCTAGCGCCACCTCACCGGCCCCGGGTTCTTAAAGATTTAAGGAAAATTGTTAACATTTATCCTTACATTGTAGGAAATTTATGATCTAACTTTATGCTCTAGGACTATATAGGCCTTTGTTGATTGTAAAGATGTAGAATACAGGGTTCTTGCAGGCACCTTCTCTGCCTTTGAGAGGATAGAAGTGCTCTTTTCTTGCTTCTAATCTACCTCCTCTGTAATTTCCCCTAATTAGCATTATATAATTGTGTTCCTCACTAAGAGGAAGTTCTTGCCACATATACAATATGGTATTGGGTTGAAGCCAGGGAAGCTACCTCAGGTTAGAACAATTCTTTCAATGCTAAATCAATAGAGATTATAAAATAAAGGGCAGAGCTCTTGAAGAAATCATTATAAAGGTTATCTGAATTTCCTGAACCTGACACTAGTAATCAATAACTATACTGTATTTGCACAAAGCAAATTGTATAAGCAAAGAAATTCAGGAGTGAGACAGCAGTCACTGATATCTAGGTAGGCTACAGGTACATGGCAAGATATGAATCTTATTTCATTTTAATTCTCTATTTTTTGGGGTGAGAAGAGGGAATCTGGTTTGTATATGCTAGAAAGGACATCAGCAAATTTATTTTGGGAAAGAGTCATACTGGAAAATATGCCTTTGGAAACCTTATGGCCTCTATTATAATGACTCAATTTTGCCCATACACAACCAAATTGACTTCAGACAACTCATAAAGAAGTGTGATGGTCTCAAGGAAACTTTATTTACAAAACAGCTTTGGCTTGTGGGGACAGATGATATTTTTTAAATCTGTGTTTTGTACTACTCTGTGGTAACTGGGTCATCCAAGTGACATTTCTTCAAAACTCTTAACAAAGATTAAATATCAAATGTGTGTGGTTAAGACAGCAAGTGACATGTGTTGTCAAACTGAGAACAAA
Source organism: Suncus etruscus (assembly GCF_024139225.1). Lineage (NCBI taxonomy): Eukaryota > Metazoa > Chordata > Mammalia > Eulipotyphla > Soricidae > Suncus > Suncus etruscus. Next base: position 25,025,145 of record NC_064857.1, on the reverse strand, counting down.
GTCCAAAGCAAGGTGTTAAGTTTTTTGAATTAATTATAATTAGAAAAGGAATCTGGTATATGAATTTTTTAAGCATTCTTATCTCAGGTGGTACTAAACATCTATAAACCCCCTACTTCTCCCATTAAAAAAATCTTCAAAAATCTACCTTTAACATTCAAAAAGGAAGGAAAATTATAAATATTATTTCTGTCATAAGCACAGTAATTCTCATTCAATTATTTTCCTTACTGGTTTTCATTGTCTTCTCAGTACTCTATCCACACTCACTAATGACCCCTGTTCTATCAAGTCCCATAGTTGAGTCTTAATTTCCCTTCTCTTTCACCAGAATGCACAATCATGCCTTCCTTCTGCAACACACTTCCTTCATTCAGCCTCTGGGAAACATTGCCTAAGTCAAGAAACTCTGGACTTCTCGCTCAGTGTCTGGCTGTCTTTCCTTCTGTATTAACCCTTGATGACCTGGCCAACTCAGTCACACACATAAGCTTTAAATGCATCTATTCTGAGCCACAAATATGTCAAGATGAAACAGTCTTGAACTGTCTTCTAATGATCAAATTTATTTGCCCAATAATTTACTTGTCATATACATCAAAATTTTCAAATAGGCACTTCAAACACTGTGTGTTAAACAGAAAACCTGATTTTTATAGCTTCTCTTTCTGCCATCAATATGAGAAATGTTCTTTCCCAGCTATTTGTACCCGAAAATCTTCCATGAATTTTTGTGTTCCATAATTCTTTCTTTCTTTTTTTTTTTTTTTTGGTTTCTACTTTAATCTATTAACAAATTCTGGCAGCTCTACTTTTAAATTTAAATCTGTTCACTTTTACCAATTCTAGCAACACCTAGAAGACTAGTTCTTCTCACCTAGACTATTCACCTTATGATGGCTCTTTTTTGTCTTTTCCTGCCACATCTAATCCTATCATAGGCCAGCGTATTACTTGAAACTATCAACACATCACTCTTGTGCCTAAACACTTTTTACTTCTTTCAAAATAAAATACAAAGTCTCACCCACAGCTGCATACATGCTACTATCAGAACTCCTTACAATCCTAACCTCACACCTAACATTTTCCTCTTTCAACATGTTCCAACCACAGTAGCCTTTAACTGCTCCTTCAGTTAAACATAGTCCTACCTCCAGACTTCTCTCCAGAGCTTGCTGTCTCAGATATCCAATAACCTTTTTCTTCACTTTTTCAGGTCTCTGCTAATCTCTGCTAAAATTTCCTCTTGCTGGACCTGTTTTGAAATAGCTTAGTTATCCTAATTTGTTTCTCCTTACACTATTTCCCTCTTCTAGACAATTCTGATTACCAGATACTTTCGATAATTACATTTTGCCTGAACAGCATAAGGTAAATTCTCTTTAGGAAAGAGAATTTTATCATCTACTGTTGAATGTGTGTCTAGAAAGGATCCTGAAACATCTTTGAGGCTACGTTTTTGCTGAATTAACTATTAATATTTTGGCAGGTAGAACATTACTGGTTTACAAAATGCACGTGACCATTGAGATCCATAAAAAAATTCTATTTGACCATTCTCTGAAGGGATATGTCAGTTAAATACTTCTCAGTGTACCCTTATACTCATCCGGGAGAAGATGATACTAGAATTCAAATACATTTGGTTCCTTTATCCATTCTCAAAATTCAATTTACTTCACAGAAAAAGTGATGCACTGTGGGGGTTGATATGTGGGGGACAAGAAAGATGCTCCTCTAAATTTGGAATTATTTTCATGGCAGATATATGCAGGAATGTATTATTGTTCTTATTTAACAGATGAAAAGATGATATTAATTAAGATTAAGAATTTCCAGCTAGCAGAAGTGGAAGCCTCCCGACTCCTTCTTTACCACACACCAGCCTAGACTTGACTGGAGAAAAAGTATCATGTCTCTGACTGAGAAGTAAGTCTTGATTGCTGGTGATGAAAACAGAAGCTGCATGATCTCTGTAGGAAGAGGCTTTGCTATAATATTCTTCTAGAAGTTTGGGCAAATGGGAAGGAGTTGCCCAAGACCAAGTCTCAGTAACATGGTTATTAAACCTGCAGTAACTCCATAGATGTATTTTTTTCCATTTAGTGTTGGGTAAATCATCTACTCAAGGAGGTAAAGCTTCCAAATTTTATTTCACTACTACTGCCTCTATAATTTATAAAGCAGGACATAGATTCAATACTATGGACAGTTTATCTACAAATTCCAACATTAGCAGACATTAAGGGTCTATATATATTTCAGAACTGACTCATTAATATAATTTATTATGATGACAGTGTCATTTGCAAATTATATAAGATAATGCAGACTGAAGCAATTTGAACATTCTAGTATCACTGTCATGAAATAAAAATACCCCAAGTCACCTCTTTAAGTTTATTTATTTTACTAATGAGAATTATAAAAATGGTTAATTTAAAAAATATATTTTTTCTTCGCATATCTTAATTTTGTTCTGAGAAAAATGACACACACTGAAAACTGCCCATTTCTCTAGTTTGAAATGAACATTCTTTGTTCATCTTCTTACCTTATTCATTTTCAGTTTTCAATACTAAGGATAAATTTTATTCCCTTTTTTATTTTCTCAAAAAAACTCTACATAAAAATCTCTGTCCTTTCATTCTTTTAGAGAGCTTTGATGCTGCTTTTAGCTTGATCTAATAAGTGGCTACATATAGATGTGTATGTATTTATATGCATTTTTTTGCTATTCACATAGTCAGATATTCCTTAAATAAAAGGAATAAGATTTCCCCCTTGTATCCCTAATGAAACCATGAGTATTTTGTAAATATATAATATTAAATGAGTGCTAGGGTATATGTTAACTTCTCAGAGGATTGCTAGCTCTCCATTCCCAGAATTCTCTGTGCAGAACTCAGAAGCAATACTGTTTGGTCTTGGTTCCCCAGCAAAGCATCAACAACACAATCTCTGGTATGTCACACCACATATGAGAACACTGTAAGTAAAGTGGGTGAGCACCTCAGCCAGGTATGTGACCCTACAAGCACTACTGTCAAAATGTGAGCATCCAGTTTATTGAGCTAAGTGAATGACACAATCAATGGTATACACTCTAAATCAAGTATGTGACTTCTGGTTAGTATAACAATAATAAAAAGTTGGGGGAGAGAGGAATAATTAACATGTGTTTAAAATAAAGGCAAGCAATTTTTTGATTAGTGCTACCCAAGTATTCAAAATCAGTAAATCTTAAGTTTAGAGATGTGCTTTAACTCTTCTATTTGTATTATAAAATATTCACATCTTCATCATAAATCACTAATTGAAATCTCCAAGGAAAATTATTTCCTCAGTCAAGTTATAATAACTACATGAATACAGCTTTAGGATTCTTAAAAGTATGGTCATTATTCTCTTTCTAGTACTGTATGGAGAACCTTATAAAAATATTCATCCACTTTTTTCATGTGACAGTTGCTAAAGTGGAGGCAAAAGAGAGCAGATATATGATAGTTTGTAAATATAAGAAAGCAGTCAGTTGACAAATGACCACCTAAGTTTTAAATATTTTTAAACTGGTTGCTATTAAGCAATTGAAGTAAAAGTAAAAAAAAAATCAACAATAAAATATTTCCCAAATAATGATGCTAAAACAATCTTGATCTTACAAAGAAGTGAAAGTTCTAAAATAGCTGCATAGATATCTCTGCAAGTGGTAGATAGTTCTGGAATAAAATATTTACTTTAGAAATTTTTTTTTATTTTGGGCCACACCTGGTGATGCTTAGGAATTACTCCTGGATATGTGCTCAGAAATTGCACCCGGCTTGGGAGACCATATGGGAGGCCAGGGAATTGAACTGAGGTCCATCCTGGGTCAGCCACGTGCAAGGCAAATGGCCTACCTGCTGTGTTATGGTTCTGTCCCCCAAATCTACTTCTTTTTAACCTTTTTATAACTTTATTATTTTGCTTCATATTCAAGCCTAATTGTATTTTGTTATCAATTTAAGAAAAAATATTGGTAGCTGCTTAAAAGGTAATCCAAATTCATGCAATTATTTCATCACAATTCAGTGAGGTAGAGTGATAACAAATATTAATGATTAGTATATTTTCTTGTCTATAACCTCCGATATTAAATTATTAAATACTGACATCTTCCAGCTTACATAGTGAAACTTATAACATTGATTTGTTTTTATCACATAGAATGTTAAATACTTTCTAGAAATAATCTATTAGCTACAAAAAAGGTAATATAATAACTAATTGTAAGAGTTCATAAATTACCTTAATAATATATGCTTTCTTTTAAAATATATGATAATATATAAAATTATATACTGAAATATAGATGTACTAATACTGATCATAGATCACTTTGACACTTTTGGCCAATAAAAAATAATCAAGTTGAAACTGGTATACACAATGGGAGAATATTAAAATAACGACATTTCACTTTTGATTCCAACAGTGAAAGGTAAGGAAACTCAATTTTATTGGATTCCTGAAAACATAAGGCAAACAGTGAACTATTTCCAAGAATATTATCATCAAATAAAGTAAACACTGTATAACTTCTAGGGAAAAATATAAAGGACAAATAATGTCATCAAGAAAAATAACCCATCAACCCCAAATGAACATCTGTTTCTTTTTTTTCACATCTCAATTGTCTGGCTATTTTAGATACAACTATTTGTTTTGCTCATAAATGTTTCCAAACGGTTAAAATTATTTCACCGAAATAGTTTATTTCTGAGCTGAACAAATTTCAAACTTCATCAGAGTCCAGAGGCATCTGGGAAACGGAACAAGTATAGCTTAAAGATTTTTCAAAACCACTCACTCAGCAAAATGAGGAGTCTAAGGCGCACGCTACTGTAAACCTCAGGATCCTTTCTGAGGACAGAAATAGGCTTATATTTCTTGAGAAATACATTTCTTCGAGAAAAATGTCTATTCTAAAGAATAGACAAAGGCATGTAAGGTAGTCTAGGTGTTTCCCAACTTCCCGCAGTTAGAGACGGCAGAGGACAGTTTATTTATTTATTTATTTATTTATTTATTTATTTATTTATTTATTTATTTATTTATTTGTGGTTTTGGGGCCACACCTGGCAGTGCTCAGGGGTTATTCCTGGCTCCAGGCTCAGAAATTGCTCCTGGCAGGCACGGGGGACCATATGGGACGCTGGGATTCGAACAGATGACCTCCTGCATGAAAGGCAAACGCCTTACCTCCATGCTATCTCTCCGGCCCCTCAGTTTAATTTTTTATCCTATTATACAAAATTCCTGTGAGAGCTCTGAGTCCTCCTGCAACTCTCTGCACAAGAATGTTGCCTTGTTTGTCAGGAGCTTTGCTCTACTTTTCTATGCCTTGGCAAGGATCAAAGAAGCAGAGGGAACAAATGGTTTCCCATGCATATTGAATTCCCTGTTATACTGATTTTTTTCTCTGTCACTTGAAATTTAATATTGGCAAGATTCCTGCACATCACCTTAACTAGTAAATTGTCTGCATGCAGGCAGCACACATGAAAAGGTAGATTTCAACAAAAAGTTTTTGGTGAGAAATTCAAATGAAGAAATAACTTTAAAAAAACTTGCACTGGTGAAGAGGGGTGTTCTTTACATGACTGTAATCATACAACTGCAATCATGTTTGTGATCACGGTGTTTAAATAAAGATAATTTAAAAAAACTAACTTGACAAGATCATCCATACTAAGGATCTTCCTTGATAATAATTAACTTTGATTTCCCACTAACCAAAAGTGCTTTTAGTTACCTCATGTTTTTGGTGCTTTCTCTTTTGTCACTTTATATTATTTAAAAAATGTAAATTTATATGTAAATTTTTCTTTCACAAGAAAAGATTTGACCTCAAAATTCTTTTTGTGTGTATTTGGGGGCACACCTGGACGGTTCTCAGGGCTTATTCCTCAGTGTGCTCAGAGATTACGCTTTGCAGGACAGAGGTTGGCTGTGTGCAAAGCAAGTGCCCTATCTTGATCACTATTGCTCCAGTCCCTCAAAACTCTTGATTAAATTAACATTACCTAATGTTTGTTGAGCATTGAGGAGATGTGTGCCTTGTTTTGTCCATCTGTAAACTGCAAACAAGTAGAACCCACCTCCTAAGATTACCCATGGCAACCAATTAAATGCCATATATAAAATGATTCTAATTTTCTAAATATTATTATTACAATTGTGATCATTATCATGAGGTATTGAAAAAACTTTAGAAAGAATATTTTATGCAAATCACTAAGATTTGGAAAAGTAATTAAATTGAAAAGGAATATTTACATTTTGGTTTTATATTTGTCATATGATAAAGAAAATTTTATATATATAATGTACTACTTGGAATTGGTCTTATGCCCTACATATGCCAAGTAAGTACTATACCACTGAATTGCAACTTGTCTAAAAAGAATACTTTTAAAGGAATGCCAAGTAGTCTTGAGAAAAATATTTCATTTTAGAAATTAAAGATTTAAGCCTTAAAACACTTGAAAAAATATATTAAATATAAAATGAAGCAGAAAATGAAAATTAGGGAATTCAATAAATATCAAAATAAAAAAAACTAGTGGGAAAATTCAATAAAACCAAAATTTGAAAAAACTGTTTTTAAAAATTTAATGACAATAAACCAGTAGTCAGTATCACCAAAAGGCAAGAGTATACATTTCTGATTTTTGCATCAGAAATGAAAAGTAATAAGTAATTAGTTTGGTCACTAAAAAGGGTATGAAAGAAACATTTTGAACAACTATATTCACGGTTTTTTTTTGTTTGTTTTGTTTTGTATTTTGGGCCACACCTGGCAGCACTCAAGGTTTACTCCTGGCTCTGTGCTAAGGAATCACTTCTGACCAGCAAGGGAGACCATCTGGGACGCCGGGATTCGAACCACTGTCAGTCTTGGGTCAGCCACTTGCAAGGCAAATGCCCTACTGCTGTGCTATCTCTCCAGCCCTTATATTCACGTTTTTAAAAACTAGATATTTGTGACCATTCTTTGAAATATACGATCTGCTAGAACTCACAGGAGAAATAAATAATCTGATATATCTAAAGAATTGAATAATTAATACCCTTACAAAACATAGCTTCAGGTCTATATGGCTTCACTGGTTAATTCTGCCAATATTTAAGGAACAAATGATAGATAGTAATGATAACTTTCTTCAAGAAACAGAAGAGAGAACATTTTCTTTTTATTTATTTATTTATTTATTTATTTATCTTTAGTTGGTCACAGTGAATTAGTTATTAATATTAGGTTTCATGTGTACAATGTTTATCAGTCCCTTCAGCAGTGTCCTCTTCCCTTTACCATTGTACATATTTCCCTCTCATCCATCAGACTGCCTCTATGGCAAGCAGTTTTTAAATAAATTGGAGCACATGGTTTTTAGTACTGTTACTGATAGTTTCATGTACAAAAATATCATCTTTCAGCACTCCCTCTTCCTCCAGAGAGACCCTTTCACTCCACTATTACAAGAGTCTTCTACTCTCTATTCTATCTTCTCTCTTCTATCCCTCTTCCCCACCAGTGGGGAGCTTCCCATTGAAGATTAATTCTTACGTTCCTCAAATATATTATCTTTGGACATTTATTATTCAGTAGAGGGAATATATCCCAATAGTTTTAGTATAAAACAGAAAAAAGACATGAATTAAATAACAATTAGGCACTAATCTTTATTATCATAAATGCAAATTCCCTAACAAAGTATTAGTAGACTATATTCAATGCTTAACTACATCATGAACAAGTAGATTTCAACATCTGAAAATTAATATAATTTGCTGCATCAGCAAGCTAAAAAAACGTATTAAATTATTACATGTGGAAAACTTTTTTTCAGATAATCCCATACCCATTATGACACAATGCCTTAGAAACATCTACATGTTACAAACCTCTACATGTTACAGACTTTACATCTCACAGCTATCATGTTAAAGGTGAGAAATTCAATACCTTCTCCAGCTTAAATCAAGAATAAAGGCAAACTGTGATAATATACACAATGGAATATTATGAAGCTGTCAGGAGAGATGAAGTCATGAAATTTTCCTATTCATGGATGTATATGGAGTCTATTATGCTGAGTGAAATAAGTCAGAGAGAGAGAAAGATGCAGAATGGTCTCACTCATCTCTGGGTTTTAAGAAAAATTAAAGACATTCTTGCAATAATAATTTTCAGGCACAAAAGAGAAAAGAGCTGGAAGTTCCAGCTCATGTCAGGAAGCTCACCACAAAGAGTGATAAGTTTAGTTAGAGAAATAACTACATTTTGAACTATCCTAATAATGAGAATGTATGAGGGAAATGGAAAGCCTGTCTAGAGTACAGGCGGGGGTCGGTTGGGGAGGAGAAAGATTTGGGACATTGGTGATGGGAACGTTGCACTGGTGATGGGTGGTGTTCTTTACATGACTGAAACCCAAACACAATCATGTATGTAATCAAGGTGCTTAAATAATATATATATATAAAAATAATATATTTAGAAGACAAAAAAATAAATCAGAAAAAAAAGAATAAAGGCAAAGACATCACTTTTCACTACTCTTACTTTGCAATACTTAGTCAATGTAATGAGAAAATGAAACAAAAGGAACGTTTATTAAGATATAAATCTGTCATTTATCACTAATAAAATCTCTGAAACTTTCAAGAGATTATAGCAAGGTTGTATGACAAAGGACAATATATGAGTTATTTTCTTTCTTTTTTTTTGTCATTTTCTTATAGTCGTAGTGAACAAGTGGATTTTTGAAATAAAAAACACAATATCACAAAATCATTTATTTATATAATGAATACATGCAAATAGAAAAAGTATCTATAAACTGTTTATGAAGAGTTATATAACCCTGATGAAAGAACTAAAAATTGAAATAGAGATTAGAGGTACATATACAGGATGAATCTATATTATAAAGATGTCAATTTTTCCCAATTTGGGCTTAAATTTAAACACTGTTCAAGTAATAATTTCAGGGTTAGTTATTAGATACTGACACATTGAATCCAATGTTATGTAAAAGGCAAAACACAAGAATAGCAAACACAATATTAATATAAAAACAGATTCATACTTCTTTCACACTTACTATAGAGAATGATTATCAGTAAATAGGTATAAAATAGTGTCAGAATAAACACATACATTAATGAATTAGAAGAAAGTCAAAGAAATGAAAATATAGTCAAATGGAGCAATGATGGGATTTCAACACTAAGTGCTATCACAAGTTCAACAAAGTTTAACAGAAGAGAACATCTTAAGTGTAAGTGATGTTGGCTTGACAAAAATTATTGGGACTAATGCAATAGCTCAAATAGGGTGGCTGCATGCCTTTCATATGGAGGACTCTATTTGATTCCCAGCAAAATACCTGGTACCCCAAGTAATTTTAATTGCATCACTGGTGGCCCTTTGAGTACTGCTTGAGAAGTATACTCCAAATTTCTTGGAATAGCATTCATTTATATTAATATATAGATTCCAGTTATGGCAATGAAACATTGATATAACATTAAAAGCAAATTTTATAAAAGAAATAATTAAGCTTTATGCAAAGGACTTGACTGTGTAGAGATAATGTTAAGATAGTAAGACAGCAAAAAGATAAACTAATACTGAGAGTAAGTATTTGCAGATATTGATTCAAGCTCTTAAAAGCATGTGTCCAAAATAATTTTTAATCTGTTTAATGTTTAAATGAAGAAAACAATCAGACTATACAAGGTTATATGTTAATGTTGATTATGACCAAATAACCCTATGAAGAATATAAAAACAAAAATATGCAAGGCTGGAGAGATATTACAGCAGGAAGTACTTGCTTGCTTTTTTGTTGTTGTTGTTTTTGGGTCACACCCAGTGGCGCTCAGGGGTTACTCCTGACTCTGTACTCAGAAATCGCTCTTTGCAGGCTCGGGGGACCATGTGGGATGACGGGATTCGAACCAATGTCCCTCCTGGAATGGCTGCTTGTATGGCAAACACCCTACTGCTGTGCTATCTCTTCAGCCCCTGCCTCGCAGATTTCTAACTCAGGTGTTTCTCAGCATTGCATATTGTTCCCCACATACCATAAGGAGTAATTTCTGGGTACAGTCAAGAGTAATGCCTGAGCATCACTGGGTGTAGCCCTTCACAAAAATAAATCAGAATAAGAAAGAACAATGTTTACTATGGAATTACTTGTACTATATTTCCATGAAACAGAAAAGCAGAGAGATCTAGTCAGAAGATCAAATAATGACCAGATTCTAACATCTTGACAACAGCAAACACTGTTATAAACACAACACATATTAAAATTAAAAAGGAAAAAAAAACTCAAAATATTTTAACAAATTATTTTTCTTATTTAATTATCTTTTATTTCTACCTCAAAAGCAAAATATTAGACTGTATGTAATAGATAACTCTTCAGCTGAATGAATTTATAAACTTTGCCAGTCTAAATACCTTTGCATTAAGATACATCTATAGTATTATGTTTGACTAATAAGTGAAGGTAATGTCAAAAGTCATTTTACATTTGACATCTTTTTTTGTTGTTGTTGTTGTTTTTGGGCCACACCCGGCTGTGCTCAGGGGTTACTCCTGGCTGTCTGCTCAGAAATAGCTCCTGTTAGGCACGGGGGACCATATGGGACACTGGGATTCAAACCAACCACCTTTGGTCCTGGATCCGCTGCTGTGCTATCTCTCCAGGCCCTACATTTGACATCTTGTCACAAATGTTAAAAAGCTTTATAAGAAACCAGACTAAATTTCCCATAAGTATCATTTTCAGTGTGGTAACTCATTGAGCTTTCCACTTTTGACTATCCAACATAAGAAAGGCTGAGTCACTAACATTCGTTTAGTGAAAAGTGGTACATTTAAGAAACTTGAAAAACATTATTTTCCTCAATTTAACTGTTTCCTATTCTGTAACCATAGACACTAAGAAATAAATATGTAAAATACTAAACATTAGTCAAAACCTTTCAAACAAATTATTCATTCTAGAACAAAGTCATTTTGAAAATTCTAATTATACATTGTTTTCCTTGTGTCATGGCTTTGCTCTTAGTCTATGCACTCTTAACTTTTAATTATTTTTGGATCACAACAGGCAATGCTCGTAGCTTATTCCTGGCTCTCCTGCAATCAGAAATAATTACAAGAGGGTTCACAGGACCAAATGGTTTGCTCGGGATTGAACCAGGGTCAGTCACATGCAAGGCAAACACCCTATCTACTAATCACTCCAGTTCCACTCTTTCACTTTCTAGGTAAAATTTCTTTTATAGTAAAATATCAGAGATAAATGATATTTCAAAAGCATGTCTTAAAACTCCTAATCAAACTTAGTTTGAGAAACCTGATTAAGATTTCAACTTTTGGGGCAAATATGCTCTTTGGGCCTAGACACCTGGTGGCCCCAAGCACAAGTCAAGTCTCCCACATCTACCCTTCTGAGGTGTGGACATTTCCTAATTTCAGGCTGGGTTGTTCACCTCTGGAGATGCATATATTCTCTCTTGATAGTGGTACTCTCCCTCCCCTTCCTCAGAATTTATAAATAAAACATGTTTTTACTTGAAAAAAAGGACTTTGATTTTAATGTAATTTTTTACAACCAAATAAGTGAGTTATGTAAAAATTTCCTACTGTCTCTTTTCTTGTCCTATCAATTTACATATATTCAAGAGTTTTTTTATTTTTACTAACATATCAACCTTTGTTTTTAAGTTCCTTTTACTACTGAAAAAGCTTTGTTTTTTTCCACATGAGTGAAAACACAAAATCTCTCTGATATTAAAAGAAAAGCTATTATCTTTCCTCGTGGTGCCTATATGAAGTGTTTGAAAGAAAACAGAAAGCTCTATGACTGTGTTACAGTAAATCCAGTGCTTTCCACAACAAATTGATCATGAGTGTGATGTGAAAGTTAACGAACAGAAAAAGGGTATGTTTCCTAAGTTCTATGAATGCTGTTATTTACATACTAAAATTGAGTAAAGGAATTATTATAAAATTTTTCGGTTAAATATTTTAACTAAAAATAAAATGTTTCCAGTTGAAATGTGGACCAGAAATTTTACTGTATTTATTTGAAATACAAGTTATTTGAAATACAAATAGATGCAACTTCTTATGTAGAATAAAAAGTGTTTACATATCTTGAAGAAAAAAAGGTAAATCATTAAAAGACTTTAAGTAGTCTAATTTGAAGGGCTCATTTGCTAATATTTACAAAATAAATTGTTGTCATACACATGTAAAATCACTTTACTTTTTCCTTTTACCTTTTCTGAGTTAATTAGCACAAGTACCCTTCAGGATGTCAACTCTGACCCTCAGGTAATTTATGTTAAACTCTGGCTAATAAAAGAGGCAGGGAAAGAAGCAGAGAGATTGAAGCTTGGCTGACTCAGTAAGATTCACAAAGCTGTTCATCAACCCCTGGCCAAAAATGTACTTTTCCTAGTGATTCTGTCTGATTTCTTGTGCAAAACTACAGAGACCCCATGGAATTACCCCCATAGAATAAATATAGAAACAGAATTTCAAATTAGTATCCATACATGAAACATGTTTCTTTGGCTAGTCTAAGAAGTCCATCAAGTTAGTTTTTATGTGCTGCTGACCCAGTTACAAACTTCAGCATCACACAGGGTTTCATGAGCACTACCAGAAGTAATCCTAAATTACATATCCAGTAATGATTCTAAGCACAGACAAATTTGGCCCCCAAACCAAAGAAACAAAAACATCTTTTCAAAATAACAAAAGCCAAACTTAACTAGCATTCAGACTGATCACAAGCATCATGAAATTGATGATGTTTGATTTTGACTTGTACCTAAAAATTAAGCCTTGTTTCTAAGACTGAATAGCAAGTAGAATGAAGTCTCTGATAATAATGGCTAACATCATAAGCTAAGAAAAAATAATACTTTTTTTTTTTGGTTTTTGGGCCACACCCGTTTGACGCTCAGGGGTTACTCCTGGCTATGTGCTCAGAAATCGCCCCTGGCTTGGGGGGGCCATATGGGACGCCGGGGGATCGAACCGCGGTCCTTCCTTGGCTGGCGCTTGCAAGGCAGACACCTTACCTCCAGCGCCACCTACCCGGCCCCGAAAAAATAATACTTTTACAATAAATGTGAAGAAGCTGAGAAGTATGAGAGAAAATGAGAAATACAGGTAACGGCTAACTCAGCAAATCCGACAACCAATGCTACGAGATCCAGAATTAATGAAGGAGAAAATGCATCAAAGACACAGGAGGAAAGTTTTCAGAGATAGAGATATTCAGGACTTTGAAAAAGTCCACTACAAAGTGCAGAAGGGTGAAAATGCCTATAGTTAAGATGTATTCTGAAATTCTCAGTTGGTCGTAAGTGGGAAAAGGTGGTTCAAGAAAATCACTCTTCCAAGATCAACCCATTGCCATTATTTGAACTTTTGGAAAAATAATAAATATTTTATGACAAACATAAGATAAAAATGATGTCACTTATTTTTATATTCAATACATAACGAAACAAATTTATCTTAATAATTATAACCAAGTAATTAAATTTACTATAAAAATTTAGAATTTGAAAATTGAGAACATATTTATAAGTAGATAAAATCTGTCGCACATGCTTTTGAAATTTACATTATATATATTAAAATTCTTAACAAATAAATTAAAATAAGGTTAGCATGCAATCAGTCCGCTTGACTTGCATTGAGACCTTCCTTCAACTTGTATTAAACTGTACGGCCATTTTATAAATGAAATATGAAAAATACATTTAAAACCACCAGATATTTAGCAGAAGGACTAAGAAAATGCACAAGATTACCTGCTGCAGGATCTGTAACTGCTTGGCTGGTGATACCAGATGGTGGTTCCTGAAGCTGGTAAGTGGCATTTGTGGAAGGCGTCGTGGGGCTCGTATTGCTGCTTGTCATATAATGTGCTGGGTAGGGAGAGCTGTTATAATACTGTGCATACTGGCCCTGGCCAAAGCTGGGATATGATGGATAGTCCTACCAAATCAAACCACACAAAAATACTGTGTCAGACTACTGCTACTTCTTCAAATTAGATATTCCAGAAAGCATACCTAAAGGTCCTTGTGTTTCTGTGTCTTGTTTTACATTTGTAAGAGTACACAAGTGCACACTGACTGGTGTTTAAACTTGAAAACACATGTATATGTAAAATAACCCATTTTAAAATATTTTTTATTGCGACCAAAGTGAATTACAAATCTTTCACAGTAATATTTAAGGTACAAAGTGACAATGCATGAGGGCCATTCCCACCACCAGTGTGGTCTTCCTTCTACCCCTGTTCCCAACATACATTCCATATCCCCCCTTTGCTCCCTGGACTGCTAGAAATGACACATAATTTTTCTTATTTCTTCTATTCATTCCATGATGTATGACTAGGGAAAATAAAACCAAATGAAAACTAAAAAATTTGCCTTTCTAAGTAAATATAAAGTTTCTCACCACAACTAAGAAAAGTTTTTCAAGAATATATACATACATATATCTCTACATAGATATTTAGATTTTACAGATATAAATGGCTTAGGAACACATGCAGAATGTTACAAAGATATTAATTTATATTAAAATATGTTGCATTTTAAATATTTTTAGAAAAGTTAACTTAAAATTACCTGTTGTGAACTGTTAAATCCAGAGGAGTTTGTGAGTGAATTATTTCCTGTATATAATCCTGATGAAGTTGTAAAACTGCTACCTAATAGAAAATGAAAAAAAAAGATGATACATTGTGGCTATCAATAATTGTGAGTTTATACAGAAGGAATTTCACTGATACTGCATTTGGCTTATATTCAATCAAATTCCCTGACAACTATTTTTAGTGGTTGTCAATTTTAGTTTCAGCATATTACAAAGGATTAAAAAACTTAAAGTTTTAACTTCTGAAGATGAGAGTCACATATTGAAAGATGAAGAAAACTATACTTTAGTACAGAAATATTACAATGAATTTATTAAAATATAAAACACCCTCAAAATTTTCTCTCCTTATATTAAATATGATAATGGATTAGATTAGATGATTAGATGATATTAAACATTCTAGCTATTTCAAAAAGTTATGCTATGACTTCTAAATCTAAAAAATGTACACGTCCTTAAAAAGAGTCACTAAAAAAACACTTTTTTTTTTTTTTTTTTTGCTTTTTGGGCCACGTTCTGTGTGACGCTCAGGGGTCACATGTGCTCAGAAATTACTCCTGGCTCGGGGGACCATATGGGACACCAGGAGATGGAACCAAGGTTCGTCCTAGATTGGTCGCATGTAAGGCAAACGCTCTACTGCTGTTCTATCGCTCCAGCCCCTGAAAAAAAAAATTTTTTTATTTCACAAAGTATTTAAGTGTTTGGTAAACAAAGAGGAACATGATATTGATGTGTTTCAAGTATAATTTGATTTTTTTAAGTGTCTCTATATATTTATCAATACATATAGGCTTGTTCAGGATAAAAACAAATCTTAATGTCCTCTATCACTTTTCTATACAAACTATGCAAAGAAATACTATACGTTTTTAATGATCATACTGGGAGACAGTCTTAAAAAGGACAGATAAAGGGAATGGCAAATGTATATAAATGGGTCTCATATGCTACCAAAAAGGAATCTAAGTGAAAACCGCTTTCCTTTTGGTACATTTGGCCAATAATTGACAAATTTTTCCTCTTATTTAATTATAAATTCTTTTTCTGGTCAATTTTTTATTTAATTTTTAATTTAAATCATTGTGATGTACAAAGTTGTTTATAGCTGCGTTTAGAAACATCTTATGTTTTCAGACCTATCACCAAAGTCAACCTCCCTTCACCAATTTTCCCAGAAATCATCCCATGCCAACATCCCACAGCTCCAGCCTACCATTATAATGGTCTCTTTATAAAGCTTGGTTGTTAAAGTTTGGGTCTCATAATTTCACTGTTAATAACACTAGCCCATTGGATATTTAGTTCTGTCCTTTCTTAACATCACCAATGCGCCTAAGACCCCCTAGCCCAGGGGTTTCAAATTGAATTTACCTGGGGGCCGCAGGAGGCAAAGACGGGGTGAGGCAGGGCCGCATAAGGGATTTCGCTTACCGAATATTCGCAATAAAAAATCGCATTAGTAAGAAAAAATAGCAAAAAAATCGCATTAAACATTTGCAAACCCGAATGGAACTGCTCGGGGTATGCGAATGTTTAATGCGATTTTTTTTTTACTAATGCGATTTTTATTGCGATTATTCGATAAGTGAATAATCGTGAATACTGCAATATTTGAAGGCCGGCTGCGGGCCACAAAATGTTGTATGGAGGGCCGCAAACGGCCCGTGGGCCACGAGTTTGAGACTCCTGCCCTAGCCCCTGTTTCCTGTAATTTCATATAATCTTTCTTTTCCCCCACTCAATTTCTTTCCTTTTTCTCACTATATTCTCGGGCCTAGAGTTTTATCAACAACCCTCATTTAAGTCATTGCATTTCTTCAGTTAGTTACTCTAGATATTACATAAAAATGATATCATCTTGGGGCCAGAGCGGTGGTGTAGCAGTAGGGCATTTGCCTTGCATGCAGCTGACCTAGGATGGACCGCAATTCGATCTGTGGTTCGATTCCCCCGGCGACCCATATCATCCCCCAAACCAGGAGCGATTTCTGAGTGAATAGACAGGAATCACCCCTGAGTATCACCAGGAGTAGCGCAAAACAAAACAAAAATAGAAACAACAAAAAACATATCTTCTTGTATTTATCCTTATTTATTTGGCTTATTTCATTTAACATAATATCTTCCAGTTTCATCCATGTTTCAGCAAATTGCATGATTGCACCATTCCTTACAGCTATGGAGTATTCCATTATTTACATGTACCACATCTTCATGATCCATTCATCTGTTGTTGGACATCTAAGTTGATTCCAACTCTTAGCTATTGTACTAAGTTCTGCAATGAATAATGGTGTGCCTATATCCTTTTGGATGATTTTAAGAAGAAATTTTAATTACTACTATTAAAATATACATATATACATAACATGTCTTTATATAGATAGATAATTAGAAAAGTTCTTCAGCAACAAAACAGAAAACATAATCTGGTTTTTAATAACTGATTCAGAAAATTAATACAATGAAGATAGTAGAAAGTATTTAACAATGTAGGGGTCAGAGAGATAGCATGGAGGTAGGATATTTGCCTCACTTGCAGAAAAATGGCAGTTTGAATCCCGGCATCCCATATGGTTGCCTGAGCCTGCCAGGAGCAATTTCTGAGCATAGAGCCAGGAGTAATCCCTGAGTGTTGCTGGGTGTGACCAAAAACAAAAAAAAATGTATTTGACAATGTAAGAAAATGTTTTATACTATTTTATTATACTATTTATTTATTATTTTATTTTATTATATTTATTTTATTTATTATATACTAATTTATATTATTATTTTATTAAATAATGTTTTTATATATTTTAAATAAAATCACCAAAAAGTATAAAATATTTTAAAAACTTGTGAATCTGGGTGCTGCCGAGTGTGACCCAAAAACCAAAAATAAATAAACAAATAAATAGAACCACAGATTACCTGATCACTACTATCTGTGATAGTACCACATATCCCTGATTACATATCCCTGATCACCACTTAAGCTTATTATTCAGTGCAGAACCAAGAATACAGAGTATGGCCCCTAAACAAACAAATACTGGAATTTTATGACAGATGGCTAGTATAGAAAATAAATACATTGACAGTTTAAGAGAACACTTTTATTGAGAACTAGTTATTAAAAATACCTGTGGTATGGCATGTTAATTAATAGATGATAATTATATACTTGCTACTGATCATCTCAGAAGTGACTTAAGAATCATAAGACATTGTTTCCATTCCTCTCCCTTTGAATTATTTGGGCTTTGGACAAATAAGCCAAGTACCCTAATATATAATTTCCCTACCTACAAAAATTTCAAAATGTTTCTAAGTTCTTTTTTTTATTATTTTGGGGCACACCTGGTGATACTCAGGGGTTACTCCTGACTATGCACTCAGAAATCGCTATGGGAAGCCTAGGGTGGGGTGGGGATTAAACTGAGGTCCTTTCTGGGTCAGCAACGTGCAAGGCAAATGCCCTACCACTGCACCATCGCTTCGGCCCCTATTTTTAAGTTCTTAAGTCAACTAAGTGAGATAATGTTTCATAAAACCTAATTCAGTATCACAAACACTGGCAACTATTATTATTTCAGTATATACTTATAAGATTCTCTACTGCATTATGCATCTTTTGTCACTTTTATTTCTCCAAATTAATTAAATATGACTCAGTATATCTGCATATTAAAATTCTTCCCCATTTATTAATCAAGAATTTATGTATTTTGAAAACATGACCCAAAATTATTTATTTTTATTAAGAGAGGAAAACAGTATTCTTTGGGAACCACACCAATAGTGGCTTAGGGTTTACTCCTGGCTTTGTGCTCAGGGATCATTAGTGGTAGCAGCTGGGAGACCTTAGCATGAGCTAAAGATCAAGCCCAGGTCAGCAGCATGCAATGCAAGTATCCTGCCCACTATACCATCTCTCTCTCCAACATTAAGGGGAAACTACTTTATAAGCTAGTTTCAAATTTAATTACCATAAAGTCATATAGCTGAAATTTATTTTCTAAAACACCTATCACAGATTAGTAGAAGATTCACATACTACTACTTTTTTTTCTTTTTTACCATTTTATATATAAAAGAAGGCCTGTCATCAGTGCAGCATTCCCATCACCAATGTCCCAAGTGTCCCTCCTCCCCATACAGGCCTGTTCTCTAGACAGGCTTTCCACTTCCCTCATTCAGTCACATTTTGTTATGATGGTTCTCAGTGTAATTATTTCTGTGACTGCACCCATCACTCTCTGTGGCGGGCTTCAAGACTTGAGCTGGACCTTACTGTCTTCCTCTATTTTGTCTCTGAGAATCATTACATAAATGTCTTTTATTTTTCTCTAAATCCTTAGATGAGTGAGACCATTCTGTATTTATCTCTCTCCTTCTGACTTATTTCACTCAGCATAATAGATTCCATATTCATCCAAGTATAGGAAAATTTCATGACTTCATTTCTCCTGCCTGCCTATTGTATATATGTACCACAGTTTCTTTAGCCATTCATCTATTGAGGGGCATCTAGGCTGTTTCCAGAGTCTGGCTATAGTAAACAGCGCTGCAATGAATATAGGTATGAGAAAGGGATTTTTTGTATTGTATTTTTGTGTTCTTAGGGTATATCCCTAGGAGTGGTATAGCTGAATCATATGGGAGCTCAACTTCCCAACTTCTTCTACCATAAACATCTGGGCCTCAGTAGACAAGTTGCCTATACTAGTGTTCATTTGCATCTGGAAACCACTTATCAAAATATTGAATATTGGGGATGTGATGATCATCATAAAGGATTAAAACAATGACAAAGTCAGTCTTTGAAAACATAGCATTGTCAATGTCACTCATTAGGATGGTGTAAGCATTGCTTTGTTCCTTCGAATACTGAATCTTATGGGAAAATGACTTATCACATATATGTTAATGAACTAATACTTATTGAGTGTACATATATTATAACAAACTAATATAAGGAACACAAAAATTTCTTATAAAATAGTGCTTAAATTTAATTTATGTAAAAATATAAATGTAAATATTCTTTTTAAATTTAACCACTATATACATTTGATAGAAAAAAACTGTTTTGGGTTACAGCTTGTTATATTCATTACACTGAATTTATTTAAGGTTCTGACTTGCTACTTTCATTTTTATTATGCATTTAGAACAATAAATACTGGCCTAAATAATTCATATCTTCCAAGAAATGAATAAGGTACAGAGTATATATATTTTAAATGGAGATTTTCATTTTCTAAGCTATTCCCTGGAACAAAGCAAAAAAAAAGACCATGGAAGCTAAATTGGCTCATGCAGGCCACTAGGGTATGACCAGTAAATCAAAGTTCAGTATTCCAAATATACCCAAGTGACTTTGCAGACTTCATGCTAGTTATAAGATTGTATATTTGCTGGAATTCAACATAAGTTATATTCATTGCTGGCTGACTTCAGCCTGAGATTCCATTTTATTTCATATGCAGAAGCAGGAGTTTAATGGCACTCTGGTGACCTAGGAGACGTAATGCAACTTCCAAAAGGATCTAACTTGTTTTGGAGAGAGTATATACCAGTGATTTAGGCTCTGGCAAAAATATTAAGTTCTTAACACCACATGCAGATTTGCAGGGATGCCTACCTGCACTCATACTATCCTAGGCAAGGAGAGATGCAAACTGAGCCCAGCCATTAGCTCTGGCTTGCCTCTACACAGACTTCCTTATGGTCTTCTGTTTAATCCTCCTATACCTTCATATCTTCATACTCCAGAAAGAAAGTAAAGGGCTAGTGGGATAGCTCAAGTGCTACAGCGTAAGCCAGATCTTAATGGTCTATCTAAAACTTATAGAGAAGTTATAGATAGCCAAGGAGAACCCCGAGTATCATCAGATGAGCTCTGCTGGTGCCTAGTAGCCCTGAATCTGCACACTGATCTCTCATATTTTATATGCATATTTGAATGCATATTTGATCTTAATCCAGAAAGCCTATACAACACTATAAGCATGAAACCCAAACTACAATAATCAAACTTTAAAAGGTGCCTATTAAAGAGGCAATCAGGGAGGTTGGAGAGAACCTGGAGATAATGCTAGAGGGAAGTTCATACTGATGATGGGATAGGTATTGGAACATTATGTGCCTGAAATTCTATTAGGTCTAACTCGGTGAATCACAATGCTTTAAAATAGAAAGAAAGAAAAAGAAATAAAAGGAACTGCTAGCAAATTCTTACTGTCCTCAGGAGAGCATTCAAACCCTTTATCAGGACTTACAGGATTTATATATTAGAACCTAAGTGGTCTGGCTCTAATTTTCTCTTGAACTTCTTTGGTCATTTCCCAGTAACCCCAACCTCAGGCACTCAAATGCACATTCCAGCCAACACCAGAGAAGCAGCTTACAGGTTTTCTTAAAGACTCCTTTTACTTTTTTTTTTTTCACTTCTAGCCATTGTAGCCTGGCTTACTATTAATCACTAAAAATCCCTTCCTTAAAAAAATCTTTCCTTAAGTTTCTGTCCTTTTCTGTTGTCCTAAGTCTGAATTGGCAACCCTCCCTCTTCTTCAGCATTTATATTCGTATATAATACACATTTATGTAGACAATATTTATATTCTATATAATATTTTACATATATATTCATGACTTACTAATCAGTATTTATGGATAAAACACTTAATATATAGAAATTAACCAGTTAATATGAATCAAATAAAATTATATCGAAATGACTTAGACTTTTTCTTACCAAATAGGCAAAACAGAAACTGTAGAGCCTATTAAAGTAACTAGATCTTTGTAGTCAACCCATTATAAACATCCCAATAGTATTAAAAGTAGTAATATAAAAAAAAGATTGAGTGCTTTATGTATGCTAGAAGCCTATTACCTTTCACTTGCTTCATAACAGAATTTGTTTCTCTAAGAAATATTATTCAGCCTGTTTGCTCTGGTGAAC
Organism: Suncus etruscus; assembly: GCF_024139225.1. Classification (NCBI taxonomy): domain Eukaryota; kingdom Metazoa; phylum Chordata; class Mammalia; order Eulipotyphla; family Soricidae; genus Suncus; species Suncus etruscus. The sequence goes on along the minus strand of NC_064857.1, from coordinate 25,003,423 downwards.
CAGTCTGTCCTGCATATCAATTCATAAATCAGTGTTATATCAAAGGCAGTGGTTTTCAACCTTGCTATAACTATGGACTAGCACTGACTTAGGGATCAGTGGTTAAAGACCATGTCTCTAACCAGAAATCATATTAATCTCCCTCTGCTAAAAGTAAAATTTCAAATAGCTCTGCCTACTACTTTTAGAATCTAGACAATTCTTTCTCACATGCTCTTGCCCTATACCGTTTATGATAAGATTTGAAATTTACTCAAATTTTCCTATAATTATTTTACTGGATCAAATTAAAAAAATTAGAATGAAAACAAAAGTGATAAGAATAGATCACAAAAATAATGAGTGCTGCCTCTGAGACTGATCAAAATAAACTACTGCATATGTGATAAATCACTAAGCTTTCACTCCCATGTCATAACTGCCCCTTCTTAAAAATTATAAGTATGGACTGAAGTGATAGCACAGTGGTAGAGTGTTTGCCTTGCATGTGGCCAATCCAGGATGGACCTCAGTTCAATCCCCAGTGTCCCATTTGGTCTCTCAAGCCAGGAGTGATTTCTGAGTGCATAGCCAGGAGTTATACCCCTGAGCATCACTGGGTATGACCCCCAAAACAAAAACAAAAACAAAAACAAAAAATTATAAGTAAATCAGACACAATCCCAAATTTGACTTCAGAATCAAAGCTCTTAAATTCCATTGTATATTACTTCTTAAAGGAGATCTTTTTCTCTTAATATGCTTTTTATATAACATATTCAATGCACAGCCAAGTAATTATTAGCATATGATTGCTGTTTAAAGAAGATAGTCTGAACTATTCATAAGACACAGGAATCACTATCCTGTTAAGGTAGAAACAAGGTAGGGGATTGAGTCATATGACCTGAAAAATCTACAAGTCTGGCCCTCTCCTACAGTGAAGTGCTTCACTTCTAATGCAGGTTTAATTACCAATTCAGCGGATATTAAGCAACTGCTTTAAAATCATGTCACTACTAGAAGATAACTTTTTACCTCAAACAAACAAACAATCCCAGACACTAAGTAGTTCAGAATGAAAGCCTGTGAAAGACTATTCCCAGTATTTTTTTTTCTTGAGTTGATTCAAAACTCTCAGGAAGTAATCACATGTGAGAGCAGGTGTCAATACCATTAGGTGGATTTCATGGAAGTTTAAAACACCACCATGTAAAGACAAAACAGTAATGACAAAATGCCCAAGAAAGCTTCAATGTGTACCTGCTAAATCCAGTTTATAATCTCACAGGAAGAAAGGAATCCTCTACATCCTACCCTGTGCAGACCCAGCAGAAAGGCTGCAATAGAAAAAGACTTCTCCCTAACACACTGTACAGTTCTATCAAGGGGGACAAAACATATTGGGATGACTAAAAAAAGCAAGACCTCCATCTTCTCTTACAATCTGTTCACAGTGGATTTTGCTGATTAACCATATTATTTATTTAGAACATTAAAAATTAGCCTGTATTAGTTTTTTTTTTATTTTTTTATAAAAATAATAAAGATTTTTCTCCTTCCCTATATATACTGGCTTCACATGACAAGTCACCTGCAGATAAAAAGAGAGTTGATATACTCTATGATAAAATAATTTTATATTTTATGTACAAAAATTCCAAAAAGGAGAATCAATTTCATTAAAAGCTCGTTATTTCTCAGTTAAGGAGTCTGCTAGAGATGGGTTCAAGCAAAGCTCCAACTATGCTAATATTATTCTTAGTTAATTTGGAATTAAGTTAAGCTCTAAATAGGGTGGAAGTGGGGATACCCCCTGAGCCATTAAATAAAAAATAAGCTTCATTTATTTAAACAGTTTGCTTTTATAAAATCTGTAGCCCCACTTTTCTGAAGGGAGCAAATGCTTTCCAGAAAAAAACAGAAAAATATTCATTTCCATTTTGAATATTTTGAGTCAAAATTGTCATTCCATTGCCCCATTTTTTAAGTTGAAACTTATTTTCCAAATGGCTGGACTTTATATAAAATAAAAAATAAAAGGCAATTTTTCAGGCTAGCCCCATCTGTAGCATCTTCTAGCACTCCACAAGAATAATTAATTACTCCAGAGTCAAGCTCCTTAAACTTTTTCCTTGGGATCCCATTTGCCAGGAACATCTTTATGCATACTTCAGTGTATAGGAGTATAAAGTAGGTATATGAGCTAAACACTTATAATAGATCATAAAAAATTATTGTTTTTTTTCAAAGGCTATTCCTGGCTTTATGCTCAAAAGTGACCCTTACTAGTACTCAGGCAATTATATGTGGTGCTGGGATTGGATTGGCTTTGCTACATACAAGGCAAATGCCTTTACTCCTACACTATCTCTCCATCCCCATAAATAAATTTTAAGTCAAAGAAATCTTAAAGTTACATGATTCCATCTGAAATCACAATCCCCAGTTTAAAAGTTAGGCTGAAAAGGATACTGTGAACCCAAACAAAATAAGCTCATGAAGATAGCATGAAGCACTATTAACCTACATTACCTACAGAACATCAGTTCTGATGTGAAGCTGCTCAGCAGTTGAAATGAAAACACCTATTTCAGCAAGAGAATACTATTCTTGTAGAAAAGTGTTAAAAAATTCATTCTTAGCATGGGGTCCCTGAAGAACTACCCTTAAAAAACCAGAGTGAAGGGCTAAAGGGAATTATCATGGGGTGGAAACTAAAGTGATGTGGCAAACAGTTCTCCATTTAAGAAAAATAGCTCAGCAGGATTGGAGAGACAGCACAGCTGGTAAAAGCACTTGCCTTGTATGCAGCCAACCCTGATTTGATCCTGGCACCACATATGGTCTCACTTCCCCACTCCCAGCTTGACCAGCATTGATACATGAGTATGGAGCCAGTAGCAATCCCAGAACACAAAGGGCATGTACCCCCCCAAAAAAAAAGAGTAAGTAAAAGAGTAACATCTGAATAAAAAAAATAAGCATATATTCTTTAATTGAAAAGCCTAAGAATGTGCTGAATCTCCTTTTTAAGATTAGAGGAAGTGAAAGGGAAGCTATTATAAATGAAAGTATATTTATGTTTACTGGGCCAGAATTTGGAGGCTGGGAATTTTAGGAAGTTAGGGGTTCTTTTTCATACCCAGTGGTGCAAAGGGATCACTGCAGGCCTAAGGAACCTTAGGCCAGAGATTGAACAGATAGATCATCCTCATGCAAGGCAAGTGACTTTACCTCTTGTTCTCTCTTCAAACCAAGGTTGAAATTTAGTGTATAGAGTAAATAGAGGTGTTAAAAAAAGTTAAGATATTCACCAATCAATTTTCCAAATGTCCACATTGCAGGCCATATTTTAATTATAGACTTATTCATTGTTTTCATGAAACTTATCTTTCTTTTTATTAATACTATCACTGAATGTTTCTCTCATTAAGTTCTCACTTTCCATTTGCAACCCATTTGGATCAAATTCTATTTGTCAAATAAGCTTTCCATGACATTCTCTGCCCTGATTTTACCTTGCAAGAACTCATGCTCAATAAGAACTGATAATTTGTAACTTATCTCTTTATTAAAATGCCACTATACAAGATCTCATTAGTCATATTTTCATCTTGACCATTCATTAATTGCTCAAATTCCTGGGTTCTAATTATCTTTTCTGTCACATATAGAGAAGGACAATCCAAGGTTAACCTCATGCCTTTGAAAGGTTTCACCTGGGTCAAGTGAGAGACAAATTAGTGCTGGAAAAGTAGTAAGTCACAGAAGAATGCAGAGAAAATACAACAGGAATTAGAAATCATTTATTAGAGAGAAGAAAACCATTCTAGACCTTGGATTTATTGTGATATCTATGGATTATACATTTCAGAAGGACATACTGAAGGTTGACTGACATTAAAAGCAAATTTAAAAACTCTCCCAAGTTCCTTATTTTTTCAGCAGTGAAAAGAGAAAGGGTAAAACGTGGAGAAAGAAAAAGAAACAATAATTGTTTCTTAGTTTTTATTGAAGACATGTATTTTAATGTTAATGCTTAAACATTTTTTTAAAAAAAGTGGTTGGTGAAAAGGCTGATCTTGAAAAACAGATTCAAGTCACTGCTTTCAATTTAAATTATATGAGGAAAATTAAATGCAGGACTTGAAAGCATCACTGGAAAGATTTAAAACATTTCTGAAGCTCCAGAATTAAAATCCAGTAAGTTTTAAATCAAATAAATTTTTATGTTGATTAAGCATCAAAGATTCTGAGAAGCTCATAAAGTCTCACTTATTTTAGTCATGAATACCACTGTGTCCCAGAAATAGTAAATAGATGCCCTATTTATACCACATGTCCATCCTAACAGTATAATGGATTTCTGATACAACCGTAACAAGCTTTTCAATTGCTTACTGTGCTACCTCAAATATTATCAACAGGATGTATTATTGAAAAATAAACATCTTGTCTGTGTATTTAAAAACTTCAAATCCAGAACCCATTATTATCTTTTGGCACATTTAGATTTCAGCATTTCTGCATCCACTGTTTTTAGGTTATTTCCAAACTCAGTTAATGAGGCACGTGAAGCAAACTTGTTATTCTCCAAGAGGCAAAAAAAAAAAAGTTAATTTCCTAGTTTGAGGAATCCATTCAAGGAATGATCATAAATCTCCATTTCTTGATCACTGCTTCATACTCTACTATTCCAAACCTACTTTTGAATTTTCTTGATTCATCTTCATGAACAAGAAGGCTAGATTATGAAGACTATTATGTAGTTTTTGATTGCTAAAAACATCATAAACACATAAAGGGTGGAGCCATGGGCACCTGAATAATTTAATACAATATTTGGAATAAAACAATCTCATTTCTAAAAGGTTTCTTCTTTATGATTTTCTTTAGTATAAGACACAATTTAAAAGGCGTGTTTTATAGAAATCAAACAAGGATTGCACTACCACTGATAATTCCACTTTCTCAACATTTTATAAAGAGCCCCAATCTTGGCTGTGTTTCATAAGCAAATTAGAGCCACAAAAGAAAAAGATACAAATATTCTAAATATTTTAATGGCCAGTATTAATAAAGACTTCTAAGGCAGTAAAACAAGGTGGAGGAATTGGAATAAATAAAAATATCCAACAGTGAGGCCATGATCATGTTGTTACTCAATCAAATCATCTCCTTTTCTTTTAAATATTTTCTGAATTAAACATATATATATGTTTATATATGTTATATATATATTGGTTTATATATATGTTTATATATGTTATATATATGTATATATATGTATATATATGTATATATATATATGTATATATATATATTGGTTTTTGAGTCACCTGCAGTGCTCAGGAGCCACTCCTGACTCTATGCTCAGAAATAACACCCTAGCTGGCTTGGAGGGACCACAGGGGTTGCTGAGATTCGAACCACCGTCCATCCTGGATAGGCTGCATGCAAGGCAAACGTCCTACCGCTCTGCTATCTCTCTGGCCCCAAACCTATATATTTTTATTGTGTCTCATATGTCCAATTAGAAATTAATTTGGTAGATAAGGTATAAGTGTAAAATAACCATATTTTATTTACATTACTTAAACAAAGTAAAATATGCACCCTTACTTTATATTCTTGCAAAAACCAAGTCACAAGCAAAATGTGAAAATATCTGTCAATTTAAAAGGCGTGTTTTATAGAAATCAAACAAGGATTGCACAGGTATCACCAAGATTCTGTCCTTTTCATATCGCTGCCAGGGTTTCTCATGGAGAAAGGGCAATGGTCCCTCCCACCGTAACAAATAAGAAACAGTCTTTCTTGAGGACACTGTGGGCCAAACAGTCCTATAACTGCTGAACAACTGCCATTCAAAAATAAACCACGCCATCAGAACTTGGATGGCTCAATCTCTGTGACATTTTCACAGTTAAGAAGAATCCAGTCGGCTGACTTGTAACGATTTCAAGCAGTAAACCAAAGTTGAGTGTGTGATTTAACCTGGGGAACACTGCCTAGCCATCACTTCAAAAAAACTGAAAAGAAAAATAAAAGAGTATCATGGAGGTCAAAGGTCTACTTCACAGAGCACAAGGACTCACATTAAAAACCAGGAGCCCAGCCAGCTAAGAATGCTGGAACCTGCTGGGGCCTGTCTGTACGGCCTATGTTTTAGCGCATTTTCTAGCACTTACTGGGCAAGCAGGATGCTATTTGTCCCACGTGTATTTTCACAGAAGTCCATTTGCTTTCCTTCGCTGGCCTCTTTGCCATAGGCTATGTCCATCATCGGGAGGGATCTATGCGGCAGCAGTTAGCCAGCTCCCCAGAGAAAAGACTCTAAAGGCCAGATGGGCTACTTAAAACCCAAGTTTCTCACTTTTCTTGCAAGAAAGATTTTAAATTACCCAGTTTTCGTTTCTAGGCTATGACAGATTGTATATTTCAAAGACACTTTCATTTAGTTTATAAAGTTAGATAGCAAAGCTTGTATTTTTAAGCTTTCTTGCCCATTGTGTTTACATATTGTTTTTAAGAAAATCATTGATAAAAAAAAACTGGCACTGGTCACTGATGAATTATTCCTATAACAGAATTCAAAAAAAGGCTGTATTATCAATGCTTGTCACTTGAAATAAGAGCACATGCTAAAAGAACTGAAAGGGAATATTTCTTAAAAATCAGTATGCCAAAATAGCCTCAAATTCAATAAGCAAAACTATTCTCAAATTCAACAAGCAAAAATATCCTGAAATTATAAAAAAAATCTATGAATAAAATAAAATTCTGGATGCACTAGCAATTAAATTCCAGAAAAATCATGATATTACAAACTATAATAGTATCCGATCCCAAATCTATTGCACTGTTTTATACACAAAAAAAAGCACAAATTTCAAATGACTTAGAGCAGATCAGAAATGAGGCTCATGACATATTTCCTAAAGACCCTCTGCTTTAGAGTTTGGTATTTTCTACTTTAATATACCTTTTATGTAGATAATGAAAACCTTTAAACTTTTAAATAAATAATGAATGGAAATATTCAAAATTTAGTTCAAAAGTGACTAAGAGACAGATCTGTAGGAAATCAGGGTGATTTCCCTTATTGGGATAGTTTCAGACCCTGCTTCATATTGAGCCCCAGATGAGTGGAATAGAGAATTTACCGGTAGTCCTGAGCCCTAAACAAACCTCTGCTCTAACTTAATCTCCTTCACAAATTCTCATCAGAACAAGTAATATTACAAACAATAATGTTCCAATTTGCATTTTTCCCAAAAAAGAAAGCTTGAAGGGAAATAAAACAAAGTGGATTTTTCTATGTTCTCTGGGTTACCTTTATATGAGTCTATATGATTCCTCTTATTACAGCAAATCCTTTGACCTTCTGCTACAACAGGACAGGCCTGTCAAACTCCCTCATTACTATTCTCAGAGCAATAAAATACTTAGACATGCATTTTGTACCTCAATTCTTCCACCAGTGATTCCACTTACTAGTATCACAGTAAAAGAACCAAAACATTTACTGTTCTGCATTCCAAGTTTGTTTCCCTAAATTAAAAAATGAGGGTCTTATGATTTAAACATTTTACTTTCATTGCCACAGATCACTTCATTTCTATCCAATGTCATATTTTTGTATCCTCCTAGATAAAATATAGATTAATTAATCACTGAGCTCAGAGATAGAAGTCCTGAAAATTTCCAAGTGTGGCCAAAATATTAGCAAATAAAAATTTTATAAAGTAAAATCTCTAAAACTAACTGAATAAATAAATGAAGTCAATGCATTACTATTTAAGTCATTGATTTCATGCAGCAGTTTCTTCACCTATCCAGCACTTCCTCTGAAAGTTTGAGTCTTGGGGTTAGAAAGATGTTACAGGAAGTAAGGAGCTTGTCTATTGTAGATGATTCCCGTTCCATCCCTGGCACCATATGGTTACAGAGCCCAGCCAGGAATGAGCCCTGAGCACAGAACTTGGAATAAATCCTGAGAGCGTCAGCTGTAGCCACAAACATTCCACCTCCCCCCACAAAAAAACAAAGCTTGAACCTTGATTTTAAAACTATTCAAAACGAGACCAAGCCAGTAAAAACTTTCTCACATTGGGGCCTGGAGAGATGATAGCATAGCAGGTAGGGAGTTTGCCTTGCACACAGTCAACCCAGATTCAATTCCCAGCATGCCATAAAATACCCCCAAGTGATTTTTGAGCACAGAGCCAGGAGTTATCCCTGACTGCAACAAAACAAAAAAAACCCCAACTTTCTCATATTAGCAATTATGGATAAGAGGATCCTATAAAACTTTAAGTAGTATACTAAATGACATTTGCAAGAAAGTATTCAACATTGGCTTCAAACATTAAGAACTCTTGGTTTCAAGAGATTAAATTTATTTAACTCCTATACAGGAGTCAAAATCATTTTAAACTGATTTGTAGTAAGCAATAGATGTTAAATAGCTTTAATTACACAAGAGCTTTCCCCCCATATTTTACAGGCACATTTGCATCATGATAATATGCTAACCAATGTCTATGTATTCTAGAAAACAGCGATTATAATGTCAATCTTCAGCTGCCATTCCATCTGACTAGCCTGTAAAATTAAACCATAATCCAGTGCCTGACTCTGGGAATCAGTGTCCTGAACATTCCTTGAGCAGCTGTCCATTTTATGGCCTTTGGTCAATACAGATAGCATATTCTAGTTCTAGAGTTGCAATCATAAAACGGAGGAAACAGCACTTATAGAAATGTTGCCTATATGCACTAGTGCCAAAGCTTTTGCATTTTATTTTTGGCATTTAACACACTAAAATTCTAGGGATCATCCAGTCAATTATTACTTAAATAACAGATATACTTATGGATGTTTAAGGCCCTGAGAGTAGTTAGTGAAGGGACATAACTAGGACCAAGTAACCTTGTTCTAATCTAAACCATCTGACATTCTGAAATTCTCTACAGAGAACATGAAATTCTTCTTTACAAAGGAAATAACAGCTCACAAAATTAAGGAAAGGAACACTGTTAGTATAGGTACAGACCTTGCATCTGGTAGCTGTATGGTGCCTGTCCAGGTTGAGGGGTGCCAAAGCTTGTGCCATAGCTGAGAAATCCTGTCTGTCCAGGTGACTGAGACTGTGACAATCCACCTTCAGTCTTGATGCCTGCCCACAATGCACCTAAATCAGTTAGTGATAGCTTATCTATCTGTTCATTTCCAAAATCTGGTAAAAATGCAATAATAATATTCATATAACTGTTCAGTCACAAATACTTAATACGTTGCTGGTATTACCTCATTTAATTGTTTAGAATTAGAGTTAAAACCCTACAGATAACTTCACCTTGTTTTGTTTTGGGGTGACACTTGTGTGTTCAGAGCTTACTTGTAGGTCTGCACTCAAAAGTCACTAATGACAGGGCTTGAGGGACCATCTGGTCTGCCAGGGATGGGACCTGAGTGAGTAGCATGCCTAGCAAATGCTTTATCCACTGTATAATCTCTCTGGTTCATAAGTTAATCTTTTAATAAATAATTTAATTGAATCACTACAAGATAGTTGAAAAGTTGTTCATGATTGATATTCAGTCATACAATGTACAGTATACTTCATCAATACACATTCCTCACATGAATGCTCAAGTTTCCCTCCCATCCACACCCATTTTCTCCTCTATGCCTACCTCTGGGGTAGATATTTTTCTTGTCTCTTACTTTATTTTTGACCCTGTTGTTTGTAACATTGCTACTAAAGGGATACCATGCATATTACTTTATCTGTACGGACTATTGGTGGAAAACTTCCTAACATGAACTGGTCCACCTGACTCTCATCTATATTGTTTTTGGATATTATGATTAATTTTTATATCTCACAAATGAATGCATTCATTCTATGTCTATTCCTCTTCCTCTGACTCATTTCGCTCAGCGTAATACTCTTGATATACATCCATGTATAAGCAAATTTCATGATTTCATTTTTCCTTACAGCTGCATAATATTCCATTGTGTAGATATACCACAGTTTCTTTATCCACTCATCTATTCTCGGGTATTTAGATTGTTTCCAGATTCTGCATATTGTGAATAGTGATGCAATTGGTATAAGAATGTTGAGGACCTTTACATATTGTTTTTCATTATTAATAAGTTCAATTTTTAAATAAGCCTAGGACTTTTATATACCTGAATGCCTGTTTGCTTTTTTCTTTTATGTTTGTTCCTTTGAACTCTATTTTTTTTATAAAATCAACTCTTGAGTTACCATTTCTATATTTAGCTTCATTGCTTTGCTTAGTTGATCTCTTTCATAGATAAGTCATAATTAAACTTAAAAGTTATTCTGAAAGTAGCTGTGTTGATTGTCAAGATATTTTCTGAAGTGATTAATTAGACCCCCTAGCTGTACATCATTCTTTTCCCATAATTTTTTCCTAATTAAATGAAAATTTTGTATGCAATTCATTTGATTCTGATAGAAAAACCACTTTGAAGACAGAAAGAAGCAATATTGGACAGAGTACTAAGCAAGTCAAGGAGAGAAGGGGGAACCTTCATATATAAATTTCATATAAGAAGTAAAACAAAGAAAATAGTATCAAGATCCTAAATCTTATAAATTATTATGAATTGCAAACGTGAAGTTGATGGATATTTCCATTTTTTGCATTTTCAGTTATTAACTCAACTAATTATTGTTTTAAGTATAACTTAGAAAAGAATTGCTTTGTATTGTATCAATATACAATTAATGTATATAAAATTAATGTTTACATTAATTTGGAAGGTCTAGCACTTTCCAAAACGCTAGACTGACATCCTCATTTCAGGACTTGGGTTTGGCAGTACTATAGGGGGTTCAATCCAGGATTATAATTAATGACAGTCATGAATTCCCACATAGGGCTGGAAAGGAAAGTTCTGCCAAGGGAATTCACATTTTTTAATAATTTGATTTTGCACTTAAGATAAATTATATCTTTGGGATCTAGAATACATAGTAGTCTCACTGTTTATTTCCATTTTAGGGGAGTTTCATTGGTAGAATGAAGTTAAGCAACTAAGTAGAATGAAGTTAATAGAAGTATCTCCTGGCTGGCAGAACTTATTCTCATTCCTAGAGTATCTCTAAATCACCTCATAAAACCTTAACATTTATGTCTTAATAGTTTTTAGAACATGTTTTCCCCATACAGGCTATCTCTTAAACTAATCAATGAATAATACATATATGTGTGTCACCCAAGTCAAAGCAATGAATAATACATATGTTTTTCTTACACTCACTAATAATGACTTCCCCCTTCTTTCATTTGAGGCTCTACAATCAGCTTCCAGTATACAACTGTACCGCTATTTTACACTGCAGTACAGGTTGTGAAACTTTCTGCTTAGGATTAAAAAAATATAAAGAATAGAAGACATAAAAGTGTATGATTTATGGCTCCTACTTAAATCTCACAAATTAAACTCATTGGTAGATTCCAAGCACATCCAAAAAGAACAGATGAGCTCTTTTCAACTGATCTATGGTTTCAACTGAGAAAAGATTTGTCTATTTCCTGTACATATTATATGTAAAAATTTACTGGACACAGTTTATGGCAGAAAGTCTTCTCAGACCATTTGAATTTTCATTGCTTGTATTCAAAATTCTAAACTAAGGCTAGAGAAGTTGGTATGAAGGTAAAACTTCATATGAAGGTAAAAAGTTGGTATGAAGGTAAAAAAAAAAAAAGGTAAAAATTTTCTTGTGTCCAGCTCCAGTTCAATCTCTGGCATATTATATGCTCCTCCAAACAGTGGTAGGTTGGCCCCTGAATACTGAGGCTGAAATAAGTCCTGAGCATAGCGGGGGTGTGGTCCTAAAGCAATAGAAAAAAATTTAAAACTAAGTAATGTGCTTGCTTTTATTAACAATACTATTGGGTATAAGGCTATAATATTTTTCAATAAAAAGAATGCTTCTCAATAGCATTAAATCTATTTTTCCTTTCTTCAAGGCCCTTCCAAAAATTAAGGCCCTAGAACCATGCCCAGAAGACTTCTAAGCATGGAGCACTAGAGGACCAAAATATTTCACAATGAATTATACTTATACTACCTTCCTGATCACCACCCAGCAGGTGAAAACCATCCCTTCATATTAGTTTTAATTCTATTTTTAGAAACTCATGAAAATCACCTCCCTGGATAATTAGACAACAGGAACATATGTTAGTAAACTGAAACTGGAATAATTCCAACCTATAACCCAGAAAATGGAATAGGGTCCTAGCATGGCTGTAATTGGGAAAATGAAAGGAGAGGGCAGTTATGTGGGAGGGAGCAAACACATAAAAATGGTGCTTTACACTGGAAGTTCTAGTATATCTACAGCAGCGTTCATCCTTTTCACACTTGTGGTCCAGCACCTGTCTTCATTCTAGTGGTTTTCAACCATTTTTACACCTGCAGACAGGTGGTAAAAAGCTACTCTAAAGTACATTAGTACTGTTTATACTGAAAAATCTTGTTATTCTTCAAAAAGATCAGTTTTCAATTAGTCCTTAATATAAAACAGGGACTGACTTAACAAACACAATAGAACTTAAGCTCTGCATTTTAAATCAAAAGTACTTTAGCTTCAAGCACAATGTTTAAAAGTAAATCAAAAGTACATTTTAGACATACCTAGTATTTTGAAAAACCTTGAGTAAAAGTTATGGGTTAAAAAAACTTAAGTAAAAGTCACACCTATAAGGGGCAAATCTAAAAATTATAAATTTATACCTATGAAAAGAAAATTCTAGGAAGTTTTTTAATAAATCTTATGTAAACAATATAGAAAGCTTTCTTTTTTATCTTGAGTTAAAACTATATGTATGACAGGTAATTTTAGAAATTCATCTTCATTTATAAAACATGATGAAAACACCTATGCTATAAAAATTTAGTTCTTATAGTTTTGATATAATACTCTAAGAGGTGAATATATAATTTAGATTTTAACTTATTTGTATTTGTAAGAAATTTACCAAATTATCAAATTGCTAAACAGCAAATTTAGTCTGGGCTCTAGACAAAATAAAAAGTAATAAAGTTATCTGATATCTTATTAGTGAAATGCTGATAGGATATTACTTTTTTAAAAAAAATAAAAAGGATATTATTTTTTTAATATATTACATAAAATAAACTTATAAATCAATACTATAAAATAAAAGATGCAGAGTGAGACTATTTATTACAAAATATAATTCTGTATAAGACTTTCTACTCAAACAATAATGTATTAAAAATAAGAGGTGCAATTTAAGTGAAGAAAAATATTTTGCAACTTGAAGGTTTTTAAATATTAAGCTTTGGGGTTTTCCTGGATTTATTTTTAATTTGTAGGTACTAAATCTATAACAATTGAGTTCAATTACCCAAGATAAAGATAATCTCCAGGTGGGGAAGAACAAATGGGGATGTGAGCTTTCAGTGTTTCCTGATTTACCTCTTTACAGCATAACTCACGCCATGCTATTCAGATCACTTTTCCTAATGGTTGATAATGCTGAAATTTGATAACACTATCACCCTCAGAGCAAGGGTTTGTTGAGTTCTGTCTAAACTTCCCTAATCGTAGGTTGGCATCTGTTAAATGGGAAATGGATCTTTACCCCAAAAGAATTTATTCACTGAAGTTTTATCACAAATATGCACCAAAATACTTAGGATGCCAGAACCAAGTACTCAAATGGCAAATACAGACTTGAGAAATAAGGGGAAAGGAGGATTGAGAATAAGGGTGCATAGAAACCAAGCGCTTCATCTACTTGTTACCTATGACCTCAAGATAAACAACCCCAGTCTTACGATCTTTATTAGCAGCAAATCACATTATGAATTAATACATAAAGGAAAAGCACTTTCCAAACTAGTACATGATGGTGGCCTTGAAGGGTCACTCTTCTGAAACTCACACATACGGGTCCTCCCACTACTAGATAATGCCATTACTCAGAAAGGGATGACTCACCATATGAAGAAATTCCATACGGTTGTCCGGGCTGTGGATACGTGGCATAGGCTGTTGCTTGTTGCATTCCTGTAGTAAACTGTGTTTGCCCATATGCAGCCATAGTTTGTGAGGAAGGGGTAGGGAGAATATGTGGGTATGGTCTGCTATTTGTCAGAAATGACAGAAAATAGAAAGCCCATGCATTAGATAGAAACATGCAAGGTAACTGATTAACAACCATATCACAAATTCCAGTTAAGATAGTCTCTTAATGTGTAACTTTTATTTAGAATATATCAAGGAGCAAAATACTTTTATGACTCTAACATATGATGCTCAAAACTAAATTTTATAATTTTATTTAAATCTCTAGGAAACACAACTTTCGTTAAATTTGTAACATGTGGGCACAAGATCTAAAAGTCTACTTAGGAAAGCTATTAATTATGAGATAATATAATCTTACTTGGAAGGGTAAATTTGTGGAGGGGAAAACTGGTGAGTTGGTCGAGGGCTGAAGCTGCTACTGCTCCCAATTGCTGAAAAAGAAAAGAAATGCACAATAATCAAAAGCATAATCCAAATTACAGTGACAGAATTTGAACAATGGGTTGATCATGCATAATGCCTCTATTTGTCCTTTAGAGCTTACAGAAATGACATGTTATTACAGTCAAATACAAAGTTAAATAATATAGTTTAATCTAAATAAATGCTTCTTTTTATTAATATCTTTATTTAAACACCTTGATTAAAATATGATTGTAGTTGGGTTTCAGTCATGTAAAGAACATCCCCCCTCACGGGTGCAACATTCCCATCACCAATGTCCTGAATCTCCCTTTTCCCCCCCATCCCCACCTGTACTCTAGACAGGCTATTTACTTCCCTCTTTCAATGTAGTTATTTCTCTAACTATTTACTTCCCTCTTTCAATGTAGTTATTTCTCTAACTGCACTCATCACTCTTTGTGGAATGCTTGTTTAATTTTAAATGAACTACTAGGTAACACAGTAAATTAAATACTATGTCAGCACTCTGTGGTGGTTTTCACAGGGACAAAACCTCCAAAGCCCAGGAATCCTGTCTCCTCTTTGGAACGGCATGGTGAAAGGCAGGGTGAAATTAAACTGAGTTGGGAGAACCCCAAACTCATCCTGCCTATCCCCTGTGCTCAATGGGAAAATGCACCTGACGCTCTGTTCCAAGGCAGAGTGATCTCTCAGGTGAAAGCGAATAGCACAGATCTTCAATTGTTTGCATTGATCTGACACTGTTTTTTTGGTATAATATGCATTCCTATAGCTACTTAAAATTTTTCAATCCATTTACCCCGAGGTGCTGAGATGGGTGTTAATTTATGAAGCTACATTTTCTTCTTCCTCCTCCTCCTCCTTCCCCCTCCTTCCTCCTCCTTTCCCCTCCTTCCTCCTCCTTCCTTCTCCTCCTTCCTCCTCTTTCCTCCTCCTTTCTTCTCCTCCTCCCTCCTCCTTCATCCTCTTCCTTCTTCCTCCTCCCTCCTCCTCTCCCTCCTCCTTCCTCCTCCTCTCCCTCCTGCACCCTTCTCCTCTCCTTCCTCCTCCTTCCTCTCTCCTCCCTCCTCCTCTCCTTCTCCTCCTCTTCCCTCCACCTCCCTCCTCCTCCCTCCTCCTCCCTCCTCCTCCTCCCTCCTTCTCTTCCTCCTCCTCCTCCTTCTTCTTTCTCTCTCCCTCCCTCCCCCCTCTCTCCCTCCCTCTCCCCTCCCCTCCCTTCTCCCCTCCCCCTCCTCCCTCCTTCTCTTCCTCCTCCTCCTCCTCCTTCTTCTTTCTCTCTCCCTCCCTCCCCCCTCTCCCTCCCTCCCCCCTCTCCCTCCCTCCCCCTCTCTCCCTCCCTCTCCCCTCCCCTCCCCTCTCCCCTCCCCCTCCCTCCCCTCCCCCTCCCTCCCCTCCCTCCCCCCCACTCTCTCTCAACACTTAGCAATGCTCAAGGGTTACTCCTGGCTCTGCATTCCAGGATATACTACTGGAAGACCATATGAGATACCAGGGAACCCAAGTCAGCATTTCTAAGGCAAAAAGCCCCAGCTGCTTGCTGTACTATCTCTCTGATTCCATTTTTTTCTTTTCTTTAAAATAAAAAAGGTTTTTTAAGCAGTCAAGTAGGATTTCTCTTCTTTCAAGTATATATTCTTATTTCAGCACATCTCAGAAATGCACAAAACTCTATCAAATGTTCATACTCATTTTGAACTGGGAAATCAAAAATTCATTCTTACTAATGTAGGGTCTTAAAATAAGAGGCCCCAATTTCTTTCACTGTAAAAAATGTTATCAAGGTACATCCATAATCATTATCTACAAACATTTACTGCATGTACTTATACACCCTTTTATTCTCAAATTCTTCCTAATTTCTGACAAAAAGGAATATTTTGGGGACTAGAGAGATGACTTAATGGACTGGAGCATAGGCTTTGCATGCAGGAGGCCTAGATTTAATCTCTGTCACCACATGCAATTTGCTCACCAAGAATGACCTTGTGCAAGAAGCAGGAAGTAAGTCTTGAGTACTGCTCAGTATAGCCACCAAACCAAAAATAAATTAATAAAAAGAATATTTATGTTCTTTGGGTACAATTATTTTTAATACACATTTGTTTTCCACTAATAATCATTGCTTTAGCATATTTCAAACCCTTGAAGACTTTATGCACAAAAATTTCTCCCTGTTTTTCCCAATGTCAATTCATTATGTTTATGTGCACAAATGAGATGTCCTAGCTTGTGTTTGAAAGAACAAGGATAGATGGGGGCTAGAACCTCAAAATCAATGAGAACACTTTTCCTTGTAAAGCAAATAGGCCGAATCTAATGACAATACATCTAGATTGGTGCTACTCTTAGAAGCTGTAAAACAACACCATCTGCATGTGAATTTGGCAGAGATGAGATGAAATTTATACCAAAGAAATGGAAAGACCCCAGAATTGACATCTCCTCCTCCTCCTCATCTTTCGACGCATATTAAACTATGACCATTTCAGGCACTGAGATAGATGCTGCAAATGCAAACATGCAAAGACAAGTTTTATTTGCCATTTATGTGGAGAAGCCAACTAACACACAAATTGTTGTAGGAAGTTTATCGCAATGCTGCAATTTACAGAAGGCAGAGGTTATCAAAGAGAACCTTTAGTTCCAACCACAAAAACAATCTCTCATTTGGGTCATTTGAGTGAGAGCAGAGAAAATTTATCCTGCAGGGCTGAAAGAGGAATAATAAACTTCCTGCCCACTCACAATATGAAATAAGAGTTTTAAAAGTGAAAGGACCTCAACAGAGAACTCTTGCCACCAGAGAAAGCCAGTCACAGAAATTCCTTTTATTATTCCCAAGATCTATTCCTGTGCATTTCAAATTGTGGGTCATGATCCATGAAAACATCATAAACTTAACTTTTTGTTTTTGTTTATTGGGCCACACTCTGTGGAACTCGAGTTACTCCTAGCAGGCTTGGGGGCCATATGGTATGCTGGAGATCAAACCCAGGTCGGCCACATGCAAGGCACATTGTGTTATCGCTCAGGCCCCAAACTTAACATTTTAAAAGTAGGTTCCATCCAGAAATTACTTATGAGTGAATAGCATAAGAGGCTAGGGCTTTTTACGGATATGGTAAACTGTGGAAAGTTATGATTTTGATCAGATGCAAAGTAAAATGTACATATATATATGTATATATATCTGTATATATGTGATGAAGTTTGGGGGCACTGCAAAGTATGATAATTAAGCATAGTTTCTGGAATCCAAATTTAATTTGAGCTAGATTCAGTTTCCAACTTTTACATATGGTGTTAGTCATTTGATCCTTCTAACATTGGTATGATTGAAAAAATATTACTTTTGCTTCTTATACAGTTATGAAGACAAATGAGATCAGCAACATAAAGTAAAAAATATAATAACACAACAATAACATTTTTATAAAAATATTTATCTCAGTGTCCCAGTTGCCTGCTTTTTATCCATAAAATTTTCCTTCCTCTGTACTTAACTGTACACTATGACAGTATCATCATGTGTACAGAAAAATGTTTCAAAGCAGAATTTTTTGTTCCCTAATTAAGTACAGGATTTTCCAGCTACTTTAAAGCAAAATGTTTCTGTTTGGCATGATTGGTATGCTATTTGCAGTTCTTGGATGGCTCACTCATTTTACCAAATAAACTTAGGGTCATAACATGCCAGATACAAAAATTAACCTACTAATTAGGAATATTCAAGTGACGGATACTGAAGAAAACCTATACCACACAAGCAGATAAATAAAGGTAACCTCTACAAAATGGAAGTTGAACCCACATCTGCCTAACTCTTCTCACCAATCTTTCCTCACTGACACAAGAATCTTCACAACCATCTTATTCCCAACACCTACCACCCATTTTATATGAATCAAATCAACCTTCCTGATAATCCACGTTGTGTAATCTATCTTACTCTTGTCTTTGTTCGGGGTCTCTTGCCCTAACCCTGTACCGTGCTAGAGCTTCCTGGCTGTGTGGCTAGTTTTCCATGCAGGAGAGCTGCCAATCACCTTTGACTCTCATTACTGCCACCACAGGGACCTTTGTTAAATAGAAATGTTTCCCATCCATCCTCCAGCTTGCTATCTATGCTCACAGAAGCTCTAGGATTTACTAATGACACAAATTTCGAATTCCTTGGCAGCGTTTTCAGAAACCCAAGCTTCCACTCTCCTGGGTTTAATATTATTTAATCTCCATCCTTTGAGGATGGCCCATACACACAAAACATTTTCACACTGCTTGTCCTTCGAACCGGTTCCCTCACTTTTCTCCTTAACAAACACTGCTCTGTTGAGACTAAAACATAATGTTTTGTTTCTCTACTTTATTTGGAGTGCTACATGCATTGACAGCAAAGTAATCTCCCCTGCAGTAAGTACAGCGAGTGTGAGCAATGAAATGTATAGAAGTTCCTTTTCTCTGTTACCCTTAGTTTCTAGGGTCAAGGACCTCTTTGTCTCTTTTGTCTCCTGGACAGTTGCTGTGGCTTGTCATGTGGTAAGTAAACAAAATGAGTTCAATGAGGATGTGAGGCTTAAGTCATAAGCAAAGTGTATTTAAAAAAAACATAATAATTTGAAGGATGATTAGAATATTTTAATTTTAAATATACATATAACCCTGACTCATTGACTAATAAACCTATGAATACAAATTAAAGTAAGAAATACAAAACACATGTGGTTAGGGACCTCAGTGCTACCAAGTGTCTTGATGCTATTTACCTAAAAATACTGCACACCTACAAATATTAAATAGTTAATGCTTTCTCTAAAGCTGAAGCCTACTTCAGTTTCTCTGTGGCCTAAAATCTTTTATTTTATACATCAAATTCTAGTTCCCTTATTTGCCTAAATCACATTTAGCTTTTAAAACAACCACCTCAGATTCATTTTTAATTTTTAAGACACTGAACTATCTGAAGCCAAAAAAACTATTTCCACATATTTATCAAGAAAAATAAAATGATTATCTTACCATTAGTAAAATCCAAATCACGCATATCAGAGATTTAGGAGATTATTGGAGTAACAAAGCCTTCCACACCTGTTTAAAAGCACATGAGTCCTGTACTTGCTACTCTTTCTTCTACTTGTAACATAGAAGTTACAGAAATCCTTTTGTTTTGCTTCTAAAAGCGAGAGATTTCAAGCTAAGTAATATTCTCATGATTTAGAATCCAATGCAAAGGTCTGCAGAAATCCTGAAATGAGCAAGGCCTCAATTCCCTCTCCCCTGAGGCTTCCCTTCTCCTTAATGTCAACAATGTTCTGCCTCACAATAATATCAGGGAAGCTCTGATTCTTTTTTTTCTCCTACCCTTTTACCTTAAGTTCTGCCAGTTCTCCCTTCAAAATAGTTTCTAAATCAGATTTAGGAAGATCACTTCTGATAGGTCACTTCTTATATAAGGTCACACTTATAGGTCACTTCTTCTGACCTATAATCTGTCCCGATCATCAACATTGCAGTCACCAGAGAAAGACAGTCAGGCCACTCCCCAACAATTTTATCTTCCTCTTCTCTCTTTTTTTCGAACTAAATTTCTGACTTTTTAAAATCAAGCTTTAATGGTTCTTCTAAGATCAAGGTTTATTACAGACTTCTCTGTCCTGAACCAGGAAACCACTATGTATTCACTATGTTTTCACACTGTCAGATATTGATAAACTAAAACTTAAACCTTAATTTCACTACAATTTCTTTTTGTATACCATATTTGCTAGTGTATAAGACGACCCTTCAACCCATGAAAAACTTTCTAAAAGTCTTAAAAGTAAGTTACTTGTTAAAACTAAGAGGGGTGCGGATTACTCATCCCTGAAGCTGGAGCAAGTTTCAGCATGCTGTATACCAGCATATAATATGACTCCCTACTTTTAGGAAGTTTTTCATGGATTGAAGGGTCGTCTTATACGCCAGCAAATACGGTATATGCTTTCTCTCCAGATATGCTCATCCAACTCTTTGATTAACTTTTGTTCATGTTTCGATTTTTGGATTAACTTCAGAGCACTTTTCAATGCCTATTTACTTTCCTGAACACTGACCACATTCCAATTTACTATCTATCTCCAAAAAAATAAAAAAAATCCTAAAAGCTAAATTCATCTCAAATGTATTCATGAATAGTTTACAACTAAGAGGTTTTATAAATATAGCACATAGTATAAGAGTTAAAAACCTGAAAATTACTTCTGCTATAATTTTTAGTAGAAAGTACAAGTTGGATAATTTAGAAAATACATAAAATCAAAATTTTCACAATTACTTTATATCATAGTGATCAGAAATTTTATTATCAAAAATGTGATACTGGGATTTTTCTCTCTATTTTTTAGGCCATATCTTGCCATGCACATGGCTTACTCTGGCTCTTACTCTTGCTCAGAGAAAATTCCTGGCAAGGAAAGAGGAACCAAACCTGGACAAGAGTCCTACCAGCTCTACTATCACTCTGACACTTGATATTGAAATTTTGGGGGATTTTCTTTGGAATTAGGTTTTATTGATGTAAAAAGAGAGATTAAATAAAAGCTAAGGATTTAATGATATGATACCTGCTTTATTTAGACCTATAGTTAACAGTTACATAGGTGATTTGATTTGTTTACCTAAGGATATCAAAGTCAACTGTGCTACCTACATTTGCATAACTAAAAGAGGGTACAAAGGAATGACAATGATATAATTAATACAAAACAGATAAATTAATAGAAGAAAGGTAAGCAAAAGTCACTTTGATTTTTAACTCCTTTATAAAATACTCTTCTGCAAATATTTCTCTCATAATGAATAAGAATAGAATTTCATCTATGTGATTTGAGAAAGCTCTATCATATAAATAGCTCACACACGCATATATAAACACATTTACATATGCACAAACTTGGGAAACAATGCTTTGCATTGAGTTGAAAATCTAATATTTATTCCTTACCTGAACCTGAGAAATTTTCTAAAGACCCGTCTGCTGTTGTTGAAACTATTTCACTGCTGCTCATTGGCTCTGTTTTAACTACAAAAATAAACAACAATCATATAGCTAAAAACTATTTTTGGAAGCATGATAGAGAAGTTATAACATTCAAAATGTTGTAAGAGAATCATCTTAAAAATCATATTTATTTGCTATAAATTAGATTAAAAAACCTAATATCTTTTTTTATAAATCCACATCTTTTTTATTAAAGCAAATCTATTGTGACAAGTTCCCCTTTAAAAGAATCAGTTTAAACTAGAAGTACTTCACTGTTGCTTTATTTAATTATAAGTTGCTTACTGCTAAGTTATCTCTATTTACATGGATAGATATAAAATCATTTCTTTGGGTTTGTAGTCATTTACAAAAACAGTCAAAAGGGTAAAATAAACAATCCCAAAGAAGTGGGAATACATCAGCAGGTTTTCATGATGCTCAAGGACACATGCACACAGACAAACGCACACACACATACACACACACATATACACACACGCACGCTCATGCACGCACACACGCATGCAGATATACTTTCTAAGTCACCAGGATGGCTGAAATAGAGTTCAATTTAATGGATTTTTATTATCGTCACACCTTTATAGCCTTATCTGGTTGCTACCAGTTTAGTAGTGTTTTTGCAAGCTTAAGATCAGTGTCACACTGAATAGAAATAAAGCAGAAATTAAGCTTTTCACTTAAAAATAGTAATAATAGTAAATAGCTGGAGTCATAATATAGTAGGTCGAGCATTTGCATTGCGTGTGGCCTATGTGGGATTGACTCCTGGCATTCCATATGATCCCCTGAGAACAGTCAGGAGTAGTAATTCCTGAGCTCAGAACCAGGAGTAATCCCTGAGCAACACCAGGTTTGACCAAAAAAACCCCCAAAACAATAGCATAAAGTTTATGGAAAAGATGGTCTTTGGAATAGTGCCTATGAACTATAAACTATATTTAGATGCTTGCCATGTACTCAAAACAATTCACATTACTGATCATATAATGAATCATTATACATTTCCCAAAAAGATAAGTCTACTGCAGAACATTTGCATTTTTAGCTAGTTTAGACTTTGCTTTTTTTTTTTAAACTACATAAGGTAATAGCATTGTTATTTTCCTCAAACATAAATGACTTCCAATAACTAAAATTTGCTTTGTGTCTATTATTGGAAGTCATTCATCATCGCTAGTTAATTACCTAAAGGGGGTCTAGTAATATTTTAAAGAATATCTAAAGTCAATACCAAAAAAGAATGCCCTAACAAGAAAATATTTGCAGAGGTCCACTCATAAAAAGGAACACTTTCTGAGATGAAAAAGGATGAGGGGAAAGAATGTGGCTGTTCCTTCTCTCAACACTGCCCCTCTCTTAAAATATCAGAAATTAAAACAATCTACCCTCTCCTTGTGCATCTTCAAAACTTTAATGAACGGATTTAAAATAGGAACTACAAACAGTTGCAGCAGATAGTCACTTTCAAAACTGTTCATAAAGTTTACACCAATTTAGGGAAAAATTGTTTAATGGGATTCACCCAATATATTTCCTTCATGTAGACAAAACAAAGTGTAACTGAAGACTTCACTTCTACCCTTTATTGTGGGTTAGAAGTTTAGTTGCTGCTAATAATTCTGACATTAGCTTGCATTTCCCTTCTCTCTGCATGCTTCTACATAACTAAAGATCATGTTCTTTGTTAGACTGTCAAAGTTTCAGAAAAGATGGTGGTTATTTCACTGCGATAGCATTTCTCCTATTTCTCCCTCAATTGTTTGTATCTATTTTACCTTCCTTTGAAGAACTCATATACAGCCCTATATATAAACAGAAACAGTTCTATTTCACAAATGTATGCCATTCTATTTCACCCTGTATGCACTAGAAAGATAACTCAGAAACAAATACTACATGCAGCTGAGCAATTGACTACAACCAGATCTAAAGAGAATAGGCCTTATAATCACATGTCTACTACCCAAGTTCCACTGTTTTGGCCCTTCTAAAATGTCAACATGCCCAGGTAGATAAACACTCTGGAAAATATGAAGTGGAAGCTCCAACCCACATGCCTAAAAAAGAGAATGAAGACAATTTTTTATGGCATAGATGTTAGCCCATATTACTTTTCAGTCTCTGCCAAATCTAAGGTTGCTAACACCAAACCACGCCTATTTAGTACCCCTTAAACCACAGCTATTGTCACTTTAATTAGCAAATCAAATGCCATTTCCCTTTTAAGGGACACATTTTAAGTGAAATCCCATTTAAAAAAATCAGGTAAAAAGAATAAGAATGAGTGGAAGAAGATACTTTGTCTTTTAAGCTCCCAATAAATTTCTTCTACCATTGTTCAAAAATACCCATCTATACAGTAAGAAATAAAGACTCCCTTAATGTCTGCCATTTTCTAAAAGGCCCACTGTTGAAGAGTAGAGGATGAACATAAACCAACTAGCAGGATATTCATGATTTTATCAGGTACTGTAACTGAATACTCAGATCACCAGGGCCTGATGCTAAAGAGACTGATTTTTTGTAATGCAAAATAGTTTCTAAATGAAAGCCAAAAGAACAAAGACTTCTTCTGATTTGGCTATTGACAAGCATACAGCTAACCACCAGAAAATTAAAAAGACAAAAACCATGTAGGGCCACAAAATTGTACACATCCTCTATTTAATATATGCTTTAGATGCTGTTGATTTTTATTTTAAACTACCACATACTGTTTTTTTTTTGTTTTGTTTTGTTTTGTTTTAATAATTTAGAGGCTTGGGCTAGAGCAATGGTGTTTGCCTTGCATGCGGCTGACCCAGGACAGACTACTTTAGTTTGATCTCTGGCATCCCATATAGTCCCCCAAGCCAGGATCGATTTCTGAGCACATAGCCAGGAGTAACCCCTGAGCATCACCAGGTGTAGCCCCCAAATAAAAAAGAAATAATAATAAGTTAGACACTTAAAGTACTATCACCTTGGAGAAAACTTATTTCATCTAATCATTTATTTAAAAATAATATAATAATGTTTCCTCATAATATTTAGATTTTTTCCCCCACCATATATTTATTTTATTACATGACAAGATCGCACCAGAAAACAGCAACTTTTATTCTCTTTTGCTCTCTCTCAGGTGTCTTTTCTTTCCCTACCACTCGATTCTCCAATTTTCCATCTGCTACTTTAAGTACATCCTCGTCCTTTAAAAATATCCTGAAACTCACATTTTCCTCTTGAATCATCCTGATCCTACAACTCCTCAATTTGGTCATAATCTCTAGATCTAAAACTGGGCCCCTGGAGACCCTCCGGAGGTACTTGCCACTTACTTAGTCATTAATGCCTTGGCATTTTGGTTTTTCAGAGTATCTCCTTACCTGTTGCAAGACTTTCTAAAAGGTATTTGATCTCCCCAACCTTAATTATCTTACATGCCAAATGTTCCAATGATACCCACATAGCAAAAATACAATACTGATTCATAAAAATGTATGTAAGTACCTGGTATAAAGTAGAAGCTAAAATGATTTCTACTATTATCATGAGATTCTATTTCACTACGTTGAATGCCTTTCTTGTGGGAAGTAGTCCTAGGGATCAATAGTGAGTCAAGAGTTAAAAATCCAATCTGTGCAACTTTCCCACCACCAAAACCCAATTATGAACATGTTTGTACTCATGGTGCTTACATAAAAAAATCATTATTTTAAAAAATACCAATCTGGGGATTAGCAATTAAATTTTATATTCACTTCACTATTAATAGTAGGAACCTGGAAAAGATGCTCAATTTTTGTGTTCCTCATTTATAACTGGAAGCAATTACACAGGAGAGGATTATTTAAAAAGATAAACACTTGTAAATCACTTAGCAATGTGAACAATCCAGAGCCCATGCCTTAAAGTCACCCACTCCATCATTATGGTCTTTTTCACATTATAAGAAATAAATATTTCATGAGGTAAAATCTATTATAAACTTCACAATAAAGTTAAGCTAATCATTTGAAAAGCAAATTAGAAGAATTTAAATTTAATGCTGTGTAAGATCAACCATGAGACCATTGCCTCAGGATAGACAAAATCAAATCAAGATACTGAAGTTAAACCCAAGGAGGCAGGACTAAATTGTGACTATATTAAGACTATGCGCTTGGTCATTACAATCAGTGTGTAGATTTCTTTTGAAAGAAAACAAGCTAAAAGGACAAGGAGAATAGTGTGTATAGCAATTGGTAGTGAGGATTTTTGGAGAAGAGTTGGGTCTCTCTGGCACTGTCTAACATGAATGCACTTTAGCTGCCCACAAAAAGAAGAAAACAATTTCTCTTTATCACAAAAACTCCATAGAGAAAAAGACATAAGCCATAAAAAAATCATTCAACTAAACCATCAAAGCAGGATTCTGTAACATATCAAACAGCTTCTGGTTGGTTATACTCAATCTTAAAGTCCTAGGAATAAATTCCAGGAAGATGGTGTGTTGATTAGAGGGGAAATTATTCAGTCCATTTGACTGATTATATTCATCACTTATAAATTAAGAGACCACATTCACTCTCCAAGACAGTTCTGCCTACTGAACTGGGAGCCTGGCTTTGTTTTGGAAAAAATGTGCCTGGGACTGCAGAAGAAGGGATCAGGACTGTGAGAATCTCAGATCTTTCCCAAGCACCTTCAGTAATCGCCTCAACGTTTCTTTCAGCCCTCACTGCTTTCTTAACACAGTCGCAGTCTTCTTTTCTATTTTCATTACTATGATGTAACTCAAGGATTTTAAAAGCTCAGGTCACCATCCCTCTACCACACTGTGATTGCTTCATCTACTTTATCTTGAAAACATTAATCTTCATTTTACTTTGGTTATTTCAAAATTCAGCTCTGCAACTGCCAAGACCTGTTTATCCTCCAAAATTGTCACCTTTTCCCCTTTTATATTTTTTCATATCTATCAGTGTTTTGTTCGTTTGTTTGGGTATTTTGCCACACCCTGTGGTATTCAGGATTTACTCCTGGATATGTACTGAGGGATCACTTCCAAAAGGGGTTCAGGGAACCATATGTGATGCCAGGGATAGAACCCAGGTCAGCCTAGATTTGCCTTTAAAACTCATTAGAACATGTTTTCTACTCTAGCTTCAAGAGTCCAGGCTGGAATTCAGAGCTTGTCATCCTGTCCCTTTATCTATTGTCTCTTCTTTTTGCTTATTTCTAACTTTAAGATAGGCAATACTTACTCTTTTAAATGGTTGAACATTATTTTAAAAAAAAAGGTCAAATTTTCACGTTTGAGGTGGAGCTATAGTCCTGTGGATAGGGTATGTGCAAGGTACTGCCTTGTGTGTGCCTTGTGTGTAAATGAGCTTTCCCAGACTCAATTCTTCCTTACCAGTTGGGCCTCAGCAAGAGTGATTTCTCAGCAAGAGACAAGAGTAACCCATAAGCACTGCTGAGTGTGATCCCAAAACAAAATATTTCCCATGCTTATTAAGTTTCAGTATAAGGTGTTTTACTAATTTTTAAATCATCCCATTGCTTGGACAAATCCTTTTCCATTTCTTGTGCCTGACATAATTTTCACCAACTCTTTTCTAATTTCCTCAAGCTCCCAAACAAGGCTTCATTTCTTATCCTTTTAAGTCCCAACTATTATATAGAAAATAGTTAAGCCTTTCAATTACTATAAAGGAATGATATAATATTTCTATTTTCCAATGGAGGTTTCATTTCATTTAAAGTAAAAACATGATTTTTTTTTTTTTTTTAGCTTCAGGAATGCCATCCATGGCCTCAGAAACGTACTCTACATCTGACCCCCCTATCTGGGAGAAGCACCCTTTCTTATAGCAGAGATTAATAGCTACACTTGATTTTTATACTAATTCCATACTAGTTTTGGTGATTTAGTCTCAGAATCCTTAATCATTCCAGCTCAAGTGGTTACTTCCCTTCAACCTACAAAAGCAGGTAGGATTCTTCAAACAAATTCTTAAGTCTTTCAATTATGATACTGGATTCCTTGCTTTCATCATCAAATATCTTTTAAAAGTTTCCTTCAAATATATATCATCTACTTTGGGGGGGGGTACACACAGTGCATGGTTTACTTATGGCTCTGTGCTTAGGAATTGATTACTACTGGCAGTGCTCAAGGTGTTAGATGGGATGCCGAGAATTGAACCCTGGTTGGTCACCTGTAGTTGAGTGCCCTATTTTCTCCAGCTCCTCATCTATTCTTTCTATAATATTTAACATCATCCCTTTATAATTATTCTTTAATTAGGACTTTTATTGTGTCCTTAATGATAGTATTGTGGGTAGAGCATTTGCCTTACATGTGGCCAACAGGGGTTTGGTCCCCAGCATCTCATATGGTCCTCTGAGCAAGGTCAGAAGTAAATCCTTAGTGCAGAGTTAGAAGTAACCCTGATTATCTCCAGGTATACCCCACCCAAAAAATAAATAAATAAAATAAGAGACCTTTTCTTTCATTCAATGGCCTAATTCCAGGTTTTCTCAGTTCTGATCTATTCAGTTCACGGTCACTTTTTTTTTTTTTATGTGAATCAGTATAACACACAGAGATGTTTCCTTCTTTTTTTTCCATATGACTTTTTATCTGGATTTTCTTTGTCTATTTTTCAGCTCTATAATTCCACCTTCTCCTTACCTTACTGACTTTTTTACAATCATCCTTTTCCTTGCCACAGTTTAAAACAAAAAGAAAACCAAACAAACAAAATTCTCATGAAAAGTTCCAAAATATGTATCCAAATAAACATTTATATCTCCACTTATCAATGAAGCAAGGCCCTTCCCTAGTGCAGTCTTAAACTCAACCTGCCCAAGCATGAAATAAGTTTTTCTCCAGGGTCGTAGTCACATCACAGACTGAACATTTCAAAGGAAAAAGTTCACCTTGATTTCTCTGTTTCTTGTTCCTCAACTCTTATTACCAACCACATAATTATAACCACTCAAATCATGCAACAATCTTTGTTCTAATTTTCACAGCCATAGCCCTTATTACCTTAAAAATCTTTTCTTATAAAAGTGGAGGCGTTGCCTTCCAGACTATACTCTGTTTTATGCATGAATTATTTCCCCATAGGGTCCCTGAAGTCAGTCCTGAGCACTATTGCCAGTAACCCAAAAACAAACAAAAAATATGCAAGTCAAAAGATAAAGCACTGGTATTGTGCTATGCTACAATTTGAATTTAATGGCAATATCACTCACAAATTTCATTGGTACTCTTTCTCAAACCATGAAGCAGAAGTGGAAGGTTTCTTTTCCAGGCTTTATTGAATCATTTGACTCAAAAAGTTGCAAAAGATTACAAAGGCATATGTGAAGATTATGAATACAATTATGATAAGAAATGGGATAGCAGAAGGATACAGAGAAAATAAAAGATAAAGTAAGGCACTTGTAGTCAATTTAGATTTGATTCCCAGTCTGACTAATGGGCCCCAGATCTCACCAGGAGTGATCAGGGAGCATAGAGCCAGGAGTATGCCCTGAGCACAGTTGGATGGGCCTAAAAACCAATAAATACATAAATAAATAAATAAATAAATAAACAAACAAACAAATAAATAAATGAAACAACTAGTAAATATAAAGTTACATATTTGAATGACTAGTGGCATTTACTTGAATTGATAAAGTAAGTAGCATAAGAGTCACTTAATTATTTTTATTTTAAAATACATCTCCCATAAACCAAATGTTTTTTTGGTCAATTTCTATTTGGAATATGAGGTATTTTTTTTTATCTTTATGTTGGCAGTATAGTCTGGAATATGACTATTGTTCATCCAAAAATTAAAAGATGAATTTTGTACTCATTTTCTTAGAAAAGGAGGAAAAAAAATCAACTCTTTAAAATAGCATATCTTAGAGCTGAAACAATAGTATAGTGCTTGGGGCATTTGCCTTGCAAAGACCAACTGGGTTTTGATCCCTGAGCACAGAGCCAGGAGTAAGTACTAAGTATTTCAAGGAGTGTTCCTCACCCCTCCCAAAAGAAAATAGCGCATCTGGTAACAAAACTTACAAAACCAACTCAACACATATAATATTAAACCAAGTCTTGAGGATGAAATACAATGTTATTTTTAGAACTTTTCATGGACAGTGCAGATTATTAGGTTAGCACTAAGGAAAGTCTTACTTACATAATGGTCTAAGTCATTTTTTTAGTTTTTTTGTTTGTTTTGTTTTGTGTTTGCTTTTTGTTAAATAAATGTTATATAGTACATGAATGAACCTTTAAAATGACTCTTGTAATTATTCTTTTTAAAATTTTGTTCAACTCATCCATGACAATTCAGGTTCTTAATAAAATGTCTGGAAAAATCACATGAACCTCCACATGGGATACAGACTGTTTCTCCCCAATCCAATGTATTCTTGAAACTGTCACCAGATTGACAGCTGAAACACTTTCACCCTATCAATCCCTTGCTCAAAATATCCGGTGGCTTCTCTACTGATTCCAGGATCAAGTCCAAATTCCTTAGCCTAATATTTAGGGCCTTCTCTAGTTTGGCTCCAGCTGACCCTGCCAACCTTATCTACTATCAATTCATTCTTCAGCTAAACTAGTCTCCTCACTGTCTTCCAAACTATTCTACCTTTGTTCATGTTGGTCCCTCATTTCGAATGCATTCCATCTCTTCTCAACCTATTCAAATTCTACCCATTTCCCAACACTCAGCTCAGATTCCCTCTTTCTTGAAGCCTAGCCAGGCTCCTTCCAAGTTGAAGAGCTTTTTTCCCCCTGAACTCTGAGGGTACTTTGTTTGCATCAGTTGCTTCTAACCTCATTGAGAATGAAGCCTACTTTCTAATATCAAAATATCTCAGAACTTAGATGATAGACTACTTTTAAGATGTTGACTAAGAAATTACAAAACCTACTATAAAAATTTCAGTAAAGGAAAATTTTACTTTAATACAAAACAATGTCTATAGGGGAACAGATATATATGAGAGACTGTTATTTCCTCATTTTTCAGGTAAGTTTTCTGCACAATATAATCTACCAAGTGCCTTTCGTACTAATTCTAACTTCTGAGGATTTCTAAGCTACAGGGTGAAAATCTTCACCTTCATAATTTAATCAACAATTTTTTTCCTACTTACAAAATTTAACTTCTCCCAAAAAATTAGGCAGAATTAATAGATACTTTGTAATTCTAAAAAAAATTGCCTGGGTTCTTTGTATAGAATCAAAACTAAATTAAAATTTAAAAAATGTCCTTTCTAGTACATTAAGTATTTTGGATAGTATTTTATTAAAATATACATAGAGCAAAATTGACAGACTATACAGTGAACAGTCATCATAATTCTTCAAATGGCTGCATGATTTATCACTATATTTATTTTCTATATTTATTTTTATAAGACCATGTTACTTTCCATGCATTTCAAAATAAATTCTAGACAAAATACATTTCTAAGTACTTCAGTATAAGACTTATTTAAGTTGTTTCTTATTGTTAGTTAAATTCACATTTAACAAAAAGGACTGATCTCTAATGGAATTTAATAGTTTCAAAAGTGAGATCGATGTATTTTAGTTTGTTATAAAATAATAGAAGCATGATATAACAGTATAGATAAAAGTTATGTAGAAGTTTAGAATGAATACATTCATCTTACAGTGATTGTGTTTATTACACAACTACTACTATACATTAGGCAAGACACTGCTAAGCATATGACAGATCTCATCAACTTATGATAGCAATTTTATGACATTTATTATAACTTGTTACTTTTCAGAGATGAGGAAACTGCAACAAAACATTTTTAAAACTCCCAAAGGCTAAACAGGTATTTTAAATTTCTCTGATTACCATATTTTTTATAAAACCACTGAAAAAACAACTGTTTTTCCTTTAGGGTTTATCAACATTAAGTCTTTTCTTGATAGAGATTTGAAAAATCAGGCAACAGGAGAGCAATAGGAAAGTCTCAAGATGCCAGTGTATTTAAAAAGTATATCAGTGCATGTTGCCAATTAGGAGATGGTAAAATAAACTAATGTATGAAGATTGAAAGCAGATGAGCCGGCTTGGGCTCAGAATCTCAAGCACATCAGTCTGGAAAGATGACTTATGAGCCCAAAATGAAATCAATCTATCCAATTTACATTTCAGATCATACCCGCTTCTAATCTTTTGCCATCATTAAACAACTCAAAGGAGCATCCAAACATGAAGCCTATTCACCTAGTACATTAACTTAATAGATATTTAATGAGTTCTCAACAGAGTACCTACATTAGGTGATGGAAAGGACCTAAAGATACAGGAAATATCCCCCTCTCTCAAGAAGACCCTATAGTTGTTAGTCCCAACTAGAGGATATGCATCTTTAACATTACATTTTAAAAATTAATTTTAGTTGTCATTTTTTGAGCATAGAGTTGATGCCAATAACTATGTTTATTTTGTCCAGTGTAATATGTCCTAATGACTTGTGAAAGAGAATGCTCTCCACTTTAAAGGAGAAAGCAGAGATGAAAAAATATATAATGATAAAAGTAATAAAACAGTAGTCAACAGATCTTATGTACATGGGTTTTAAATGCTTTACCAACTCCTTTAACCGCTTTCACAACTCTGGAGAAGTACTAATGTTGTATTTTTACAATCATGAAGCAGAGCCATAGGCCAGTAAGTTAATTCTCCAGCATCACACTAGCCAACTGGTAAATGGCAGTGCTGGCAGTCTGGTTTGAGTGCTTTCTCCCAATCTCCTGCTGTGCTCTCTCTATAAATTCATACATAAGTTACATAATTCCTAAACAGCTGAGTTGTGAATTTTTAGCCCAGTCTGTCTGACTTCAAAATCCATGCTCACAGCATTATGCAATACTGCTTTTTCTTATCTTTAATACTATTTCCTTCTTTGATTTTCTTAAGTATCAAATGTGAATTTATACTGAAAAATATATATTGGCGCATGAATTCACATTTTTTTACATTTCCCATTACTTCTTTTTGAATTCTTTTTTTCATCATCCACTGTCCTTTAAGTACACTGTCAAAATATTCCCTAAGTATATTTCCAACTCACAAACTTAATTACATCACTCTTCATTGTACCAGTCTTCAAGTCACCCAGCCTGACTGGATTGAATTCAAACTCCTGAGCTTCAAGCATAAGGTCCTTCACCACCTGTTTTGGATCTCAGTCCCATCAGAACTGTCTACTCTGGGTACTATGTGTAATGTCTGATACCCAGATCCTAGACCCAGTACTATTAAAATTAAGAATGCCTTTGCTATAGGTCAAAATCCTATGATCTCTGGGTTTAACACTCAGTATTTTTCTACCTTTCCTTCAAAATGTCAAGGCAAGTGTAAGGATCATCACCATGCAGAAGTTGTTGCACCCTGCACCCCATAATTTTGGTCTAATCATGGTCATGATTAGAAGTCATTTCTGCAGTAGAATCTAGCCTTTTCATACCATATAGAGGTCATTTGATTAAATATCAATAAGTTACTGTTAAACGAGGGACTTCTTATTAATATTAACTTCATTTGATACCTTTCTACACAATCCCTTAATGTTTCTTGAATGAACAAGGCAATTGTGAACATGTAGTGTAATATATATTCTTATATTTTATGTATACTTATATATGTCTGCACATATATACAACTTTAGTGAAAGTTTACAAATGTACACATATGTACATATATGTATATATGTGTTATATATGTGCATATATATACATATATATGCATATATATGCACACATCTAGAGCTCCTAAAGTTTTTCCTTACCATTTAAATAATTTGCTCCAATCATGATTCCTTTCTGTCCTGCAGAGATACTAAATCCAAGTGACTTTATTATACCAAGTTATTTCTTGAAATATTTGCCATTTGTTTATTATTGTAAAATATTACTAATTCACCAAAGTTTCCATTTGTGGAATCAATTACTAATATAATTCAAAGGCACAGCTCTTAACATTAAATTCAACAAGGATCTATATTGACTATGGGTAGTTTGGGAAATGGACTTAGTGATTGTTATATAAATTGGTCTATGAAATTGTCCAAAAATGGATATATTTATTAATGATATTTTGTAAACAAAATGAATTATTTTTTTTCTCTTATACTCATTCACCTGCATTATTTGCCTTAGTAATGTGGGGTATTCAACAAGTACTTGTTGACAGCTTGATTACTGCCAAGTCTCCAGCTAGATGCTGAGGACATAACAGTGAACAGTCTGTCCCTACAAATTGAAAAACAAAATTAGAAGTTGTTACCTATTTTTTTTTAAAACTGAATGACTCTACCAGGTAAAACACATGTAAAAAGAGATGTTAAATTTCCTGACCTGGGTAAGAATCTTGGAAAAGGTAATGCAATTTTTTTAAAAATCTTTCCACAGGTAACATTCTTCAGGCAGATAACATTTTCAATATGAACTAACTGTTTTGGCTAGTTGATCAAACAGCACTACTGGAGTGTCAGTGTGAAGACTGTGTGCCTTTGAAAGCATCCTGGCATTTTTTTGAATTTCTTATCCAATACAGTTTGTAGGCTGGGGAAACATAAACTAGTCATATCACCTCTTTAAAGGGAGGTACATAACAGATGCCTTTAAGGATCATACAATAATATATGTCAAAGGTATACTGGTATTTGTGCTAAGTAAGTAATAAGTCAACTCAGTTCCTATAATATGTATTGCTAACACTCTCTCCAAGCTTCCCTTTATCAATAAAAAATTTAATAAAAATTGGTATGATTGACAAATTCATTCTGCATAAGAAAATAAGTTTTTGTTTATTTACAGAAAGTATATAAACTTGAAATATGTTTGGTAGAATTAAAATAACTGATTGTCTAGGTATGTGTGTAATGGGATATTAAAGGCATGGAATAAAACTATAAAGTATGTAAAATCATCAAGTTACCATAAATATAATTTTAATAGGTTTATACTTATGAACAATTTTGGGTCATCAAAGTTAACATAAATGCCTCATTGGATTCTCAAACTTACATTCTCTCTTAGAAAAGGCAATAGTAATAATTAAGACACTGATAGCTATGTAACAAATCATTTTTATATCCCCCAGATGAAAACAGATTTTGTAATTTGTGTATATATATATTATAGTATTTTTGTTAAAGTAAAATGAATACTCTTCTACCTCACCCCAACTAAGCAAGATAAGAATAAGCAAAATATACAAAATATACAAATAAACACCACCTTTTCTATGTTCTTACCTTTCACTTAAAATGATCACTTAAAACATCCTTGGAAATAAGAAATAAAAGCATAAGATTCATGATCAAAGTGATGACTAACCCCAAACTAGCCATCACTAAAGGGCAACACATCTCCCTGAAGGAAACTCTGAGTTCCTTTCGGAAGACAAGATACTATCAGGGACATGTATTTCTGCTTATATCAAAGACATGGCCCATCCAAGAGAGAAAAGCCGTGAGAATTTTTGAATGTTATAATTTAAGAATAGAATAAAAAGTTCCTATAATGATTATTATTTATATAAAGAAAAGACCTGCTTCTATTTGGAATCTGAATCTTAATTCAGACATTAAATGTTGGAATTCTATTTGTACTATAAATGCTAGGCTATACTAAAATAAAATATATTTGATAACCTTCATTCCACCCCATTATTTCTGACTTTACATCTACAGTTTCTGTCAATATCTCTTTTCTTGCTCCTTGCTATTCCTTGCTTGTTGGCAATATCTCAGGCATGTTGGCAAGATCTCCAAAACTCAGCTTTGCTCATTTCTCTATCTATGGAGACTACAACAAATTCTACTCACAGTTTTTAAAAATTTTTCTGCGTTTGCCCAAAATGGATCTCAAGGTCAAAATAACTGTGGACCAATTTATGTTCTGAAAAGTATTTTCTGAGGTAGTAAATAAGTCTTCTGAGCAGTAGCAAAACTGCAACTGTTTTTGAAATTTCATAGCAATACTGCCCCAATCCCAATGTGCATATAATAATGACTATTGTAATGAAAAGCAGAGATGACTGCCCATCTACTTTTGATCCCAGAAAGGCTTAACATAGACAGACAGCTGGTAGAATTATAATTAAGTCTAAAGCTTTGAATACTATTATGAGACAAGCCCCTAAAAGTTAACCTATTGATACAAGATGCTGTGCACGCGACATTAGGAAGAATTCTCACACAAGCTCATGCACAGAAGAATTTAAAACCAGAGCAGAACTTCTTCTGGGAGTTGTCCTCATAAGGACATCCTGTTGTCATCAGTGACTCTGCTAGTAGTCCTCTTACAGCTCTGCTGTTTTTTTCTAGAAGGGGGTGCTTTAATTAGGAAGACACCCAAGTGGCAGGGAGGGCACCATGTTGAGCATGAAGGCATGAAAAAAAAAAGTCAGACCATGGCAATCACATCTCTCTGTAGAAGACTACAATGCTTTGGAAGTGTAGCTTTTGGTCTCAGAAAAATTGGTTCAAATGTTGGGGTAGATAGATAAGAGGATAACAATTACAAAATATGTGCCTTTATACTTGGCATTTGACATCCTAAGACAGTCTACTTGTGCATAAAATAATAATATTGATTATACAGAATGATTTTTAGTTACATAAGGCCTAGACATGCATAAAGTACTTAGTTTATTACCAGAGTATCACACATCTTACATCCTCACAGCAAGCCTGTTCAAAGTCCTGCTATGATTTCCAGCATATAGATGAGGAAACTAAACTATAGCCAACTTAATTTATCTGCACTCACCCAGCTACAAAATAGTGTGAGTAGTGTAGCACATATTCAAACCTAGTTTCTGAACCAAAATGTAGGACATTTTATAGAAATTTTCTGAAGATTAATGAAACAAATCATGGAAAAGGATCAGAAGAGGAATATTAGTAATGATCATTCATTAGAAACCTGGATGGAAAATTACCTTTAGGCACAATGTAGGCAAATATTTAATATTTAAAAATGATTATTTTCATTTTTTTCTTTTTTTCATTGATTTTACTTTAGAATAATTTGCTATGAGGCCAGGTTTGTGGCTACATATTTTGAAATGGCATTTAGAACCTTTTACTTACAATGATCTTAATAGTCTAGAAACTAAATCATGTGCAGAATGTAAGCAACAATAAAATTAGATTACCATGTTTCTACTGACAACAGAATATTTAACCACAAATATATAAACATAGCCTTTAAATGCAGCCTCAAACCATAGTTTTATACACATTTACTCTTTTTTTTACATATTTCTCATAAATAAGATTTCTTTAAAATACACTAGTTGGATATAATTGCATTTTACTGCAGTAAAATTAGAGTGAGAAAAACAAATTCACTTAATTTGTTAGTGTTCTAAGCTTTGCAGAAATTTTGAAACTTGAAAATCATTTTTGATAATATAAATTTGTAAAACTGAATTAACCCATCATCCTAAAATATGCACTATACAATTTAATGAATTTTAAAATGCAGAAAATTTATCCACCTAATGTCAAGATTTTATCTGCTATCATCTGGGAAATCTGATCTCCCAATTCAAAATTACTATTTGCATTGCCATCAGAATTCCTGAAACTCTGCTTGGTAGTGAAGATTCCAATAGCATCTAGCTTTCTGTCACTTAAAGGCAAATTCATCTGCTTTAAACAAGTTTAAGATTCTTGTGTTTGAGTCTAAATTTACAATAGAGAAAACTAAATTAGAGCTTGCTGATAGCTCTTTTCTGCCATTCCCCTTTCCTTATCCCCACAAAACCAAAAATAAACAGTCAAGCTAGCAATATATAAACTGGCCAATCTTCAGCTCCCATGGATTTAAGACAACTAGAGACAACAAGGAGGGAAAGAATCACTGCTTTGCAAACAAGGCCTTAATTAGGTAAGTAAATAAAAATCCTTTTACTGCTACAGCCCTGAGTTCTTCGGAAGAAACATTTCTCAACTACTTCTTACACTTACACAAACATCAACACACAAGCCTCTACCAACTAGAAATTTGAACACATACCCAGACACTATAAATATCCTTAAATTAGGCACTTTAATGTAATAGAAGAATCAAACCAGCCCCCCTCCATCTTCCTCTCACCCTCCCAAACTCCTTCTTAGAAACTGAGCTTTAACAATCTAAAATTCCATTCAGTCCTGAAAGACTAACTTCCCAAATGACTAGAAAAGGCAGTTTAAAGAAAAGCCACAGGTGGTATCTTCATAACCATCCATTAGTCTCCTGCGGGCCAAGTTTTAATTTTTATAGTTAACTAAAATAATTAATAATTCATTGGGGGGAAATATCACTTCAATAGGGCTTTTCTCCATTCAGGTCAAATATTTGTTGATCTTATTTTATATTCTTACCTACTTATGTTTTATAGTTGGAAGACTTACAAGTTGGGGAAAACCAACAGAGAACTGCAACGATAACCATTCTGAGAGAGCTTGGAATAACATAAAAATGTGCACAGCTCAAATTTGGAAAGACAAAAGACATTCAAATAAGTATTCGAACTTCTCAGGAAATATAAAAGCCCAGTATTTGAGGTTGTAGTTCAGTGTCTTTCTCTTTATCCCTTAGATGAACCATGAAAATAGGCACTTGCCTGTGAGCACAGAACCTACAAACATTGAGTCTTATGATAATTTGGCAGCAGACTTAAGAAGAAACTTAATATTCTTTCTCTGCCTCTCCATTCCATTCCCTTCTTGTTTGTTCTTGAGATGAAGTTATGGGTTTTGATACAAGAAATTTTAGTGTTTTCTTAGCCTCATTATAGGGACAAGTGGTGGCAAGATGTGAAATAATGGCTCTGATGGAAGACACCTAAATAAATGCAGGAGACCCATTGAGGGTATCAATTATAGAGGTTTTGCTGTTCTAATTAAGGAGCCTAGTTTCAATTGTGCTGCAGTGAAATCACTTGAATATAAACCATGGCATACTAAGTCAGAAATGTTTGTTATGGATGAGGTCAAGAGAAGTGACTCATATTTTTAATATTTTTATGTATTTCTGGCTTTTCATATCTCTAATTCATTGGTAAACACTGCTGAATACAAAACAAGTAACATTTCAACAAAAGCATAGGGAAATCTCTCCTTATATTCTAGGGAAGCTTGCCAGATCACAAATTTTAAGCTTCACTAGTGGTGACTGAGAGGAATGAAGCACATATATTATGGAACATATATATATATAATATATATTAATTCATCAGCCTATATATATATAGGCTGATGAATTAATTCACAAACATAATAAGAATCAAGAAATTCACAGTATTGTTTGTACCTACATGGACATGTATTAGAAGACAAGATGAAAAGCGGGGCCTACCAAAGAGTAAATCTTGTTCTTAAATTTATTGAAGTTTAAGTAATATACTATAAATCCATATCTTCAAATTGTATACTTGTGTAAAATTAAATAACCCAGAAAATTTAAATACAATTTTCTTATACTGCGGATAATTCTTACAGTCTTCTAACTTTGCCTTCTAACTACCATAATCCTTGCAAGGCAGCTTAATTAAGAATGATTGAAAACAGAGATCGCTCACTGAAAAAGTCCAAAAAATTAATTTCCAAGATCTAAGATAATTCTTATTTTAGGAAGAGAATAATTTTTAGGTATTTCCTAGATTGAATTGTTCAACATACATAATACTCAACTCTCTAAAACAGTCTAAAATGTCATATTATTCTGAACTGAGGTAGGCAAAAATCTTAAAAAGTATGTTCTTCTTATACAAGATGTAAATATTAGATGTAAATATTCAGAAATGTACATTCACCACACAAACTCATAAAGAAAACCACACATTACCCAAGAGTGCTATCATCAACTCAGATAGTTTTAAGATTATGTGATTGTTATTTGTAGGAGACAATATGCCAGTATAACCATAGCAAAATAAAAAAATCTTACCCGTACCTCATTTCTTTATATATAAGATAAATAACTAGTATTTCTTCATATTTAACAATCCGTATGGGCATATTCTATTAAGCAAATACCTTGACCATAGACTTCTTTATTTATCTCATTTTTTTACAATAATATGTATGACTACTCTGGGTTAGCCTTCAAGGACCTCTTTATCACTCTGCTCAGTGGCTGCCCTGTGCAGTATGAGGTGTGGCTGAGACAGTCACATTAGCAGCAGCCATGCTTATTCTTGAAGTCAAACACCAAAGTAGAGAAAAGGGAGGCTGCTTGTTATTATCTGATGTAAAAAACTTACTTTAAGTGCCTAATTTACAATTGCTTTCCTATAAGTAATTTAACTTTTACTTTGATTTTCTACTGGACTTGAGAGAAACAAAATTAGAATAAAACATACCTGTTCAGAGATCAGTAAAGTTTCTACTTTTCAAAGTATTCAGCTTTCAGAAAATCTAACTATCTACGTACCTGCTCAAAATATGTAAATACTGACTAAAGACTAAATTGATCACTGTTGGTATAGACATCAGAATCCCTCATAATTGAAACAACTGGTTTCATATTTTTCTATTATAAAAACCATAAACACTCCACTTTCAAATGGGTTTGGTAATATATAAATATGTATATCACCAAACACTGTGTCAAAAAAGTTTATAACAATGATTTTAAGAACTGTACTAAAGAATTGCCATGGTGACAGTGAAACTATGTTTTTTATATATAGATGAAATTCTGATATGGATAATTTATTGCATTTCTAATGAAACACATACAAAGTTTATCAAAGAAGGTTCTAAGAGTTAGTAAGGAATTAACAGGCAAAACATCATCTTTCTTTGAAATGCAATTTTCCAATGTTAAAATAAAATTAATATAATACACCATCTAAATCATCCTTCTGCATATTAAGTTTTAAAAATATTCAAATATATTTAACAGTTAACATATATAGATAGCTTCATTTATATATTTATACTTTAGCATATATATGAATATTTGCTTTATATAAAATTTTCATTATTATATACATTCATCTGTTAAAGTAACTATAAAATCAAATGCTTAAAGTATACCATTTAATATTAAGAAAAGTAAATTTATACCATCTTTAAGCAAGATTGTGCATTTGTAAAGAATTTGTTTTTGTTAATATATTTATATTTTAGTGACCAAATCCACAATGACTTGATATTTACAAACAATCCAGTTCAAGGGTGCCTTTTAGCAAATTGATTCTATTTAGTAACACAAAAAAAGCAATAAAAGGAAATTATTTCAAATTTTTATTGCTCATGTAGCAAAATATTGCAAAGTAATGCTGTGCTGCAAAGATACAACACATTCCAAAGTGAATGATATCTAAATATATATATATATATAAAACCAGTCTATATAATATTCCAATAACTTAGTCATATTTAGCTCCTAACAAATAATGAGGTTGTTCATTTAAAAAAAATTCC
Organism: Suncus etruscus; assembly: GCF_024139225.1. Classification (NCBI taxonomy): domain Eukaryota; kingdom Metazoa; phylum Chordata; class Mammalia; order Eulipotyphla; family Soricidae; genus Suncus; species Suncus etruscus. Next base: position 24,962,417 of record NC_064857.1, on the reverse strand, counting down.
CTAGAGGGGAAATAGTTTCGTGGATTTGACTACTGAAATCATAATCACCTAATAACAAAGCAAATACTGAACAAGAAACAATGTACAAAGTAAACAGAGAGAAGGCAGACACTCACCTTCGGTGCCATTGGGAGTCATGGAATTACTATTTATATGAGAGTTATCGAGTTTGGGACCATTGGGGGATTCACTACTAGCACTCAGACGGCTATGCGGGCTGGTTAGATCCTGCATTTCCATAGACCTAAAGACAAGAAGTCTTCCGTTGGACAGATGTACCAAATTCATAACACCACTGTTTAATGCGATAACGACTTGACACCTTCTTTGAAACCCATTCACACAAAAGTCCCATTGTATCTATTTTCTTAGACTCCAAGTAATTCATCTTACATTTTAACTTCAGTCATCCTTTCATAACATGTACTATTAAAAGATGTCATAGCCTTACCTATCCAGCCAAACATAGACATGCAGCTTAAAATATTTCCCCCTTTAAGTTGCTCCTTCAGTAAAAAGATCTAACGAGACAATGACACCTATTTTAATTTTTCAAAGGAAAAATCCATTCATGTGTTCTTTAAAAATTGAAAACTCAAAGAGATGCTTTTTCTAACAGAGGAAACAAATGTGTGAAAAGGTATTAGGGAAAAATGATTTTCCTCCCCTCTGGAATCTGTTTCATCTAACAAATAAGCACTTAGGTATGCCCCTTATAATTTACCACCCAACTGTAATTTAATGGGTCTCCAAACCAAATAAAACACTTGAAGCCTATAGTCTAGTGACAGGGAATGAGATAGTCCTGATGCATGTGTTTACTCTGGCAAACTGCTTAATTGTCCCCCTGTTTCCCTTGAAACAAATGCAGCATTAAAACATTATGATGTCGGTTCACTTATTTGCTTTGTGGATTACATACAGCGTGCCCAATTGAAAAGGGATAAGTCCAACATACAGTGAGTCCCTGGGAGCACTGGTGCTCAGAAGAACTCAGCTGTCACTTACTCGGGGAAATAAGAACAATTCTATGTCAGTGCCGGAGTAATTTTGCATCTTTTGCCACATGAAAAAGGTTAAATTCACCTCAAAACTTTTTAGACTCTGCAGTTACTTAATGCTTTAAAAAATTCAGAAGCCACCCAGGACTGTAAACAGTTGGGAAACTTTCCATTTATTTCTAAGATTGTGTTGATGAAGAGAAAAGAGCATTTAAAGTATCTACAACATCTAGAAGACCATTCTGGCATTCGTGTTTTAAAAAAGTCTTAGATCCATTCCCTTCATTTTAACTCGCCTGTGTTTTTCTTTAAAAAGGGGAGAAGGGTATAAATGCTACATAGAAGCAGTTAAGACTGTTCCTTACCAAAACAGGAATACTAAAGCTATAGTTATTTCTAACCTCCAGGTTGTATTTTAATAGCTGTAAATATTGTCTTACATATTTAAAAACTAATTGTAAACCAGTTTATTTCTAAAGTGTGTTTTTCTCTTTTCCAGATCTCCTAAATTCAAACGAAAACGTGGCTTGACATCTAATTTTTTCTCTCCTAATTTTATCACCTATGCAGTTTTCCTAACAACACCTACTAAGGAGTACCTAATCATTTTCAATCCCATGCTCCTATTCCCTTTGTACATATTCAAAATATTATTAACAAGCAAACCCACGCATTGTTAAGTCATTTCCATCCGAGGTGGCTGCTATTAATAGAAATAATTAAGAAATACTAGACAAAAATAGATATGGGTCACAGAAAGGTAATCTCCCCAAAACGTCAAATATCCACTAGATCCTTACCTGCAACCCGAGGAAACAGCAACATCTGAACGGGTTGGAGATGTTTGCACCTGTGATCAGGGGTGAAAAATTAGAAGCTGTTGTTAACTTTGCTTCAGTGTCAGCTCTTAATTATACAGAGCACATGGCCGAGAACAACAATGCTCTCTTTTAACCAAAAGAGAAAAAGGAGAATACTGCAGCAGTGAAAGGCATATTGTCTTTAAGTTGAGGTCTCCACTGTTGTTTCCTCCTGCAGGTCTCTACCCTTCTCCTCCCCCTGTCATGGGGGGAAAGGCAGCCAAATGACGGGATAGTGATTCATCACTGGCCTATGACAGCTGCAAACGGGATTACCCTTCCCCCAATCATCATGCAAAGCAGCCTGGCCCAGGCAGTTTGGAAAAGGTACTTGGGGAGGAGGGACCCCCAACAACAGCTATTAGCAAAATGAGTGTGTTTCACAGCAGTGGTTCCAGCCTTAATCCTCTAGCATCCTCAGAAGATCTTTCATCTTCTGCTATCACCAGCTCCACTCCAGTTCCCACCCACCTTTTTGACTCCTGACAGTTTCTTATCTTAATCAAAAAGGTTTTCTCTTATATTGACTATTTGTCACTAAGCATTCACCAAAGCAGCTCCTGGGCAACTTGCAGGCGAGGCTGGGCTAGTTCTACCTGCCAAAGGCAACTTTTGCTATCAAAGGCCAAATTTGGAGCGATGCACTCACTCCATGGCACCAGCAAATGCTGGGTGCCGAAGGCTTCTTGAGGACTGCCTGGGGGGAAAAAATGAAACAGCAACTGGTTTTGTTTAATTTTCATTTTTTAAACTAGATAACGAATGGTTTTAGTCTAAAGTTCCAGTTAGACAGCTCCTAGGTCTTCGGTCTTTAGGATTCATGCCACAGCCTTCCTGAACCTTCAGGCTCTGATGCCTACTACCTGACTGCCCAGAGGCAGTACCAGCAGGTGAGAACCCCAGGTGAGGGCGAGATTTTGGTTTGCAAACTCAAGCTAACTGCCTCTGCAGTAGGTAGCAAAAAAGCATTTTGTGTTACCTTTAAAATGGCTCAGAATTCCAAATCTTTGATGTGCAATTGCATTCAACCTGAACTGACATCAATTAGGGTTACAGAACAAAGATGGGAACTGAAGCATCTCAAATGGCATTAAAGTTATCCAGCCAAACATCTTCTATTGAGTCCTGTTATTTTTTAATTATGATTTATGAAATTAAGAAATACTACCTTTTTGGCAAGAAAAAAAGCATCATTAAGTCTAAATATGTTGGTGTAAAGTTACGTTGAAATTTCTGGGTATAGGTTTCTATAACATGTGCAAGATGAAAAACAATTTTTCATAGATAGCTTGAGTACTGAATGAAAAATTTAATTTTAATGCCTGCTGATATGTCATTCTATAATAGCAGGCTTCGGCAATTTTTGTTTAAATTAATGTCCTCACAAAAGATGAAATGTTTTCTTTTAGAAACGTCAGCAATATACCTCAAGGATAAATTTCAGTTTCTACTTTTTTTCTCTACTTTTATACACCTGGAATAAATTATAGGTGAGTACTAGCTTACTCTTAAGAACATTTTTGGCTTAATTACATGAAAGAGTGTAAAAAATGCTTTCTGTTACTATGTAAAACATTCACATTTTAGCATTAGCTAAATAGTATAATCTAGAAAAAGACAATTTTAAGCTCATTGTATACTTTCAAAGTGTATTTACATATGAGGCTTTAACCTGTCATACTGAATTTTTAAAATCAAACTGTTAATAAAAAATGAACTTCGAAATAAGAATTAGCCTAACATATTATCTCCCTGGAAAAAATGCATTTGCACAACAACCTATGTCTCTCTCATGCTTGTTCAACTCTGTCTTTACTGTACTTTCATGCATTACAATTTTTTCAGAGTCCATATCCATGATCTTCATTTCATTAAGTATACTGCAGATATATTCTTTTGTGTCTCAAGGATTATTTAAACCATGTGTTGTGTGTTACTGTATTTAAAAATGACTCTTTAATCAAAATAACTTTAAAACAACTAATCCTCACTTAGGCTGGTCAGCTGAATCCACATCGTGGTCCAGGAAAAATAAATCTACTCTCAAGAATGTGAATGCAGACAACAATTAGACACAGATGTGAGCAAAATTAGTTACAGTTTACAAAATGCTACACTTCACATGCTTTTAGTTTTTTATGTGTAGTACAAGATTACAGTGCAGTAAGGAAACATACTCTTATAATGACTTATCTCAAAAGAACACCTATTTCTGATTGGTGTTGATTTTCTCTTGTGTTTGACAATATCTCAAAGAATTTCTGAAATGTAAGTCTTAAAATAAAATGTGCTTCCAAAATAAATAGGTTAATTTCCACTCAAAAGAGTAAAAATTACATCATAGTTTGCAGAAAAAATGTTGTTAGGCATTCAGTTAGTTCACTTTTTCTGTTTACATCTATAAATTTAATGTTTCTCATTTTCTCCTAATTCGCTATTTTTAATCAAATGTTCCTATGTATGAAGAAATATTTCCCATAGCATTATACATGGTCATCTAAGATTACAATGGGTTCATTTTACTTTAATGCTTCTTTAAAACTTTTGGTATAGAACAATCAGAGAGGCATACAAAGTGAAAACACAAAGAGAAAAAAAAGATAGCAGAACCTTTTAGAATTTCAATTCAGGAATCCCAAACTAGTAACTTTGACTTCTGATTAGTTAATGAAGTCTTTTAAGTTTGCCTTTTTTCTAATTAAATTTATAATTCTTCACAGATGTAACTTTTGTTGATGTTCAATTTGTCTCTCTCATTTTGTTAAACCTCACATAGTACTTCGCCAATCCATTGAATAGCCACATTAAATCTGTTAATACCATGCTCTTCAACCCCAGAAATTATTTCCAGAAGGCAAACTTGCTTTGAGAGATCATCAAACAAGACTTAAGGTACACATTTTATCACATTTTCCCTACCACAGAGCTCAGGGTGCAGAGCAGAATTCATGACTTTTGCACTGTTTATTATACTTTGTTAAATTACAAATCAAAAGCATCTGACAGAAGATCATGTATGAAGCCAAAAAGTTAATAATGTTCTGTGAAAAGTAAACTGTAAATGGAAAGGGATTCTAAATCTCAGCAGCACAGAGCAAATAAAATGTAGGTACTTGTCTAAATTATGGGTTTTCCATAGGCTTTTTTTTGCTTGCAAGAAGCAATTTTTATAAAATGACTATAATTTAAAACTTTTTTTTTCCCAAATGAAAAAAGAAAATTTCAAAGTGAAAGTATTGAACTTATCTAAATAAATAGAGTTGGCAGGCAAGCTAGTTTTGCCTAACCAAAGATCAACCTGGGTCCTCCCAAATTTGAAAGACAATGACAATTTTCTAATCAGAATGCATTTTATAGGGGGAAATGTGACTAAGGCAAAAATCTGCTTTTTAAACAGAATATATTCTTGCTAAAATTCTCATCAGTATATCTTACTATGAGGTGGGTCTGTCACCCAAAAAATACTAAAATAGAAATAAACTTTTAGGAAGAGCAAGATGTCTTCTAAATATTAACATGTTCATTTTCATCTTAAATCCTCCATCTAACAAATACTTTTCGCTTATTTCTGGTTTTTTAATGCAGTACATTGACATTACCTTTGAAGCGCCATGCTGATATAAAAGGGGAACATAGAATTCCGGTGAAAACAAAACCCAGTATTCTACAACTGATTTTATCATTTTAAGATTTTTTAAAAAATTAGCCTTTATTTAAAATGTTAAAATACTTTTCAAATGCTAGATGCTTCAGAAGTGTTTTTGTGGGTTTTTTTTTGTTCCAGTTGATTTGCATAAAATAAATTTTCATGTTCAAATTTTCTGTTGAGAAAATCATTTATCATGTCTCCAAGAAACTCACACAGCAGTTGACTTCCCTTTGGCAACTCTAAAACTTAACAGTGGCTCAATTACGCTTCTCTGTCTATCATCGCCAAACATTTCAGAACTGAAAATCTATGGCTGCTTCCACCCGTACTGCACACTTGGGCCTCAGGAGAACCCAAGCAAAGAAAAAGGCAAACATCAAATATTTGATAATGCAAAAAAAGCATGACTGCTCATGTATGCATGCCCTCAAACTCCTAATGAAGGGTGAAAGACATACATGTCTGAGATAATACCTAGTCCACAAAACATATTAAAGAAAAAAATTCCAATATGCGACAATACTATCCGACTACCTAATTATTTTTGTCCATCTTGCCATTTTAGAGAAATTAAAGATATTCACAGAAATTGCCTAAATTCAATGACAGCTCTGAATTTGTTGAATTCCTGCGAATGCTAGGTTAAAGTACATTCAAAAACTTCTCCCAAGAAATATAAGCCCATGAATCACTGACAATACATATGCTGATTTTCAATGACAAATTATTTTCAACAGTAATCCAAAAATTCAAGTATCAAGGGGGTTTTAATCTCAAGGTTCACTGAAATTATTTAAAGTGTCAAAAACTAAAAAATATATTATTTTGGCATCTTTATTTTTTCATTTGAAGAGGAGCCTGTTGACTATAATATTTGGTAAATTTACGTATTAAAGCCAAAGACTTTCTTTCCTTAAAAAAAAAGTGATATTAACTTATTTTTGTGATAAGATTTCCTTTTAAAATGTTCATGACTTCCTCGTTTCTTATACCAGTATCATCTAGGGATGATAGGGAAAGTTATGCGTGTCGCAATGGAAATACACATAATACATATATACATATATATATATATGTATACAGTATATACAAACACACACACATATGTTCTTCCTTCAATCTCACACAAAATTTGAGATTTATGTAGAAACCCAGAAGTGACAAGAACAGACTTGGGTATTCTCTTAAAATAGCTTTCCACCAAAGTAATTGTGAACAATTAATTTGTAATGATCACTTAATGACTCTAATCGCTCAGAAAATTTGTGGGGGGGGGGCTGAAGGTTAAGAATCATAGTTGTCTGACTCAGAGTTGACTGATGGAACTCTAGAACTAATCAAGTACCAGATCCAGTGTGTCATCATCCACTTTCCCATGTCCTACTTCTTTTATTTTCCAACAAATACAAACAATACTATTTAAGTTAATAAATTAATAATAATAATAATAATAATAATAATAATAAAAGTGCTCCTGTTAGTTATTTTGGGCTTTGCCCACCAGGACAGCAGTGCCAGGCAGCACAATTTCCCCAGCACAGTCAGCTTGTACTTACAGGGCTCACATCCGCTGCATCCACCAGTTTAGCGCGCTCCTTCCAATTTTCTGCTTTAGCAAAGAAGCTCCATGCCTGACATAGTAGGGTTCCAGAGGAAAGATGCGTCAGGGGTTTTTTAGGTGCCCCAAGTGGAGCCGGCAGCTTCAGGACGCGCAGAGGCGGCAGGGCCAGCAGAGGAGCCACTGCTGCAGGCTGGGGCTACCGAGCAACTGAACTCCAAAGCTTTGCCCAGCAAGAAAACTGCCACAGTGGACGGCCCCAGGAAGGCTTAGAGAAGTCTGAAGTGGCACCGGAGAGTTTTCCCTTCGCCCCAAACTCGGTGCCATCAGCTCCCACCGTTCTGCTTAGGAACCGCTTTGAGCCCTGCGCTTCTGGCCCTATGCGCAACAGCAGCAAAAGCAACAGCAGAAGCAGCAACAGCAGCAGCAGCAGCAGCAGCAGCAGCAGACGCAGCAGCAACTGCAATAGCAACTCCAATAGCTACAGCAGCAAGCAGCAGCAGCAGCAGCAGATAGCATCTGAGCACCCTAGACAAAGAACCAGCAGAATCGCATCCCTGGATTTGTTTGCTCAGCCTTGTAGGTCTGCCTGGGAAGCCTCAGGGCTTTTTTTTTTTTTTTTCCCCTTTTCTTCTTTCTTTTCTGTTTTTGCAAACGCAAACCACAGCTATTCTCTTGTCCTATCCTTATTGGTTTAAATGCAACAATTGAAGGGAGCAGGGCTCACAGTCTGACCCAACCTTGCTGCTTTAAAAAAAAATTTATTATGTAAATGAAAGCGCCCCATGGTATCTGAATAAACAGCTGTATGAGAAGAATTTCTTCTCCAAGACTGTCAACACACGTCTCTGGCTACAGCAGCTACCAATTACGGGCTTTGGGGGAGTCGTTTCACGTTATCTTTTAATACTTTTCCAAACTTTTTTTTTTCTTTCAGGTCCTGAAACTTAGTGAATCAATGCTTTTGCAAAAAGTTTTTTTTTTTTTCTTTTTTCTTTTTCATGTTCCAACTATCAGATCTGGATAAAAGGAAAATCTTAAAAGTGCTATTTCCATATTGAGTAAATAAGAAAAAAAAAACAAATGTGTAAGCCATTATCAGTTTAACAATAAAAAGTCTGAGTGATTCTGAAATAATTTATGGGATAATTCTTGAGGGTATGAATTAGGTAACACTTTAGAGTTAATAGTTTTTTTCTGATTAGGATGGGGAAATGTTAATTTAACTAGAACGCTGAAAAATGTTTTGAGAAGAATTTCTTTTAAAGAAATTCTCAGTGAACTACGAATCTATACATTAAAGCCTTAACACCTAGAAAGTTGAATCATTCACAATGATTAAATCACTTTTTTTTTAAAAAAAAGGTATCCAGTTACATTCATGTTTAGACAAATAGATGACTTCAGTTATTAGATGAATGAATGACTTATCTATTATGTTGGTTTTAAATATGTAAAGAAGGCATCACTCAATGATTAACACATTTTAATTTTCCAGCTACATACCACCATGCAAATACAAATGTTTACTTTTAAGTCATCTGCAGTTTTATATTCTAAATAGTCTCTATACACACTAGGTTTCCCCTAAAACTATTTTGTCCTTACCAATATTACTTTATATTATATATTTGTCTTTTTTATAATAATGAAAATCATCTCTTTTAATTAAAACTCTCATCTTAGTATGAAAAGATGATTTTAAAACCCAGTAACTCCACAAGTGATTTTAGGTTATTAACTAATAAAACAAACACAGTCCTTCTTTTCCATGTTATTTTGTAATGAAAGCACCATTCTGATGCAAAGAAAACAAAAAGCATCTAAGAATACAAATTCAATGTGAACTTCTGTCCCTTTGCCTGCTCCTCCCTTAAAAGGATGACAATCTAAATTCCTCCAAAAAGAACACTTTGTCAAACCTAAGAGACACTTTAAGCTGTGAACTCACCTAGAATTTCATTTTCTACAATACCAGCAAGGAATCATGGGTTAGTCATCTGCCATATTTGGAAAGCCAGGTCAAAAATAAGTTGATTGCTATTGGGTCTGTTCATATATGCAGGAAAAATAGAATTACATTACCACCTACAGCACTTTCTCAGACCAAAAAGTATCAGTTATTCAATACACTGAAGTATACATGCAGAAAATAAAATATGGCACGTTAATGGAGGTTTCTAGTTCCTTGAGATAAAATGCAATGTTAGGTTAATTCAATTTTGATATCAAATACCCACAGTGACTGCTTTTACTATCACATTTATGCCTAAGCCCCATAATAATAATATAAAACTTGAGGTGATGGGCACAGAAAATTCACTCTGTTTGAACTTAACATTAAATTACTGTATTCAAGGCTTTTATTAGTTTAAATTTTATATATATAAAGAATAAGAGATTTTTTTGATTGATGAAAAGGTTATTTTGGCAAATACAGAATACACAACCTACATGAAGATAAAAGGTAAAGTCTATTTTAAATTATCTATATTATAACTAAATTTATTATATTAATTTTATATTTAATTTTTATTTTTATAACATAACAAAATACCATTAAGGAATGATATATAATTATGAAAAATTTATGAAAAGCATGACAGATAATATGACCAATAATTAATGAGCATAGGCCCTATGAAATAACTATGTAAAAAAGATAATCTTTAGGTAAAAGTAATTTCCATGTACATTTATACTACTTTCACATGGTTTTCTTTTTCTAAAGCAAATAAGAAGGATTAAAAGCATCATATGTTTATCCATTTTTATCTGGTTACCATTTCTGACTAGCAAATATGTGATAAGAAGTATTGCATGTAGCTTATACCAAAATTAAGTTATTCAATGTAAAAAAAAAAGCCAAAATTTAAGTCAATACTAAACATTATGAGCTTGTACTGTTAGCTTCCTCTTTCTAAATTTTCACCAACCATAATATGTAACTTAACCATATACTTTAAGAAGCAAGTTGTTCTTTAAATGAAGTCTGCACTTTACAACAACATTAGGAAAACCTGATGAAAAATTGCATCAAAAAAGACTGGCAATAGAAAAAAATGTATTGATACTTTCTATAGAAATTTTAAGACATAAAAAAATGAATAGTGGCAAATAATTTTCAATACTACATTTATACAATAAAATTAAAACTCCAAAAAGGAAAACACTTGAAATGTTAACTGAAATGAAATGTTTGGACACTTTCAAGGAGACAGTATCTTTCATACATTGCATCTCCAGAAGATTTTACCTTACAGAGCAAACCATTGTCTAATTATGTGCCTCAATGTGTAACAGTCTGCAGTTCTGATAGGTCTTTACTGCTTTTCACTGACAAAATTTTAAATGAGGGCATGCTTACAGAAATAGCTGTCACTAAGTAAATAAAAATACAAATGTAGAGAGTCATGCTTAAAACAAAACAACTTCCTAGAACTATATGACCAAATAGCTGATTAATTAACTGAATCATAACAAATACTGAGCAAACCAAGAACAACAATGCTTTACCTTTTCAATAAAGTTTTTGTGAGACTGTGGTTTTTCCAATAAAAGATTACAAAGATGTTATTATTCTTTTTTTCTGATTGAGCATGATTATTTATTACTTGTTCTGATTTAATTCCACAGTTCTTAGAAGAGCTTAATTTGTCAAGAATAATGGTAAGAAAGCTGAAGAGTACCATCAGCACTTAGGAACAAAGATTTCTTCAAAAGCAACATCCTATTTAATTCTTTCCCATTATTAAAATCAACAGTTTCGGGAAAACATTCGACCCTTGTGACTCAAGTTGTCCAAGTAGAATGGTAAATAGAGTAATACACATTTCTATACGTCTAGTCCTTTTACTTCCTGATAACTTTCTCTCCGTCCATATCATAGCACTGAATTTCTGGTTTCTTTATGGAGCCTTTGGATACATGTCTGGACAGCTGACATTATGATTCTTGCTGGCACAAGGAGTGGTCACTTCTATGACCTACTATTTCCCCACTGGCACGAGACCAACAATGAAGGCCCTGATCCCAGGAGCCTTCTGCTAAAATGCAACCAAGTAAAACATCCTCTATTTATTTTAAGAATGATATTAAATTTGCCAAACTGAATGTCGACCTGTATTTTGCTAAATGTTTTCCATTCAAACTCCACATGAATAGCTTTTAACAGTAAATTTAAGAAGGCAATCACTATTAACTGTACCTTGGAAAATTATTTTAATAAATATTCTAGTCATTACCAACACAATATAGAAATAGAACCTATTTCCCAATTTCCCAAGATACTATTCTCTATGGATAATATACAGTTATTTATGTGGAAAGAGAAACTTGCTATCAGCTGAATATTGATCGGAAATAATATCTGTTTAAATAATTATTCTTTTGCACCAGAGCAATAGTACAGCTGGTAGGACATTTGCCTTGCACTCAGCCAAGCTTGGTTTGATCTCTAATGTCCCATAAAGGTACCACAAACCCTGTCTGAATGGTCCTTGAACTCAGAGCCAGGACTAATTCTAAGTAGCACTGGTTATGGCCTCAAAGCCAAAACAGTTTTATATATTTCATATATATATATATATATATATATATATATAATACTAGTATTTCTTGTAAGTGGGAAAGATAATACAAGCAATAATAAAAGATAATAAGAGATTTTTTTAAGAAAAGTGAATGGGATCACAAGAAAAGAAAATTACATCTCAGTTTTCAACTTTAAAATAAAAATAATAGCCTAAGCCACTTTTTATTCATTGCACCAAAATATGTAAATAATTGGTCTTGAAAGCATATTCTTAATCTCAGCAATAAGCTATTTTGCTTTCTCACAATGTGAAATAGATTTGTGTAAGAAGGCAGGTTGTTTCTTCATCAGCCCTTTTTCCTCTAAGGCATGGGCAAAACCAATCTTGTCAGCACCTCCCAATACATGTAAGAGGATCTGGAAATTTGCTTTATGTTTTTCAGCTTTCATGAAAGCTGAGTTCACAGTTACAAAATTCTTCAGAAATAATAACTATATCATGGAAAAAGAATGGGGGGCTAGTATTTATTGACTGCTTACTGGGGTAGGCAATTTATATACATCCAGTTAGTTTAAAAAAAACATTGTAGAAGTTTATCTGTATAAAAATCAGGTTTTTTTAAATGAGAAAAGCTTCCCCCTTCACTATTCATTCTGCACCAGAAACATCAGCTACCAAAAAATGGCAAAGCACTAGAACATGAATATATCCCTGTTGCTTCATCATTTTGGGACAAGATGTTACCTAAAAATATTCTCCGATCTAAAAATATGTGACATAGTGATATAAAATATATTAAAACAACATGTTAAATTCAGAGCAGATATAATCACTGTAATATATAATTATCCACAAAGATAGATTGTAATTTAGCTTGCAGTTCCCAATGTAAAAAAAATACACTGCATGGTGAAAAGAGAGAAAAATGTGATGAATTCTGAAATTTGAAGTAATCATTGGAAGAAATAGTTTGTTCATTATTTAACAAATATATGTGTTCTTTTCCTAAATTAGGATATATAACTACTTCCAAATTGTATCTTAGAAGTAAAAGTTTAAGGATCAGAGCAACTAGTTTAACCTGAACATCTTGTTTAAGAATTATAACATTTTTTCCACCTTGTATTAATATATTCCCTTCTGCCTTCCTTTAGAGAAATATTTTTTTAATCTTTAAAATATAGAGAGTGTTTTCTTCCTTTAAAAAGTATTAACTACCCACCCCCTTCCAGTCTCCCAAATCGAAGGGAATAAAAAAGAGTAACCTCTAAAGCTGTTTTAGACAGAAGGTCAAAATTCAAAGGATCGGTAATTTAATCCACAGTGCACTGCAATCACATTGCTATTGGAAACACAACCAGAAGCACCATTATTCTAGATGTTTTTATTAAGCAATGTCAATAGGTATACGATCTGAAGATTTCTCTCTACTGTAGTGATTCATACTTGATGGCGATCAAGTTGCCTTGAGTCCTTGCATTTTACTTAAGTATGTGTAAAATGGGAAAAAAAGAGAGATTTTTTTTCATGAACAACTAAGGAAAGCTTTAGCTTTCATTTGTTCAATTACTTAAAGGGGGCAGGAATGTAATCAAAGATTAATGCTTTTTTAGACTTTCCATAATTATAATTAGGAAGAGTGCTTATTTCAGATAGCTTAATATTTGAAGATTGAATTTTTTTGGCCACACCCGTTTGATGCTCAGGGATTACTCCTGGCTATGCACTCAGAAATTGCCCCTGGCTTGGGGGGACCATATGGGACGCTGGGGAATCAAACCACGGTCCTTCCTTGGCTAGCGCTTGCAAGGCAGACACCTTACCTCTAGCGCCACCTCACCGGCCCCGAAGATTGAATTTTTTAAAACATTGTGCTTAGTGTTATTTAAAATAAAGATGTCTGGAACAATTTGCTGTTTCTCTCCTGGGCTCTTTATAATACCATTGATGAGTCAGTATACCAAAACATGAATATGTCCCTGTTGTATCATCAATTTGAAGCAAGATATTACCTAAACATATTCTCCAATCTAAAAAGGTATAATACCATCAATGAGCCAATATACTGAATTGCAGAATAAACTTATGTCAAGGTCTGGGATTTGCTGATGGATTTACTTTAAATATGCATGATTCTTACAAACAACACCCTGGTTGATTGGGACTTACAGGCTGAAGTTATTATTATTTTTTAATCAATACAAGAAAAAAATAGTTTACCAAAAGGTCAAAGAAGCAGTAGAGGAAACTTCTACTATATGGTTATCATTGACATTTCTGCTGAAAGATTCCTCAGGCTCCCATTAGCTTGGGCCTCCTGGGACAGCTGTTCACTTTCCATCTTGTCCTTGCTTGAGAGGACAGATCTTCCTCAATAGCAGAGAAGGAATGAGGAGATTAAAGAAAGAGGTGAAGGAAGGCAGGGCAAAACCAAAGCAATAAAAGACAAAAAGAAATTCGAAACAATAATCAGAATGCCTGTGGAAGGATCCCATTTTTTTTATAGAAAAGAATAGTTAGTAATGTTAGACTTAGAAATTAAATAGAAAATAGATATTTGTTAGATATTTTTTGTTTAAAACCATATCATTTTTTGTATAGCAGTTCCATGCATAACATTATTTAGTTCAATGTCCGTTGGTTATTAGATGGGTGATAAAAAGAAATCCATCTACATGAGACCACCATCTATGTGAAGTTTGTACATTCTCTCCAGGTATGTGTGCGAACTTCTTAGATTATTTAGTTTCCTCCCATACCCCAAAATCATGGGAGTTAAATTCATGGTCAGGTCTAAAAAGTTGGGGTAGGGTGAGATGGTACAATGGTAGGACAAAACTAGGACTCTCCTTGTTCGTTGAGCTGATAGAATAGGCTTTGGCCATGCATGACACTGAGCTCATACATACATTAAACAGGCTAGAAAATGGTTTCATGAATGAAAGAGTAAATGAGTAAAACACTGATTTAATATTAAAAGTCCTGGGACCAGGTTGATAATACAGAGATTAAGATACTTGTCTTCCTGCTAGCCAACCCAGTTTGAACTCTGGCATCCCAGATAGTCTCCTGAGCCCTGCCCGAAGTGGTTTCTGAGTACAGAGCCAGGTGTAATCCCTGAACACCACCAGGTGTGACCCCAAAACAAACAAACAAAAAAACAAAAAGTCATTATGTATCTTTTTTGGTAATTCTTCTGTGACCAAAAATATGCCTTATTATTTATATCTATGATAACATTGGTTTTGTTATTCCTTTAATGTGTCCTGTTTCCAAGAACTATTAACAATGTTAAATGAGAGTTCCTGTGTACTCATCTCAATAGGGAGGCATTTATTCAATAATGTTATAATAGAATAAAAGGGCTGGAGAAATAGCACATTGGATTGAGTGCATGCTTTCTATATGAAAAACCCAGGTATAATCTTTAGTTCCACATGATTCCAAATGCAGCCAAGAGCAATCACCAAGAAAGGAACCAGGAAATACCCCTGAGCAACACTGTGTGCGACTTAGAAACAAAAAACAAACAAACAAGAAATGTTCGAACTCACTATAAATACATCATTAAATACTGAAGAGTATTTAAAATGAGAAATCATTCCTCTAAGCCTTAGATTAGAATTTGCCCTCAAATCTTACCTATTACCTACCAAATATTTATTTGCAAGAGTTATACTTTTTTGGTTTTAGTGCCTAAAGCACATTTCTGGTTTGCTGCTCAAGAAGTTCTCTCTGTGGTGTTCAGATGCTGGGATTGAAATTGGGGCTTCACATATAAAATAAGGCTTCAGCCCATAACAGGCTATTTCAATGGTATGTTTAAAATTAAGATATCCTGAATAAGACAGTGTGAATATTAAATTTCTTTTTCAATTTTCTATGTATTTTATTTTATGTCTGTCACTATCTAAGATTTCAAGATCTCATTTTCTTTCTTTCTTTTTTGTTTTTGTTTTGTTTTGTTTTGTTTTGGGTCACAACCGGCAGCGCTCAGGGGTTACTCCTGGCTCAATGCTCAGAAATCGCTCCTGGCAGGCTCATGGGACCATATGGGATGCCGGTATTCGAACCACCATTCTTCTGCATGCAAGGCAAATGCCCTACCTCTATGCTATCTCTCTGGCTCCTCCATTTTCTTAAATATGAAGCATTATTAAAATGTATCTATAGCTAACAATACTACTCAGTAGACTACAGCAAAATTCAAGATATAATTTGGCTTCAGTATTTCATGTTTTTTCCCCTGTGTCCTGTATTATCATATTACTGATTTTCTCAGTACATAATCTGTAACAGCTTAAACATAAAATGGACACAATAAGGTTATAGGCCTTTAAAAAATACCATGCTTGAGGAAGGTAGTTCCTAAACAATGAGGCTGTCATTGAGTTTAAGCCTTACATTTGAGGAGTGCTTTAAGTCACTATGTTATGTTCTAAACTCAGAACAAAAGTTTAATGCCACATTAATAGAGTTCTCAAGAAAGTATGAAAGTATTATAAAACTGAATGTCAAATTAACTTAAACAAGAATGAGAAGCCAAATAGAGTATGGTGAGTTTTCAGTTTGAGTATCATTGTTAATGTCAAGTCATGTTTGATCAATATTACTTTAAGTAAACCATACACACTTGGTTATTTGATGAAATATGACCCTCATCTGTAAAAGAAAAATTATTTCTCTGAATTCTGTTGTAGGGAAAATGGACTCATATTCAACATTGGTGGAATGTTGACAACTTCAGTCTCTTTGGAAAACAACATGTACACTTCTCAACAACAACAACAACAACAACAGAATTGAACTATCATTAAACCAAAAAATTTCACTTCTTAGCACTACCCCAAGAACCCTAAACCACTATTTTGAAAAAGACATTTTTGCTCCTATATTCATTGCAGCATAACTTACATTTACCAAAATCTGAAAACAACCCAGTTTAAAAAAAAATGTAATCATGAAATTATCTGCTATGTGAATAAAACCAAAGGCATAGATAGATATAGAGATAGAGATAAACCAATAGAGATATATCTGAGAAATTATGACTCTTAGAATTTAAATTTAAGACCTAAAACTGTAAAATGCATGCAAGAAAAAAAAACAAAGATTATAACTTCAAATGTGTGCTTCAAAGATGTCTTTGGAGATTTGACTGCAATTACAAGAGGAAATAAAGCAAAGATAAACAAATGAGACCATATCTAGGTAAAAATGTTTTTGTGTAGTGAAAGAAATTATCATAAAATGAAAAGACATTCTGGTGTATGAGAGAAGATATTTATAAATAATATATCTGATTTTAATTTTAAAACATACAAAAACTTGTAAAATTCAAAAAGAACCTCAAATAACCTAACTTTTAAAATATGTAAAGGATTATATTAAATATTTGTCAAAAGAAATAGTACTAGTGGTTAGCAGGACCATGAAAGGGTATTTATCATCTTTTATGATTAAGAAAATGTGAATCAAATTTGCAATGTGATATCACCTCATACCTGTGATAATAGATTTTAAAAACAATGACAAGAAACAACATGTATTGGAGAGGATGTACAGAGAAGGGAGAGAGCTTTATGCTACTAGTGGTAATGGAAACTAAGACAGTTTTAGGAAAACCAGTATGGCAGTTTCTCAAAACATTAAAAATAGAAACTCCATGTGATATAGTTTTGATAACTTTGGGTTGGTTACTCAAAGGAAATAAAAATCACAAATCAGTATAGATTTGCATATTCTTAAATTTGTTAAAACATTATATGATAGGCAAAGAATTAAAAACAAGCTAAGTGCCTTTCAACAAACGATCGAATAAAAACTATATATAGGATATATACACAATCACCTACTATTAAAAGATGAGCGTCTGCCATTAGAAGTAAACTAAAACATTCTGTTATTATGTTGAGTGACATAAATTCAATGGAGAAAATATAAATACTTATGGTCTTATTATCTGTGTCTATGGAGCAAGCAAACAAACACATTAAATGAGACAAAAATAAAGTTATAGAATCCAAGGGAAAAATCAGTGGTAATCAGAGGGGAAGAAGGAAAAAGTATAGTCAAATAGGTAAAAGGGTCAATTGTTTTTTATTTTGTAAAAGAAGAAAAACTAGACATTTTAAAAAGTTAACGTTTAAACTTTAGGATACACAACTCTATTAAAACACAAGTAAATATATGAACTTCTTTCGATACACTAATAATTTTTTCATGAGTGAAAGTTTACTCTGGTTTGTTAGAGAAAAGATAGCCAAGAACTAGACATTAAAGTGCTTAGACACACAATGAACTAAGTAGATGCCAATTATGACAATGAGAAGGCAACAGAGACTCATTTGATCCTAGAAGCTGTGTTGGAGATCGAGGACTTGAAGACCTAGAATGACTAAGACCCAGACAACTGGACAGGACCACACAGGACCAACTATATCAATACTAGCTACCAGTCAAGGTTCAGTTATCAAGCAATGCACATGTATCTCCATAAGGGACAAGAACAATAACCAGCAGAGCATATAAACTGGAGATGTTGCACTTGGTTACACCTCTACATGGGTAAAACTAGGATGACATCTGAGAGAACCAACATAGGCTCTCAGATTCTTCTCTCAGAGGGTGAAAAAGGTGATGAAGAAATCCAAACTATCATCTGAAAGGATCATCTGTTTACCTAAGTCATTCTACTTCCTTGCAACAAATACCTTTAAGTTGTTCTATAGTTATTTGTATTGCTATCGTCTGCTTGGCTACAGAAAAAAAAATATTTTTGATTTCACATATGACTCATACATAAATTATATAAATTATAATAATAGTGCCCATTTATCTTTTTGGGGGGGGGTGTTGGGTCACACCCGGCAGCGCTCAGGGGTCACTCCTGCTCCACGCTCAGAAATTGCTCCTGGCAGGCTTGGGGAACCATATGGGATGCCGGGATTCAAACCATCGTCCTTCTGCATGCAAGGCAAATGCCTTACCTCCATGCTATCTCTCCAGCCCCAATGCCCAGTTCTCTTATGAGCTCCAAATTATCACAGTTTTTATAAAATATAAAACTTACCATATTTATTATTTTTAAACCTTTAATAGATTTTAATGAAGTTCAAACACCATAATTTTATTATGGTTAACCTGGAGTCAGTACAAGGTCTCTCGCTCCAGTTGGAAGTCCTAGCCTATTGAATTTCCCTGCTCCTTTATTTATATTGTATTACAAGTATTGCCTCAAACTGATCAGTATGTCCAGGCCTTTGTACTGTTCCTGGTACTTAGCATTAACTGGCCATAGTTCTCTCAAAATACTAATATCTCTTTAGTGTCCCAATTATCCAGTTACTTACAAATAAATAGATTTCAAAAAATGTTTTAGTTTTCCTTCAGACATAGGGACTATGTTCCTGGGTCATCCACATACCAGGCAAACACCTTACTGCAGTGTTAATAGTAAAAAATTCTTTGCTTACAACTGTGGTACATATACACAATGGAATATTATGCAGCTGTCAGGAGAGATGAAGTCATGAAATTTTCCTATACATGGATGTACACGGAATCTATTATGCTGAGTGAAATAAGTCAGAGAGAGAGAGAAAGACACAGAATGGTCTCACTCATCTATGGGTTTTAAGAAAAATGAAAGACATTCTTGCAATAATAATTTTCAGGCACAAAAGTGAAAAGAGCTGGAAGTTACAGCTCACCTCATGAAGCTCACCGCAAACAGGGATGAGTTTAGTTAGAGAAATAACTACAGTTTTGAACTATCCTAATAATGAGAATGTACGAAAAAATAGAAAGCCTGTCTAGAATACAGGCGGGGGTTGCATGGGGAGGAGGGAGATTTGGGACATTGGTGATGGGAATGTTGCACTGGTGATGGGTGGTGTTCTTTACATGACTGAAACCCAAATACAATCATGTATGTAATAAGGTTGGTTAAATAAAAAAAATTCTTTGCTTACATTGTTACTTAAAAATTACAAGGCTTGGGGAGTCGGCGAGGTGGTGCTAAAGGTAAGGTGTCTGCCTTGCAAGCACTAGCCAAGGAAGGACCGCAGTTCCATCCCCCGGCATCCCATATGGCCCCCCAAGCCAGGGGCGATTTCTGAGTGCTTAGCCAGGAGTAACCCCTGAGCATCAAACGGGTGTGGCCAGAAAAAACAAACAAACAAACAAACAAACAAACAAATTACAAGACTTGGGACCAGTGAGAAAAAGAACAGGATATAAGGTAATTACTTGCATGTGACTGACAATTGGTAATCCTAGTTGGGGTCCCTGGCACCACATATGATCCCTTAAGCATTGCCAGGACTATCTCCTGAGCACAGAGCTGGGAGTTACTCCTGAACATTTTCTATTGTAATCCCCTCAAATATTACTAATTTTTTTCAAGAATCAATATTTATTTCTTAAATATAGAACTATTTAATTCTATAAAGGCACACCATCTCTGTAGACATTAAAGAAAATATTTAATAAAATGTCATACTCTGCACTCAGACTTGCTCTATGAAATGGTAAATACTTCACAAATGTGTGAAAAATATGCCCATAGCAGATTAATGTGGAACACTTTTCTTGTATTTCTGGAATGTTCAGTAGTAGACTACTCCTTAGCAACATTTTTCTAAAAAACTTGTAAGCATTTTTTTTTTTATCATTTGTGGCTTTTCTTGTTATTGAAATATATTTAAACAAAAAACTTAGGTAGCTGCTGATCAACATGAGATGTTTTCTGTCGCATTTCTCTTATGTGAGAGTTTATTGTAGTATATTGTATTAATTATTAATTATATAGTCCTAACATGGATAGAGTGGATGGTTGATGGTGAGGCCTTTTCTCACTCAGCCCAGCGCAGTCAGATTTCAGGAGACATTCAGTTTTATTACAAGGCCCTAACCGCCATGTGAGTATCTCACATGGCTTCTAAGCTAAACAACCTATCTTGCTCCACTGCATCCATGCTGTCTCTGATCTTTCTATTCCTACTGAGTCTCTCCTCATCCCTCCCTCAGGCCTTATCAACCTCCCAGAAGTGGGATGGTCTCAGTATCCAGGTAAGATAGGCTGAATGTTGGGGGAAGGGAAGGTTTAAAAAGAAAGAAAATAAAAATGAAACAAGGTTACCAAGCTTTTTCATTTTGGCCTATATTTTATTATATTTAAAAGTATTTATTTATTTATATTATTTATATGAGCACCATATAAACATGCTTCCAGTTGGGGTTCAGTCACAAAATGTATATCCCATTCACCAGTGTAACTTTCCTGCCACTAATGTCTACCATTTCCCTCCTCTCCCACTCCATATCTATCTTCCAGACAGGCTTTCTATTTCTCTCTCTCACTATCACAGTCTTGGTAGGTGCTAGTATAGTTATTTCTCTGTGTTTACAACTCTTTGTGGTAAGCTTTATATCATGGTCTGGTCCTTCTGGCACTCATCTCTATTGTTTCAGGTAATATTATCATACTGTCCTTTATTTTCTTATATCTTGTCTATCTCTCCCCCTCTGACTTATTTGACTTACTATAAGAGTCTCCATGTCCATTCATGCTTAGGCACGTTTCATGACTTCATTTTTCCTAACAGCTGCATAGTATTCCAGTGTGTAGGTATAGCGACTTTCTTTAGCCACTCATCTGTTCTCAGACACCTGGGTTGTTTCAAGATTCTGTGTATTGTAAAGGATCATAAAATTTCAGAGGTATTTTTGTATTGTGCTTTTATATTTCTAGGGTATATTCCGAGAGTAGCATTGCTGGATCATATGGGAGCTTAATTTCCAGGGTTTTGTGTGTGTGTGTGTGTGTGTGTGTGTGTGTGTGTGTGTTTTGGTTTTTGGGCCACACCTGGTATTGCTCAGGGGTTACTCCTGGCTGTCTGCTTAGAAATAGCTCCTGGCAGGCACGGGGGACCATATGGGAAAACCGGCATTTGAACCAACCACCTTTGGTCCTGGATTGGCTGCTTGCAAGGCAAACGCTGCTGTGCTATCTCTCCGGGCCCAGGTTTTTTTTTGTTTGTTTTGTTGTTTTTTTTTTGTTTTGTTTTTTTTGTTTTGTTTTTTTTAGGAATATCTGTATCGTTTGCCAGAAAGGCTGAACGAGTCAGCATTTCCACCAGCAGTGAATGAGAGTTCCTTTCTCCATGCATCCATGCCAGCACTGGGTGTTCTTCTTCTTTATGATATGTGCTAGTCTCTGAAGTGTGAGTTGACACCTGATTGTTGTTCTGATTTGCCTCTCTCTGATGATTAGTGATGTGGAGCATAAAGATTATTTGAGACATAACTTCAGCTGACATTATAAAGATTACTCAGATTTAACATTTGCTTGGATTAAAATATTTTTTAGTTTTACAGAGTATTATTCAACTTTCTTAGAGCCTCTCTTAAAATTCCTCAGATATATAAACACACCTTATTAGGAGCATTTGCGTAGATTCAAGTATTCTCTATGTAGACTTCAGAATAATCACTCTCAAATCTAGCTTTGCTGTTAGCCTACATGCAGTCATATCAAGGGTTAACATTTCAAGCCCCAATTCAGAATGCATAAGCTAGAATGAGACTAAAACAGTATTAGTCACTGAGAACCGACCTTGCTGGCTCAGGACCTCAGATTAGCAAAAAGCAGCTTCAAGAGCATCACTGTCCTGTGTCAGAATATGCCTTGAGAAATTTGCTTCTGTGCTTTTTGGTAAATTAGCTTTGTCTGAAAATTATTACTTATTAAGAAAGTAAGTATAAATATTCTACCTTTTGCTTTGAATAAATGGGACAGAGCTTGAACCCAATTTGAGTTTTTACCTTTGTCTCCCACAGCCACTCTGTGACCCACCTTTCAAGGGAACCCAGAAGATTCCTTAGTGTTGGGAGTAATAGTCCATGACAGGTGGCCTATGTATAATCATAACTATTTCCTTTGAGGTGCAGAAGCTTCTCAGTTTGATGTAGTCCCATTTATTTATCTCTGCTTCCACTTGTTTCAGCAGTAGTGTTTCTCCTTGAAGATGCCTTTAGTCTCAATGTCATGTATTTCTTGTAGGCAGTGGATTGAGCTTTTTGATATATTTTGCAACTCTGTGTCTCTTTACTGGTGTACTTAGTTCATTGACATTGAGAAAGATAATTATTATGGGATTTAGTGTCATATTTATGAAGGAGTTTGATGTGTCTATTGGTCAGTCTTGTCTTCATAGATGTTTCTGTTCATCTTTTAAGGTTGGTTTTGACTTTGTCAAGTGTCTGAGCTTTTTGATCTGTGAAGTTGTGTATCCTTCTTTCATACCTGAATGTAAGTCTGACTGGGTGATATGTTCTTGGCAAAGCATTTGTTATGTTGAGTTTTTTCACTATATTCCACTACTGCTTTCAGGTCTTGAGGGTGTTATTTTTGTGTGTGTGTCAGATCTGCTGTAAATCTTAAGGATGCTCTCTTGAATGTATTTTTTCTTTATGATCTTGCCACTTTCAGTATTGTATCCCTATCTATGTGATTTGTCATTGTGATTAGGATGTGTCTTAGGGTGCTTTTCTTTGGATTTCTTTTGCCTGATACTCTTTGGGCATGTAGGATTTGGTTGCATGCACTCTTTAGTTCTGGGAATTTCTCTGCAATAATGCCCTTGACTCTTGATATTTATGAGGGTTTTCTTCCTGGTTCTCTGGGACTCCACTGATTTTTAGATTGTTTTTGTTGAGTGTATCAAAGACTTCTATTTTAGTCTGTTCATATTATTTTGTCCCATTGTCTGATTTTTTTTTTGTTTTAAGGCTCTTTTACAGTCTTTTCGGTTGTATGGAGTTACGCACCTCATTTTCCTGTTCAATGATTCTATCTCAGCAGCTGTTCCTATATTGGGGAGGCTTTCCAGTGAGGTTTTCATTTTGCCTATCAAGTTACTCAGATCCGGTTTTTCAGTTTAGAGTTTTCTCATTTCTAATTTTATATTTTCTTTCTTATTAGTTACTCATTCAGTTTATTCCATGCTTTCTTTGACTTCTATGCACATCTTCTATACTTCTCTAAAAGTTCTTATCTGAGAGGCTAAATTAGTGGTTGGCAATTTTTGGATCACCGGAGTTGCCATCTTCAGGTGGAGGCCTATGTTGTTTCCCCATGGCCATGCTAGCAGTGTGGTGTTTTCTAAGTATGGTGCTGGGGTTCATTGAGAAGTAGGTGTCCACTGTGTAGAGTGGAGCATCATGCTCCTCTGACTCCACCCTTCTGGGTGGAGTTCATTTGTCTGCATTGACTTGCTGAGATCAGCTGGTATGGGAGGGGACTTCTGCTCTTCTGGGCGATGTTCATTGGGTGTGTGTAGAGAAACAGCTCTTAAGATGGCCTTGGATGGTGGAGATGGAGGCCTTTGTCCTTAGGCTCTGTCCACGTGGCTCCATCCCCCATTAACCGGTGGGTCTGGGTCCAGGAAAGGACGGTATTGAACTCACTCACAGGCAGGCTTCCAGAGAGATAACATCTTTATTGCCCTGGCCAACAGATATGGCTGCTAACCATTTATGCATTCAGCCCTGCATTGTCGTTTCTCCCTGAGCCATAGCTCTTCATCCAGGTAAATGTCAATTCCTCTCCATCCTGGCCAAAGACCAAAAAGGCCAAAAGATCTTAATCCTCTCTGGTCAAAGCTTTATCTAAACTTTCCAAGACTCCTACCAGGAATGGGTGAGGTCTTGCAGGTAAGATCAAGTTACCTGGTTAGAATGGGGGGTGGGGCCACAGGTGTCCAGTGCCACTTGTGGGTCAGGGTGGTATCTACTCAATAATTCTTAGTAGGATTTCTTCATCCTTTATACATGTTGTGCAGTGAATTCTCTATAGTGAACTTTTAATATATCTCATTTTATTCATTAACTGATATATTTTCTACATTTAATTATAAAAGGCCACCTTACTCTTTTGGAATTTATTTGCAAACAGACATTTTACATTTGGCTCTAAAGTTTGCTGTCACAGGCATAAATGGTTATACATTAACTTATTCTAATATTGTTCACATTCTAATTTTACCTAATATTTAGTTTCAGTAAAGTCTTCATACTGTACTGGGATTTGCATGTTGAAGATATTTGATCTATATATAAAAGTAAATTAGAAATTATTAGCAAGTATTTCTAGAAGTCTAAATTGTATCTTTGAAGCAAACTACAATGTTGACTTGTATGCATGAAGGTAATTAAGATATATCTTTCTTATGGTATATTGGATTAGGATTTCATGTAGCATTATAGTTTTAGAAATAATTTCATGCATTCCATTTTACTAAATGGTTCTGGTGTCTTTGGTTATGCTATATAAGAAAAAAGGACAAGTAAAACATGGCCATCAAAAAGTATCCCCAAGCAAAAGTAAAACAATGTACTATAATAAAAGTTATGAGTGTGGTTGGCAAAATAACATTGTACATTATATTTTAGGATGAAAGTTGACAGTGGGTAACTCAACCACAGAAGTAAAATGAAGCTTAGAAGGAAGAGGAGTGGCTGTCAACTTCTATTTTAAGCACCAACCCTGATTCTTTAGTTTTCTTGTTAACTTTTGGACATTAGTAACTCAATTGGCTATATAAAGATTAATATTCCTGTACTATTGAATCAATACCTCATACAACTGATATCACCTTTGAATACTGATTAGATACTCAGTTAAGAAAAAAAGCAAATTAAGGCCATTGTATGCCTTCAGATAAATACCAATGGAAAGAAACCGGATGAAGAACATAACCATCATATAGCATTTTCTATAATAACATTACCAACGAAAGTTCTTCATCTCCAAACTAAAGCATGTTTATAAAACCATGCTAACAGAAGGGGTGAGGAAAGTTCTCTCAACTAATTTTTCTATTTTTCAATAGGGTAGATAGATAAATAGGATAGATGAGAACGTTGGGAAATTGTGAGGACAAGAGGGAAGATGTGACTATAAACCAGGGGTCAGGGTGAGGTCTGGGAACAAAGTACAAGCAAACAATAACTTAGAAACAACTGGATTGGTATGATTTTGTGCTTTTGAAAAATTACATTTGTTTTTTGTTTACTTTTGGCCATATCCATCAGTACTCAGGCTATAGTCCTAGCTCTATGCTTACTCCTGGGTAGGGTCAGGGGAACCATATGGGATACTGGAGATAGAACTTAGGTCATCTGCCATCAAGGCAAGTGACTTACTCTAGTACAACTCTCCATCCCTAACTTCATTTGTGCTTGAGGTTATAATTAATTTATTTTTATTAAACATAACCTTATGGTATTGTCTATAAAGCCATTCTTCTGCAGTTTTAAATACCAATCATACAGGCACACATTATTTTTTGCTTCTAAAAACAATTAAGGATATTCTTAAGCTTTCTTCTTATTTTAGGCATATTCCAACACACTCCCCATACATTCACATTCATTCTCATTCACACACACTCACACACTTACACACAAACACACTTGTGGTATGCAGACACCATTTATAGTTGTCTATCTTCATGTGTCACTTGGGGATTTAGTGGTATTTTAGCTAACAGGTTGATTCTAGGCTCTTATAATATAAAAAATACTTTGTATATACAACATGGGCACAGATCCAGAATAAAGTCTTTAAAGCCTGGGGCACTTTAAAATTTGTTTTACATCAAGCTAATCATGTTATGAATCTGCATTTTCATTATACATCACAACCATCCTTATTTTTACTAATGACATACAAGATGAGAAGAAACAGAATGCATATATTACAGCTACCGTCTGATCTTCCATTCGTTAGAGTAAAACTAGACATTTTCGTAGAACCACAGATGAATTACATAATATTTATGAAGGGATCTTATAATAAAAATGAAGAAATAAGAACCAGATGAAAGTGGATGAAAGCTTTATTTTCATAATTAAAATTATATTATACTGAATTGAAGTAGTACTTATACAGTGGTAACAAATTACTATGCAGAATATTGAATTACCTTACATTACAAGATACTAAAATATACAAATTTGTGACATAAAGAATATCTCAAAGTTCACTACCTTAACAGACAGAAATTAAATTAAAAGATCAAATATCCGAAGTATTGTCACAATGGTTAAAGGTATGGCAGAGGTAAATTCTCCATATAATATGTCAAATTAAGTTTTACATTCGTATTTATTTCAATATGTAATAACATTTATGCTACAAACATAAAAACTTAAAAACTGCAATTTAACTCTTCAAAAATTATACATTAATAGGAAACAGATAAGCCATGTTTATATTTGAAGGCATATTGTTTTCTCACTGACAAAACTTTCCCAAATAAAGCAGAATTGGTGATAGCATGAGAAATACACATCACAGATCAATTTGGGATATCCTTGTCATGGATGTAACTTTGTGGTAGAGTATGTGTTTATCATGTGTGAGGCCATGGGTTCTATACCATCCCCACCTCTGTTCTCAGGAAAAACACCCTTTGTTGGATTGTTTTCTAAGATCTCTTTTTCCATAAGCAATTGAAAACATTCCCACCTCTAAGAAAACACAATTAAATGATTTTCCACTGAATTCAAAGATTAACCAAAATGATAAATCTGACTATTTCAAATGTTGGAGGAGGGCTGGAAAGAAAATACAGTGAGTAAGGAACTTTCTTTCATGCACCTAATGCAGATTTCATCCCCAGGAACCACATGCAGTTCATCGAATTTCAAAATATCTTTCCTAAGCATAGACCCTAAAGTCAACCCTGAGCACAGCTGAGTGTGCCTCGAACTCCAAAAATCAAACGTTGGAACAGTAGGTTCAAACACCTTTAGGTGCACGAAGAGACACACCAAGTTTATAAAAATTAAAGATATTTGCACTCTTAGAAATTCCACTTCTAGGGGCCAGAAAGATAGCACAGCAGTGTTTGCCTTGCAAGCAGCCGACCCAGGATCTAAGATGGTTAGTTCGAATCCCGGCGTCCCATATGCATTAGGTGCTTGAAAGAAAGTTCCTTACTCACTGGTGAAGGTGGGTGTTCTTTACATGACTGAAACCCAACTACAATCATATTTGTAATCAAGGTGTTTAAATAAAGATATTAAAAATTGCTTATTTGATGGTCTTAAATATATTTAGGTGTGTTCTTTTTTTTTTTGAAACACTTCTAGGGAGATGTCTATTCCTCACATATGTGAGGCCCTGGCACTGCAAAATAAATATACAAATAAGAAGCTTAATCTCTCTGCACAGAGTTCTTCTCTAAACACTAAAGATCCAGCATGGGGTGGTAGCCCCAGTCTCAGACTTTCTTATCTATCTGTTTATGACAGACACTCTAATTATTTAGTTTTTCTTTTTCTCTTCTTTGAGCAAAACATTTATTGTATCTTCACCAGGTCATTTTCTACATTCTATTTTTTATGGTAAACCACGAATTTTAAATCTTGGCACCACTGCTTGATCGTTAGATTCTGAGGACAAGGATTTTGCTGCTTTTCCTTCATAAGTCTGTTACCTAAATTTTTTTATAGTCACACATGTTAAGCACACACCCTACTTTCCCTAATTCCCTATACCCTGTCTTTTCCTTCCTCCCTCACCTCTCTCCTCTCTCACACCCTCTCCTTCCTCCCTTCTTCCCTCCCACTTCTCTCACTCCCCCCCCCTCTCCTTCCCTCCCTCCCTTCAGGAGGTACTCAGGGCTCTATGCTCAAAAATACTCCTGACAGTCTGGGGGACCATATGAGATGCCAGGATTCGAACCACTATCAGTCCTTGGTTGACAGTGTGCAAGGCAAACGCCCTATCACTGTGCTATCTCTCTGGCCCCTCTTTCTTTTTAACAATAATAATAATATCTTTAATTAAGCATCATGGTTACAAACATGTTTGCAATTGGGTTTCAGTCAAAAAAAGTACACCCACCTTTACCAATGCAACCTTCTCACCACCAATGCCCCCCAAGTCCTTCCTCCTCCACCCCCTGACTGTCTTAATTTAAATTAAGTTCATGTGAGACCTATTCTCCCAGCCTTTGCAAAACAAATGAGGTCAGCTTAGAGATCTTGCTGGGAATTCCTCTGTTTCATAATACCCTACAGATATCTGGATTGCAGAATACATCTGTCCTGGAGTAACCAGAACAGAACAAGGCTACATCATCTCTTATTTCTGAAATATAAACTTCTGAAATTAGAAATACTGTTCTAATTTTTCACCTAGAACTCTTAGAAAAGTAAATGCCCCCACAAGTGTATGTTGCAGAAGAGATGCACTAAAGAAGCTGTCAAACTCAAGCAGTAGTCTTCCTCCTTAGATTATTAATTATAATTAGTTATATTAATTATTTATATTATATATAATATATTATATGTAATATATATTAATTATAATTATAGTTAGTATTTTTGTGTCTTAGAGAAAATAGCAATATCAGCATTAAATCCATCTCTTGAGAAAGAACAGTATTCCTCAGAGGGAGACATATAATTCAACAGTGAATCAAGGGTTCTTTCTACCCACCCTTCCCTTCATTTCTGTTATTTACAAGTGTGAATCAAACATGGCTGGTTGATTGCTTGCACACACGGCCATAGTGCTCACTGGTCACTTACTTGACTTGCTCATCAAACTAAGATGTCAAACTTAGATGTGTTTCTGGGAATTGCAAATCTGGTCTAGATCTGGAACATCTTTGTTGACAAGGGTTTTAGGTATCTTTTACCTTTAAATTGTGGTGCTTTTACACAGCTGGTCGTGCGGTAGAGATTATACACTTGTTGCATTGTGTGCACCAAAGAGGAGAGTCTTTGAATAGCACTTGTTGCAAGCAAAAAAACAAACGCAGAAAATGTTTCAGTGACCCAGTGGGTGAGTACATACCAAGACATAACAGAATTTTCTCCAACCTTAAATAATTAAAAAATAAATAATGAAATAATTGATTTACCTCTAATATTAACCATAATAGAAAATGTAGGTATTGAGAAAGAAAAAGTAAAAAATCAGGTAAGAAACAAAAGCAATAAAAGTTCATTATGTTGTTCCAAGAGCTCTAATTAGATAGCAAAATTTGGAGTCTACAGCTGTTTTATTTTCAAATAATCTAATTGAAGACATAAGAATACTGAGGTTAGGAGGATGAGATAATGTCCTTGTTCTATCAATAAAGAATCAGAATTAGACAGAGGAAAGACAATAGACATTTAGTAAGATATACTTAAAAGTAAAAAAATAATTGGAGGTTGGGAAATGAGTGATAGTACAGTGGTAGGGCGTTTGCCTGCATGCGGCAGATCTAGGACGGACTTTGGTTCGATCACCCTGTGTCCCATATAGTTCCCCAAGCCAGGGGCGATTTCTGAGCACATAGCCAGGAGTAACCCTTGAATGTCACCAGGTGTGGCCAAAAAGCAATAAAATAAAATAAAATAAAATAAAATAAAATAAAATAAAAAATTGGAGGAGTCAGGGGTTTGGAACCATACACAGGGTGCTCAGAAGCTATTATTGACTTTGTTCATGAGTGGCTTCTGCATATACTCAGGGAACATATGTGATGGAATCAAACCAGGGGTGGCCACATGAAAGCCCTGTACTGTCTTAACCACTGTATTGTCTCTCTAAACTTTAAAATTTAAAAGCTTCTTATATTAACAAATTGCAAACAGTATTTTTGAAAAAGAAAAAAAAGCCTTCCAAAATGCAGCACTGTCATATTGACTCAACTCATTATTTTTTTATTTATAAAAGCTCAAGTGAAGACAGTTGCACTCACATTTAAAAAATAAAGTTCTGCCATAATTGAATAAAACCTTAGTTATACTTAGCCACACATTTTACTCCTGATTACATAAATATTCATAGAGAAACACCTAAGAGGAATAGTCCAAGTCCTAAGTTATGTGGTTTTTATTAACAGTAATAGAGATCAGGTGGGTAAATTACCATTGAATGACTTAAAATGTCTGGCCCTGACTTTTCACTATGTAAGTAGCTATTATGTATACTCCTGCTTGTTTTGATTTTGCAGTAAAAAAAAAAAAGTGTAACTGTATTACTCACACATACTTATAAAAATGTTTCTGTTTTTTAGTAATGCTAATTTGCTCAATAAGGTCAAATTACTCTGACATACTTCTTTAGTTTCTTTCATTTTACCCATCTTCAAATTTTTGGAGTACCACAAACCTAGAAATTCTCTTGCCCTTAGTTATGACATTGTCTCCAAGCCACGATCAGCAGCTATGATGTGCTGGCAAACTGCAAGGTTTTGAGGGGGTGGGAAGAGAGATTAAAAATAAGTAGAGGGGATACAAGGATTTGGAAGCTCTTATAAATTAGACATTTGCTCTTCAACCACATGAATATTTTGTCATTTAGAAATGGGAAGTATTCCTCTTGCTGGGTATTCCATGTTTTTGAGAGAAGATAGAAATCTATTTAAAAAAAAAAGATAAAAGAAATTTATTTTTTTTTCAATAAGACACGGTCTAGTTTTGAAATGTTGTAATTAAACTATTCTTGGTGATTTTGCTCACTGCCTTATCCACTACTGCCTTTAGTCCTGAAGAGTTTCTTGTGATAAATCTGCTGTAAAATTTAAGGATGTTCCTTTGTATGTAATTTTCTTTTTGATCTTGCTGCTTTTAGTACTTGATGTCTATTTATGGTTTACATCATTGTGACTAGTGTGTGCCTTGGAGTGTTTTTTATTTGTATCTCTTTTAACTCGTAGTCTTTGGGGGTCCAGGATGTTGGTGCATGCAATCATCATCTCAGGGAACTTCTCAGAAATAATGTCTTTGACTGTTGCTTATTTATAGGGGATTTCTTCCTGGCTCTCTGGGACCTTAATGATTGTTATGTTGTTTCTGTTGAATTTACCCTAGATTCTATTGTCATTTATTAGTTTGTTTTGAGAATGTTTTTCTCATTATCTGTGGAAGCAAATATAAACAAATGGGACTACAATGAACCAAGAAGCATCAGCACCTCAAAGGAAATAGTGACAAGGATACAAAGATTGCCCAGAGAATGGGAGAAACTATTCACCCAGTACCTATCTGGTAAGGGTATCTATCTGGTAATATTTAAGTTACATAAGGAACTGGTAGAGCTTAACAAAAAAAAAAGCATCTAATCCCATCTAAAAATGGGAAGAAGAAATAAACAGAAACTTCCTCAATTATAGAAAATACTTAAATCTGGGGACAAAGAGATAGTACAGCATTATATGGATGTTCGTTTAAATGCCTTGCTTGCGTCAGACTTCAAATGGACCCAAGATCCTGCCGGGAGTGATTTCTGAGCACAGAGCTAGGAATAACCCCTAACAATTCCAGGTATGGCCAATCCCCCACCCCACAGAGAAATACTTAAATCAAAGATTCCTCAAAGAATATGGCCAAATGGCATATGAATAAAATGCTACACATCATTAATCATCAGAAAGATGCAAATCAAAACAACAATGACATATCATCTCACACCACATTAAAAAAAGAACAAGAACAATCAGTATGTCATGGATGCAGAGAGAAAGTGACTTTCTGCTGGTGGGAATGTCGACTGGTCCAGCCTTTGTAGAAAACGATATGAATATTTCCCCAAGACTAAGCAATTGAGCTTTCCATATGATCCAACAATGCACCTCCGAGTAATATAAACTTGGGGCCCCAAAATACAATGCAGCAAAGGCATTGTGCACTTCTATGCTAATGTCAGTTCTATTCACAAGAGCCAGGATCTGAAAAAAATGCGACTGCCTGAGAACAGATGAGTGGGTAAAGGAACCATGGTACATACTCTGTGGTTGTTAAAAAAAATCAAGTCACAAAATTTGCTTATACAATGATGGATATGGAGAGTACAAGGCTGAGCAAAAGGAGTTAGAGGGAGAGGTATAGACATAGAATAGTCACACTCATTTTGGGGAAATAAAAATAGATTGTTAGTTAATACTATCCAAAGAAAATAGAGACAAAGTCCAGGAGGGCTAGTTCATGGTAGGACGTGTGCCATAAATATTAGAGGTGTGCAGTTATGGCAGAAAAGGTACTATTATGATAGTTGAAAATGATCTGTACCAAAACTGGGTACTGAAAGGAAATAATATGATCTTGATTATACACTTTCAGTTACAGTATTGCAAACCACAGTGCATAAAAAAAGGGAGAGAGAGAGAAAAAGAGAGAGAGAGAAAAGAAAAAGAAAAATGTCTGCCATAGAGGCATGCGAGGATTAAGGTAGGGGACATGTTGGGAGGGAAACTGGAGACATTAGTGGTGGAAAATGTAAAGGGTGCTATATATTGTATGATTGAAACTCAATCATGAACAACTTTTGTGATTTAATTAAGAATTAATTTTTAATAATTAAAGATAGCTTTTATAGTGAGATATTAATTTTATTCCCCAGCTCCCCTCCCCAACACATACACACAATTTTCTCATACAGTGGAGGAGCCAACATGATCTAAAATTTGGGGACAGAGTCCTTATTCAGACTTCTAAGCAGCAAAACACTTAAATCAAAGTCTCTAAGCTTCATGCTATTAACTCAGATGTTAAATAACAAAACTGGTTCCTT
Source organism: Suncus etruscus (assembly GCF_024139225.1). Classification (NCBI taxonomy): domain Eukaryota; kingdom Metazoa; phylum Chordata; class Mammalia; order Eulipotyphla; family Soricidae; genus Suncus; species Suncus etruscus. The sequence goes on along the minus strand of NC_064857.1, from coordinate 24,929,231 downwards.
CAGTGTTTGCAATTAGGTGTCTATGGAAGGATTGAAAACATTATATTAAACATAATAGAATGTTATAAACAGGTACAGAACTTTTTTGTTATTTTTGTTTGTGGGCCACAGCTGTTGATGCTCAGACTTACTTACAGCTCTGTGCCCAGAGATCACTCTTGGTGTGACATGGGAGACTATCGGGATGCTGGAGATTGTAGCCACATCCAAGAGTCTTACCTGCTGGACTATTTCTCTAATCCAAAGAGAGCTACAGAATTAATAATAGAGCAAGAAAATATTTATTCATACTAACACTAGAGGAGTACCAAGGTGAACCAAATAGAAGACATTTTTTGAAAGAAAGATGTAATCTGTTTCATGACAATATGATGTAAAGATATATTTTAAGTTGAAGAAACAATTTATCCTTTTTTTTGTTTTTTGGACCACACCCTGTGACGCTATGCACTCAGAAATTGTTCCTGGCTTGGGGGACCATAATGGACGCTGGGGGTCTGTCCAAGGCTAGCGCAGGCAAGGCAGATAGATGCCTTACCACTTGGGCGACCGTTCCGGCCCCTAATTTATCCTTTTTGTTTGTTTTTTACTTTTATAAACAAATTTTGAATTGAATCATCATGAGATACAATGATAAAGTTGTTCATGATTGAGTTTTAGTCATACAATATCCAAAACCCTTCACCATTGAACATTTCCCCAATTTGCCTCTGACACCATCCCCTCCCTCCCACATGACTGCCTCAATAGCAGCTATTTTTCTTCTTTCTGTCTCTCTCTCTCATTCTTCCTTTTTTCCCTTTTAAACACTAGGATTTGCAATATTGTTACTGAAGTGGTATCATGAATATAACTTTTTTTTTCATATACTTTTTCAGCACCAAGTTCTTGTCCAGATTGATCCCCAACTTGTTGTGACAAGCTTCCTACCATGGACATCATTTGGTCTCTGATTAGAAACATCTTTATCAAGTGCTAAAATTTCATATGTTAGGTATTATTTTTGCCATCATCAAGATTTTGATATGAGACAAACCAACATAAAGTGCTATGCATTAACTTGAGTCTATTAGGGATGTATAGGAAAAGATTTGGGGAGGAGGGTAATTTGAAAAAGAGGAGTGCAATTGTGCTGACCTTGCAGGTGATGATGCAATTGAATATTCAGAAACAAATCATTTGGAGAAATGAATTTTTTTTCGAAAGGATAAAAAATGAAGCAATATGATGTCTTGTTGATATATAAGCAAAGAGCTATAACACCATTTAAGAGCAGAAGTAATTTTGCCATATAGTTTGGTCATTCTGGTAGAATCAAAACAAGACTCTAGCAAGTGGTCTAGTTGAGATGCAGAGACAAGAAAATGAGATCAGGGCCTTTGAGAGAAGAGAAATATGTGGAAAATACTGAGATATAAATTACTTGAACTGAATAATTCATGTGAAGGATGAGCTGAGGGAAAGAATGTTAATGACTCACTAATTCTAATATTGGATCACAATGTAGAGTGGTATTGTTCAAAGAAGTCACGAGTAAGGAGAAGAACAGGCTTTCAGGGAAGGTGATATATTCAGATTAAATGGTCTAAGTTTAAAATGCCTGTGGGAGTTTTTAGGTGTAGTCTTTCAATTGTCTAAACCTTAAGGATAAGATGTGAGCTGGAAATAAATGTTAGATAATTCTTAGAAACCAAAGTAGGAAACTTTGGTATATGTAATGAGAAAAACAAAGACTGATAGAATAAGTGAGAAGATTCCAAGAAGGAAAGAAGCAGTATTGCAGAGCTAGTAAACATCAGGATAAATCAAAAACCTTTATATCATGCCTTAATCCTCAGAGATAACTAACATTATGTTGTTCACATCTTCCCTCCAAAAAATTTGAGCAAATAAAGAAAGATAAAACATCTTTGTCCAAATCACTATAGTAGTAAAGTACTTATAATTTAAATGTCATATTTCAAAAACTCAACAATTTCTCCTGTATGTGTGATTCCAAAAGTTATTGAGGAAAGTGGACAAGCAAATTAAAGACTAAATTGGTTCATGATATTTGTGTACGTATGTCACTAGTAATAAAAATTAGAAACATTTAATTAGAATAGTGGATATGTAAGAAATGAGGTTATCAAATCCATGTAAGCCTTGCAGAGATTTTTCTATGATGAGGAAAGTTAATGTGGGAAGAGTTATGGTGAAGATGATCCTAGTTATTCAGTTATTTAAGAATTTGGTACTTTGGGGGCTGGAGAGATAGCATGGAGGTAAGGCATTTGCCTTTCATGCAGAAGGTCATCGGTTCGAATCCCAGCATCCCATATGGTCCCCTGTGCCTGCCAGGAGCAATTTCTGAGCATGGAGCCAGGAATAACCCCTGAGCACTGCCGGGTGTGACCCAAAAACCAAAAAAAAAAAAAAAAAAAAAAAAAAAAAGAATTTGGTACTTTGGTGGTTAAATAGAAAAAAAGAATTTTGGAATCAGCATAATAAATATTACAGCTGGTAGGGCAATTGCCTAGAATGCAGCTAGCCTGAGTTCAATTACCATAACCCATATGATTACCTGAACCATCCAGGAGAGATTTATGAGTCCAGAACCAAGAGCACACTCTGAACCCTGATAGGTGTGGCCCACAAACCAAACATTTTTAAAATGAATTTTACAGAGCCTTTATATTTATGAACCTTTAAAGCAGAGGACAACGATAAAATAATTTTTCTACACCTATGAATTTACTGACTTCTAGGTAGCATCAATTTGAGTTACTTAGGAACATGAAACAGAAGAAAATAAAAAAATTCAATAATTGTTATCATGCAAAACATAAATCATACAAAACATAAATATCAATGGCATTCTACAATGCAAAACATCAAACAATGTTCAGGAAAAAGTGAGATCTAGGCACATTAGATCAGATCAGAGGAAGCACATTTTTTGTTTGTTTGTTTGTTTGTTTGTTTGAGGGCTTTACTTAACAGTGCTCAAGTTTTACCCCTGGATTTGTGCTCAGTGTCATTCCTACTATTGCAAACCATGGTGCCTAAAATAAAATGAAAGAAAGTAAGATTGGGGAATGTGATGCCACCATCTTCTTTTCCCCCAGAGATTGCTTTATCTATACATGAATGTTTATTGTTCCATATGAATTTCAGGAGTGTTTGATCTATTTCTTTTAAAAAATGTCTGGTATCCTAATAGGGATTGTATTATAATTTTTCCAGGCTTTGGAAAGTACTATCATTTTAATGATGTTAATCATCCCAATCCACAAGAAATGGATGAAATTCTATTCCTTGTGTCCTCTTTTATTTCTTTTTTAAGCTTGTCAAAGTAATTTTTATACAGTATTTTTATGACATTAATAAAGTGAACCATCAAGTACTAGAAATCAATCTAGCAAGAGAAGTGAGATAACTACACCATGAAAACACTTTAGAAATAAATTGAAGACCTAAAGGAAACTGAAGAACATTCTATGCTCATGGATTGGCAATATTATCAAAATGACCACCTTACTAAACTACTATAAAGATTCAATACAACCCATATCCAAATTCAGACAGCAGTCTCCAAGGACTTAGAAAAATCAATTATAAAGTTTGTGTGGAACCATAGTCTTATTTCTTTGCACAAATTTTGCTACCTTTTCTTCCTGGACACTAATGGCATGAATGCTAGATGTTTTAAAATTCTTGCTGGAGTTTTTATACTTCACTATTTTTAAAATCACCTTTAACACTTATTTTTTCACATTAGATATTTCAAATTCATTTACTTTTACTGTGCTGATATTTCTACTTCTATAAACCAGAGTAGTAAATTTTTTATTTCACATACTTTATTTTTCAATTTTATCATCTATTTTTATTTGGTTTATTATTGATAGTTTTATTTTATTTTATTTTTTTGGTTTTTGGGTCACACACACCGGCAGCACTCAGGGGTTACTCCTGGCTCTACACTCAGAAATTGCTCCTGGCAGGCTCAGGGGACCATATGGGATGCCGGGATTCGGACCACCATCCTTCTGCATGTAAGGCAAATGCCCTACCTCTATGCTATCTCTCCGGCCCTATTGATAGCTTTTGAATTCACTAAAATATTACCTTGAGTATCATAACTATATTAACTTTTCTAAAATCTTGATTATTTTAATTAGGCTTAACATCTACTGATATTTCCTTTTACTTTGAGAAGTAATTGCATTTTACTTATTATTTGTATGTGAAATACTTTTTGATTACTTTCTGGATATTTGACTAGTATACAGTAAAATGCTTACTCTTACTCAAATATTCTCTAAAATGTTGATTGTTCTTTACATGATTGTAAACCAATTACAATCATATTTGTAATCAAGGTGTTTAAATAAAGATATTAATAAAAGAAAACATTTCTAACTTTATAAATAAATATTCTCTATTGTAAAAATGTTGATTTTTCACTTATTTTTTTAAGAAACAATTAATCTTGCTAACTATAGACTGCAAATTCCATCTCACCTTTAGAGTAATGATATCAGTAACAATTTAGGTTTTAACGCCTTTGGTACTTACCCATCTGTGTGCCACTTAGTGTCATTAAGGAAATGGACAGTGGTTAATATAGTAAAACAATTCACAAAGCCTTCAATATATTCCTTTGGCTCATTTCCATACTGTACTTGCAGAGCTCATTAGGCCATTTTCTACATATAGAGTCCTTTTCTCCTCCTCCTCCTCCTCCTCCTCCTCCTCCACCTCCTCCTCCTCCTCCTTCTTCTTCTTCTTCTTCTTCTTACTCCTCCTCCTCTGATTCCTTCTCCTCTTCTTTTTTTTTTTCTTGGGCCACACCCAGTGACACTTAAGGGTTACTCCTGCCTTTGCTCTCAGAAATCTCTCCTGGCTTAGGGGACCATATGGGATGCAGGGGATCGAGGATTGAACCCAGCTCTGTCCTGGGTCAGCTGCGTGCAAGGCAAGCACCCTACCACTGCACTATTGCTCTAGCCCCAGGGAGACCCTTTTCTAACTTGCAGCTTTCTGGGATAACAACATCCCATATCTTTTAGGGACCTATTTTTAACAATCCTTTAAACAGAAGTGATAGTATCACTCAGAATGTAACTATAGTGCTTACTTGGGGCCTGTCCATGAGTCAAAAAAATATTAAAGTGATAAAAAGTATAATAGGTACCACCTTTCAATTTTCAGACAATAGAAATAAATTTTTTCCAGCTCTTTTAGATAGAGTTTTTCTTAGTTTAGAAAATTCTAGGTCATGTTTCTCCTTTTGATTGTCCATACTAGGGCTGCTTATAGAATAGGGTGATAAAAAATAGGAGGGGGCCAGACTACAATGTGCACCTTGCACACAGCTGACCTAGATTTGATTCCCGGAATCCCATATATTTGGAACTTAGGGACTGAGTCCACAGGGAGAAATTCCTGAGTGTAAAGCCAAAAGTAACCATGAGTTATGCTGGGTGTGGCCTACCAAAACAAAAACAAAATAAACCCCCAAAAAATGTGAAAAAGGAAAAATTTGTTCTCTATTTATGTTTTCCAGTTCTTGCAATACACCATCATGACTGTGAAATAATCAGTTCAAAATATAAAGTCAGAAGACTTAAAAATCAGTGACTCAACTTTTCCAAAGTTCCAAATGAATCCCCTTTATTTAATAATTTTCTTATGTTCAATAGGAGAGATATAGGCTTTGATGGTCTGACTTAGTGATTGTTGGTGGAAGTATTGATGCGTTAAAAATATTAGTCCTTAAATAGCTTTCTGACCTGATTTATGAGCCTTGTCAAGTCTTAAAAAAAATGTCTAATTTCTTCTAAGTGCTCAAATGTATTATCACAGATTTACCAAAATCATGTTTCTTGACTCTGTCTTCATTTATTTCTTGATGGGAACCCACACCTTGTGATGGTCAAGGAGTAACTTCTGTCTCTGCACTCAGAAATCACCCTCACAGTGATTGAGGAACCTTAAGGGATGCTGGGAAATCAACCTGAGTTAGCCATGTTTAAGGCAAACACTCTTCCTGATGTACTGTCACTACAACCTCCTATCTTTGTTCTTAATAGACTTATTTTTAAAAGTCCTTCTGAAAAATATAAGACAATGAAAATTTTGCCATTTTAGATGACCTTTCAAAGAGCATAATTTCAGGGGCTGGAGAGAAAACACAGTGGGTAAGACATCTGCCTTCCATGCAGCCAGCCTGGGTTTGATTCCTGGCATCTCACATGGATACCCTCAGCCTGCTAAAAGCTATTTTAGAGTGCAGAGCCAGAAGTAATCCGTGAGTGATTTTAATTTTTATTATTTTGTCTTTTATCTTATTCTATTAACTACTCTTATCCCAGTATGTCTTACTTATATTGTGAGATTTTCATTACAGAAATTAAAATAATTTTTATTTTCACACATTTCTCTGAATAAAATAATAAAGCTATAATTTTTATGAAAATTCTTAGTATATGTATATTATAATATTCCATAGATTTTTATTCTGTGAAGGAATATTGTAACCATTGATGGGTTTTTAAAGTCTTGTTTTGTTTTACTTCATTTCTTTTTTTTTTTTTGCTCATTTATTTATTTATTTATTTATTTATTTATTTATTTATTTATTTATTTTTGAGAAATCTATTGCTTTCTGTACTGGAAATATCAATTTAAATTCCCACCAATAGTGTAAAGAGTTTCCCTTTACTTCAAAGCCTCTCCAATGCTTCTTATAATTATAATTATACCACTGGTATAATAGCCACTTATATGTGTGCGAGGGTGATATTTATTATTCTTAAAGAATGATGTTTAAGTAGATAACTTAAGAGCAATAAGGTGTCTGCCTTGCTGGCTCTAGCCTAGGATGTACTGTGGTTCAATCCCCTGGCATCCCATATGGTCCCCCAATTTCTGAGTGCATAGCCACGAGTAACCCCTGAGAGTCACCGGGTATGCCCTCCCACCCACCCCCAAAAGAGAGTATCAGTTCTTTGAATCAAAACTCCTGTACTTCCTTTTATTCCTTTGGGCAGATTCCTTATTGCCAAATTTGAATAGCAATAATCCAAACTTTTAGTGTTATCCCAAGGGTTAAGATGCTCCAAGCAAAAGAACTGAGACTTTACATTGTGCAGCAATTCAATAAGTGCTACTGTGGTAGTTACTAATCACTACTACTATTTCTACTTTTTGAATAAATTTTACTTTCAAATTTTTTAACTCTTTAAGTTATTTTACCAGATATTTAAAGATAGACTTCTTAGTTTCTTAGTCAATGACCCAGAACCGACCACATGTCTTTCCAAGTAGATAACAACACAGATTCATCTAACTCCCAAAAGAGATGCAAAACTAGTAGCAAAAATTCATGAATATACTAGTCTGAAAGTTGACATGCTGGGTCTTTGGAACAGGGACAAAAAAGTCCCCCAACCTTTGAAGCCCTAGCCATTGCACATTAGACCCCATACTACAACTGGCCTCACTGAATTTATATTAATCTCTAAGACTCCTAGCCACAAAAAACCATATATATTCATTTTTGTGGATCACATCACCAGGTAAGGTCTGGAGTCTCTGTACTTTAAATCCTGTAGCCATGCCCATAAACCACTACTGTTGCCATATAAGTTCATCAGCCCAGATCCACAGGTCCTCAAAGCAGAGGCTGCTGAGGGGCCAGAGCAGTGGCACAGCAGTAGGGCATTTGTTTTGCACATGGCTGACCTTGTGGTTTGATCCCCGGCATGCCATATGGTCCCCCGAGTCAGGAGCAATTTCTGAGTGCATAGCCAGGAGTAACCCCTGAGAAACACAGGGTGTGCCCCCCAAAACAAAGCAACGGCTGATGACATCCCATAATTTTTAATACTGATTTCTCATAGAAATATACCAAATAGACTGTGAAATTATCATACAATCTACATAAGCTCAACAAACAAAACCAACAACAGAATGCACAATTAGCAATGAATATCTTAGTAAATCTTCAGACAACAGCAATCATGACCCCATTGCAAGATATGACAATTTTCACAAATTTTCTTCTCTTAATTAAATGTTTTTGATTTATCAATTTTAAATAATATAAAATTTTAGAGGGTAACTTCACACTTCTATGTGTGTATGTTATTCATAACTCCTAGCACTAAAATTTCCACTGAACTACTTAATTAACTATACCTGTAAATTAATGTGCAAACTTACATATCACTAACTGCCTATTCTTAGCAACTGCCACATCTGTCTAAAAGGGTAATAATGATGTAGTAGACAAGGGAATAACTATAATAAAACATATCTTAAATAAAAAACGTAAAACTGAATCAGTTGATTACTATAATCAAACATTTTCTTATTCATTAAGAACTATTTTGGGGGACCAGAGAGATAGCACAGAGGTAGGGTATTTGCCTTGCAGGCAGCCGATCAAGGACAGATGCTGGTTCGAATCTCAGCATCCTATATAGTCCCCTGTGCCTGCCAGGAGCAATTTCTGAGTGCAGAGCTAGGAGTAACCACTGAGCGCCACTGGGTGTGACTGAAAACAAACAAACAAACAAACAAAAAACTATTTTTGGACACACTGTGCTTTACTTCTAACTGTGCTCTTTTATTACTCCTGAAAATGCTCAGCTTAAAACTTCTAATCTCAAAGGATAATTACACACTTACTTATTATTACTGTATTATTTAAACTACCCAAGTTTTTCTAACAACAGATAAATTATGACTTATAAACTCAATGAAATCCTACTCAGACATAAGAAAGGAGTAAATTTTACAGATTTTTAAAGAAATTTGGTGGAAATGAAATAAATCATGCTAAGCAGAGTGAGTCGGGTAAAAAGAAAAAGACAGACACCAATGATTTTACTCCTATGTGGAGTATACAAAAGAAAAACAAAGGAATAATACAGTCCTCAGTGGAAACAACCTTGATATATATAGTATTATGAGCCAAGGGCCCAGGGAGAGCAGGAAGAGACTATTGGTTTATATTCCCAACATACTTCCTTTGGGGTGGGGTCCACACATGTAAGTGTTTCATAATTTACTTCTAACTCTGTGCTTAGAAAACACTCTTAAAATTGTTGGCAGTGGCAGGAGGTGGTGTTATGTACAGTTCTTGAGGTTGAAGTAGAAGAGTCTACAGCATGCAATACAAGAACTTAGCCTTTATACTATCTCTCCGGTCTTCTCCAACTATACCTCCACTGTCCAACATCAAAGTCCTTTTAGAGTACCTCTTGAGGAGCAGTTCTAGGTTGGGAGGGAGGTGTCCTAGAACTAAATTATACTGGACAAAAGAGATTTTAGTGAAGCAGTAGAGTTTGACTGAAAAAAGCAGAACTATGTCCAAAGCCTGAGTTATGAGTAAGAAATTTATGGTTTGGATGAGAGAATGGGAAGTTATTGTAAAGGTAGTAATTAAAAGTTTCAACTATATTATGGAATAAATATGTTGAGCCCAAATCTATAGTGTTTCCTAAATTTCCAGTAGAACTGGGTTATGAAGTTCATAGCATAAAAGTATCATGTACCTATATAGTTGATAACAACCATCTCAGGCTTCACCCAGAAGCCAACAATCTGCTTCTGACAGGAACCATTCCAAATCCTGCATTAGCAACTCCAATTGCTCATGGACATTCAGCAAGTATTCAAGTGCCTCCCATATGCTCTGCAAATTATCCTAGATCTGCTTCTCATTTTACTATATACCAATTGTTCTTAACCTTTTTGGGGTCATGAACTCTTTGGGGAATTCAATAAAAGACATAAATCTCCCAGGATAAAATACCCATAAACACCTCTGCAGAAATTTGGCCTGACACTTGTTTTATTGCATTGGAAGTTCACTCAAGCACGCAAACTATAAAACAATCTGCATGTCACAAATTTTAAAATATGCACCCTTATAATGAAAATAAGGATTGGAAAAGAAAACATTAAAAAGGCAATCTAGTTATATTCATAAGTGAGTGTCAGTGTTGTTGAGTTTGAAAGCAGCGTTGTCTTATAATGTGCTTTGAATTGGTATATTTGAGTCGTCCTCAGATACACAATTGATTTCCAAAGTCACTAAGTGATAACTAGTGCTAAAACATCTTCTATCTACAAAGCAAGCAGCACGAAAGGAATTATTTGGCTTTGTTCACCTTGCAAGTGAAGAGTGAGTATCACAAACTAGATTTCCTAGAAATGGAATCTAAGATGACCAACATACTAATTGGGAAATGCTATCAGTAAATAGATCATTGAAGACAGATAATAGCATATAAACAATAGAAGATAAAGCAGAAAGTGAGATGGAAGAGAAAGAAGCATAAAGTAGAAGGTATCTTCAGGAAGATCTCAATCAACCCAAGGTGAAGTCCTTCTGCATCATCATGATTTGGGGCTAAAAGCCAAGCCATTAGACTCCAATACCAATTAGTTCTCAGGTACAGATGTCTTCTGAAATGTCTTCTGAACCCTGGGGGAAGGCTGAGTTTTTCAGCAATTTCCTAATGAGAGCAGACAGTCAAGAAAAATGGTCCAGTTGCTCTATCAGTGCCAATGTCTATAGCTCAGTCACTAAGTTCTGAAGGGGCATCTTAGTAGTATACAACAACTTTACTACAAAAGGCTTCTATAATAAGAAACACCGAAGGGTCTGAGAGTCACTTTGCATGTTCAAGGCCCCATCAAACCTAGCAACAGTCACCATACTGAGTTTTCTGTGTGACACTCATTAGAGAGGCCTAAAAAAACAAAACAAAACCAGCAAAATTCTCCTCCAACTTAATTCTTCTATAGATTCTTGTGTGCCGAATACACTGCTACCATTGACCGAGTTTTTCTTTTTGATGACTTTTTTTTTTATAAATGGCCAGTGTTAACTTTAACCTGTGGACTTACTTTTCAGAGCACTACTATTTTCAAATTAGAACCCATCTGCAATCCCCTTTTCCCATAGAGAAATGTGAGCCAAAACAGTTTTCTCAGCCTGTGTTCTGAGAGTTGCTGCAGAATCTTGAATCAAAATATTTATCTCACACATATGTCAAAATTTTCCACAAAGTAAGCCAACTTGTGTTGGAATTCTGTCTGGTCAAACCTTCTGAGAGTAGCTTTCGCTTTTCACTTAGATAAAACAAAAATGTCTACTTGATAAATACATGCTTTATTATTATTATTATTTAAATTTAGTTCATTGTACTTTTAGGTCACATGTTAAATTTTTACTATTTTGATAAAGCTATTACACCTTTGTCAGTTTTCAAGACCTTTCCCACTCCTTGTTCTTATGTTATCTTGAGTCTACCCTTCTACCCCTGCTTCCATGCTTGAAATTCTCAGTTTTATAAGCAAAGTCCAATGGTTTGTCATCATTTAATAATATTTTATTGTTTTTTCTTCTCTATATACCAAAAAACTGAATGAGTAATTTCTTATTATTCTTTCTCTGATTAATTTCACTGACCATGATGCTGTCAGTTGCAGTGAATTACATGATTTCAGCTTTGCCTCTGACTGCATATATATGCCACAACTTCTTTATTCAACCATATGCTAATGGATATTTGGTATATATTTGAGATATATGGATATATGTTTCTGTATACTGATTGTTGTACATATCACCACAATGAACATAGGTTTGCATATATTTTTTCTAATAGGTTTTGTGTTTTGGGGATGATGACAAAAAGTGAATTTGCAGAAATATTCAGAAGCTTTATATTTTACTTTTGTTTTGTTTTGGAGCCATACACATGAGTGCTTAGGGTTTACTTCTGGCTCTGTCCTCAGGAAATAATCTTGGTGGGGTTCAGGAAACCATATGGGGTTTTGGGGCTAAAACCCAGGTCAGCTGTGTACAGGCAAGTATCACTCTGGTTCTTTACTCTTATTTAATAATTTTTCATAATGTTTTCCACAGAAATTGAAACAGAAAACATTCTTATCAACAATAAAAGAGGGGTTTTCCCCACTATAATATACTAATGTATGTTTAAACTATTCTAGTATTTGAAAATTGTTCTATTTAATTAGAGGGAAATGAATATTTTTATGACTCGAGTAATAAAATATGACCTCTTATTGGTGCATTTTTAGACTGCATGAAGCAGAAGAGATCAGAGATAGCTCTGATGGGCATCATCAGGTCTTCTATTATTGTTGTTTTGGGTTTTGGTGCTACTCTGCAATGCTCAGGGGTTACATCTTGATCAGTGCACAGGAATGACCCTTATTTACTACAGTGCTTGAGGGCATGTTGGAGATTGAACCAGGGTCAACCATGTAAAGCAAGCACCCTGCCTGCTGTACTATCTCTTCAATCTTAGCATCATCAGTTTTATCCAATAGCATTCTGAAAGTAGTTATTTTAAAAATTGTTTTTAGTAAGTGATATTTTACTTAAGAACACAAAGTTACATTTCTTTCTGAGGAAGAACACACGTTTTCTTCTGCCTTTTTTTATCCATTTATAGAACACTTAAAATTCTCAAATATGTAATGCTTTTGTTTGGATACTAGGCAATCAACCTTTTAACAATTACAATATTAACAACTACTGAGGACCTTTCAATTCCATTACAATGCTCTTATTTAACATCATCTCAATTGTCACATAATTCAAAGGGATAAGTACTGCATTTTAGGTTGACTTCTTTTATAGATAACATCAAATGATGTTAGAAGGTGAGCCTAAACTTATGAACGTTCATGGGGGGGGGGGGGCAGCCTTCTTAGCTACACTATGTGGTTTTTCAAGATTCTTTTTGCAACATTTATTAGTTTGGGATCATTCCTAATTTTTAATGAGCCTTCCTTCCATCATAGATTTCCACCTTACCTAATTGTACTTTCAGTATAAACTGTGTTAGTTTCTTTGGATTCTTGGGACTAGAGGCAGGGTACAACCAGAGTAATAGACTTGAACTCTTTGTTATATGTTCAGTGTTGAATAACAGCCCTGGATTGAACTGGATGGTGATGGATGGAGAGGCCTTTCTCCTCCAGCTCGGACCACATATCTGCAACCCTCTCCAGCCGGCGGATCTGAGGGTTCAGGGTGGCAGCGAGGAAATCATCCACAGTCAGGTTTCAGGAGACTAAAACTGTATTCAAGGCCCTAGCCTACAGGTGTGGCTTCTACCATATTTAAGCATACTCTCTTCAGCTTGCCCTGCATCTTAGCTTCTTTCAGCCATCTCTCCTCCTGCTGCTTCTCCTTCCATCTCTCTCCATCTATTCTCCCAATCACCCCTCCTTTGCCCTCTCAGGCAAACTTATTCATACCTCCCAAAGACCCCTCCCAGAAATGGGCAGGTCTTATCAGCAAGTAAGGTCACAGAGGAAAAATGGGGGGAGGGGGCGGCAGGTGAGGGTAACATCCAGCAATAAAAACAGATTCAAAGATAACTGAGTTTTGTCTTATTCTTATTGATGCTTTCCAACTGAACCCAGAGAAATGATAAATAAGGGCAAATTTGTAAGATAGCAATAGCAAGATCTAGTTAATCCTCATATTTAGGACATTGATATGGTATTTTAAAGTGAGAATAATACCAGATATTCACAGTTTTAGGCTCTGCATTTTATATCAAATTGAGTAAGAATTTGTCTTTATCTTCTATTTCCTGCAGATGCATTTTCTATTCTTTTCTACCCTATGTATGCCCCAGGAGTTTATTTCTAGCTTTGATTTAAATTAGGTTTCCAAGCATTTAGCTTCAGTTAGACTTGGCCAAGAAGAATAATCAAGATGTTTGGTGGACTAGAGATAAAAGAGATGTCTAGAAACTGAAGAACAGTCCAGAATATATATGACTTGCCTTGCACATAGCTGATATGATTCAATCCCCAGTTTTGCACATGGTTCTGAGTACCACCAGAGAAAACTCCCGAGGACAAAACCAGAAATAGCTTTATGCAAATTTCTGATTGTGACCAAAATTTCTTCACTGCTTCCTCATGTTTGATTCAGTGGTTCTATCAGGGTTTCATCTCCTCAGGTTCATGCTTCTTAAGCTACTCCTCCATGGTGTCAGTATTTTTTGTACACCCCAAATAGTCAGTCTCTAGGTGGTTCATCATTCCTTATTTGTTTCCTTAACCTTGCCTACATTTGCACAAACACTTCTTTTTATTAAATATCCTTCAGTTGTATCATTTGAGTGGAATTCTATCTTCTTCTGGGACTCAACTATTCCATAGAAAGAGTGCAACACTAGGCTAATAAAAATATTTGAGATATAAGAAAAATAAATAATTTTTTAAATAAGGAAATGAAATGAAAGAAAGCAGTCACTGGGAGGTCTAATTTAAAACTTCTAAAGCCCCTATTTGTGAGGTTAAAACCTCTGCTCTATGCAATCTTTCTTATGCTCCTCATTCATTCTCTCTAATGTTATTATAGATAACATTTCAAGTGTTATCTATAATTTTATACTTCAAGTATGTTCCTTGGACTGGCAGCCTTGGCTTTATATGAGGGTGATTTAGAAATATAGTATTTCAGGTTCTCTCTAGACTCATTGAATCAATATTTGTATTTTAAAATGTCTCTAGTCATGCATACTCACATAAAAACTTTAAAAACACTAGACAAACATGATGAGTTAAAATTTATATTTTTAGTCCACTGGGTTCAACTGGCACTTGTTTTTCTCTTCAGAGTCAATATTTGGAAAATGTCCAGTTGTCACAACAGGAAAGTACTATTGACATCTAGTGGATAGATACCAGGGGTGTTACTAACAATTCAGCATTGCATCAGACATTCCTATACAATCCCAAATAATCCATCACATCTGTCATTAATGCTGAGGTAGAGGAACCCCTCTTCAGTCCAACTGCCTGAGCTCCTTCACTATATCTTTTGTCTCCCTGAAGATAGTTATCTTGATAACTCAAGATAACTCAAATCTCATTCTCTTCCCATCACTGTCACCATTCCTAGGCATGATTCATTCTCTAAGTCTACATTTCTTTCCTAGAACACTAAACTTCATCCCTAATGCTTTCCATTATCTTACTCAACTCATACATTCTGTTACTTCCTATGATATCACTGTCATGCATGATTCCATCATGCCTCAAAATAAAGTAACCTTTTAGCTAGATTCTCTGTTTCTTGGTTCTCATCAAATCAGTCTTTTCACAATGATATAATGTCATTTCCCAATGGATGATCATCTTAATTTTCTCACCTAAATGACATCTATTGACCTCAATATTTAGTGTAGAATTTTCCAAATTACATCTCCTGGGCATTATTTAATTTGGTTCATCTGGTGTTTATTGGGAATTTTTTTTATAACATTTAAGCTTCCTTAAAAATAAATGAATCAATACTTGACCCTGTAGTTCATATTAATTGCATTTGCAATTTCTCTTGATAAGCCATGAGCTTATAAGTTTTCCCCCTGTTCCAATTACACCTTAACTCTTTTGACGAACCTGGACACCATCAGTGCTGTGAGTTCTACAAGCCTTAAGTTGGACTACTACTAATTTCAGAAACTAGTCCTAAGTTGTTTCTCTAACTCTATCTCCCCCAGTCTACACAAAAAGCTATCTTTTTATGTCTATTGATATCTATTGAAAAAAAATTTAAACATGTAATCTCAGAAATTTGAAAAAAATCTTCATTTTGTAAACTTGTCAAACAGTCATCGAATACACTTAGTATTGGTCAAAGCTTGATGTTATAGAAGACTTTAAAATAAAAATTATAATAATAAAAGACAAAACACCTACTCATAAAACTATTTCCTGGAAAGAGAGCCAGAAGTAAAAAAAAAAAAGTAAGCTAGATGGTCATCAGAGCACTCCTGGGTATGGCCCTGAAAGCTATATATATATATATACATACATACACATATACATATATACATATATATACACATACATACATATACATATATATGTATATATATTAAAGAGAGATCTGAACTAAAACAAAACAAGGAGGAGCATGAAGAAAGATATTTTAGGGATGGTCATGGAAGACTTTTTGATAGCATTGACAGCAAGTTAAATCACATGGAAAAGTGGTAAGGACAGTCCAGATAAGATTCACAGATGTGGGGAGGCTCAGGATCCCAGTAGTCCTGGTGTAGCTGACAAATGCAAGTTTATATTGTTACTGGAGAAAGTTGTCAGAAGACAAAGAATTAGGAAATTAGACGAAAAATCATAAATTAAACCCATTATGTAAAATTTCGAAGCATGATAGGAACTATGCATTCTACACAAAATGAACCAAATAACCATTGGAAAATTTGAACATTCTTGATAAAAGGTTTCTGTGGCTACTATGTAGAAAATAAACTTCAGAGGGCAAGATGAGAACCAAGAGAAGCCAATTAGAAAACTTTTAAAACAATTCATCAAATTATTTTGCATTATAAACTTATGCATATGCATAAATATTGCATTATTGTAATGTTTAAATTATGAATTTAAGGGATGTATTCTATAAATTAAGACACAGTGGCACAAATATACCACAAAAATAATTAACTATATACTGATAAGGAGAACTTATAAATGTCATGAAGTGATATTGTCAGAGAAGTCATTGAAAACTCAGTCCTTTGTAGAAAAAAATCGCTTCCTTTGAAATATTCAATTTCCTTTCCATAAATATTATCAAGACGACATCATATCTCAAATTTACTTCAGTCTGGGGTAGGTGTGTGCATGGAAGATAGTAGCTGAGACAAGATTGATAGTGAGTATAAGATTAAACTGTAAGATTGCTACCTGCATAATTATGTCATTATAATTTTTTATATTCTAGAACTTTATATAAAATTTAATATAAGTACACTACTAATAATATTAGCTCTTTAAACAAATATTGACTTTCTGTATTTAAATAAATTTGAATAATATGATTATACCTACATGTAAAAATTCAGAAATATTTGACAGTTAATGAAATAAAATAATAGGAAAATCTCTTAAGAGGGCCTATAAGTTATATTGGGAGAATATAAAAAATGGAAGATCTAGAATATTAGAATATCTGATAACAGATCTCCTGTATATTTTTCAGACATTGCAATCGTAATTCTTATTACAGTAACTTTTTAAGAGTACCTTATTTCCATTATGGCTTGCTAGATATAGTATTCCAAATGTACTTAATAAATTGCACCTTTCCTGAAAAGAAAAGGTGATGGATTGAAAAATGTTTAGCTTAACAATGCATAATTGATAAGCTCCCTAGTGCAAATAAGTCTCTAATAAATAATTAAATTTAATCTCATTATAAGAGTTTTCATAATGGGATAATTTAATTAAATGAAAGCCAAAAGGGTTTCTAAGGGTTGAAAGATGCTAATGTTGCTATATTTGGGTAATGGTCTGGGAATACTATAGTGAAGAAAGGAATTCACATGGGTGCATGCATTATTTAATGAACCCCTTTGAGATGGAAGAAAGGACAGATCAATGATAACTTGTCATTTTATCATTGCTTACAAAGCACATTTAAACAACTCAGGAGAGGTTAGTGGCAAAAATGCATAAAAACATTTCTTTATAAAGTCAAATATATATCTAATATTATACTAAAATCTTTGATTAATTACACATTTTCCATGGGCCAGAAGTTCTACTTGTTCTCTATCACTAAAGTGAAAATTATATGAAAATCTCATAAGCTGCTGTACAGTCAGGTCAGATCTGACTCTAAGTGAAAGTAATAATGGATACGGCATGTATATCTGATACTAAAAAATTGATAGCTGAGTCAGAGGGGACCCATTAACAAGCTTTTTGAGTGGGCAGAGTTTTGTGCTTCAAGTCTCCAGAAGCACTTAGCCAGACTAGAATAGTAAAATTGTAGTCTAAGTAGTTATCTCAGTTACAGGTGATCAGTTATAAATTAACACAAATGATAAAAGGCATCATTATTCTATCAGATATTATTTTTGAAAGCATCATTTTGTCAGAGGCAAAGGTGCAAACACCACAAAATTTGAAGCAGGTGAACAAAGCAAAACGTTTCCCCTACCAATAAAAATGTATAAACCAGACACATTCTTGGTTTTGTAAAAATTAAATAGAAATACACATCCTGGTGATGTCCAAATATGCATTTAAAACAGCATGCATTCGTCTCTGAACGCCTGGGAAATCCATGTCTGGGGCTAATGGTTTAGTCTCTGAAACCTGACTCTCCTGGCCTTGGAAAAGAGTTAACCTTGTTTACAGGAAAACTTCTTGTTGCTTATCAGGGATAAGGGGTTGAATGAGCAGAGAATCCCTACTTTAGACCCTGGAAGTGATAAATCAATTCTTTTAAAGTTAGTGTTGCTGCAATGAATCTCATTGAAACTTTGATGACTTTTTCTCTTGGACAAAAATTTATTATTGAAATAGAAAGTTGTGGTGAAGGATACACATTATATATTTCCTAGTCCTCCTGCATTTTATAGAGAGAAAACTGAAGTCCAAGAAAGGTGACTAGATTGGGGCTAGCCAAATGTTTAAAGGTATAACTAAATAATATAATTTTTTTCTGATTTCCAATAAGACTGTTGTTTGTTTTCACTGTGTGCCAATTTTCCAAAAGAAATTTTTGATCAGTCTTTCCCAAAATTTACATCCATCATTACAAGCTCAATTGTGCATGTGAGCAAAGGCTGTGTATGTCAGGTGTGGACAATTTGTCATAGAAAAATCCTAAGGGGTTGAGGAAATAAATGATTCAGTCCTTTGAACAGCTGTTTAATGGTGACAGCGGTCAACCATAGGTTACACAAATACAGTGAACTGGTTTTATCTACTCTTCCCTTGGCCTCTTCCAAACTTCCTCCATTCTCTGTAGCCTTCAATTAAGACATATGGGATGTCCAAAAGGTACCTGAAACTGAACTCACGTGCTCTCAACAGCTGCTGTCATCGCACCTGCAGAACGAACAATGGATTGTTCTTTTGTGTACAGTGTGCAAAGAGTGGCAACACTGACATGGGGCAGAGGGTAGCCTAAGATTTGAAAAGCACTGTTGTCAATATTCTATGTTGCTCTTAATTTTTTTAGACACAATGATTATCTGTTGCTTTCAATTTTTGAAGGAAATAAATATGTGATGTAGATAACTTCTTTCACATGTGATTTTTACCCCAATACATGTGGTTTTTATCCAAAAATCTTTTATTTATATAAAGATGTTATATCTGTAGCTGATAATGTCTTTGCAGTACATATCTTTTACTTTGTATGTTAAAAAATGAAAACTACTATATATAGAAAGTTTTCCAGCTTTACTTAATTTTGTTTTATTTAATAGGGATATTAGTGTATTTTCTAGGAAAAGAGAAGACATTTAGAAATCCTCACTCTGGAGACACAAAGCATATTCTATGTATTCAATAGCTATACTGTATTCCAAAAGCTATATTTATTACTGATTTTGAGGTAACAGGAATGAATGTGCGTAGGTGGGTTAAATTTGTTTCATGTTTTCTTTTTATAGAAATACAATTACCTATGCTGTTTTTGTTTAAAAATTGTGGTTGTCGATATATTCTCAGGGAAAGGAACTTAGGTGTAGATACTATTCTTAGGAATAATAGTATACAATAAGCATGATTGGTTTCTTTTCTACAAATGAGGACTCTAAACTCAGAAATTTATCTAATATCACACACACACTTGGCAAAATCAGAATCTTAATCTTTTTATTTTTAATTAAGGTACATATTTTCCCCTGCAGCATAGTATGCTACAAAAATGTGTTAAATCCCATTATAATGCAGCTTCCATGTTTGTTTTTGAAATATTTTTATCTTTAGTCTGTGTTTCATCCATCTCTGATTTATCTGATGTATTTAGTTCATTTTTCCCAAGTTTTCAAGAAAGTTCATAATTAGATTAAAAATTGTTTTATAGAAATATACAAAGAATAGTAATGATTTTCAGTGAATTGATACATTTCATTGGCATGACTAATGTGGTTACCCCACTTTTCTTTACAGTGCAGTTTGTGAATTTGCAACAGAATTAGTGAACCATAACATAAAGGTAGGAAATGAACAAATACCCTCTTTAGTAAATGCTTTTAATATGTATCAAAAATATAATACTAATATTTGAAATATTATAAGTAAAATATTTTAATTTCCTATATATAGACATTTTAATATAAAATAGTAAAGATAACTCATGTAAGATTCCTATTTAAAAGGCATAGATACTCAAATACATTTATAATACATTTTTCAAGAAAATGTATGAGCAAAATCTGAAAACAATTGATTACATTCAAGTATTTGCTATCAGGTTAGAATCATTTTGTAACCCCATAGTTTTAACACTTCTTCCTTTTTATTTTATTTTTTTTTTTGGTGAAGCAAGATTGTTATTAAAACTAATTAGAAAAAAAGTGAGGGGAGAAAGTAAGAGAGAGAAAAAGAGAGAGGTGTTCAAAGGAGAGCACAGTTTGAAGAGCAAGCCTTTTTTCTATCTTTTATTAATACTTCTCTTTCTTTCACAGTCTTAGGCTGATTTTGACACTAGGTTGATGAAAACCTGTATATTTAGAAAACTACCCTCTTCTTACAGAAATTTAAAAATTTCTGTTATATTTAAGCATAAGATAAAAGGTTTCCAATAAGACATAAAGGTACTTACACGTGGCTACATGTATTTTCTGAACCTATCCTAGACATAAAGATTTTTAAACAAAGATTTTAAATCATAGATTGTAGTGAGGGCTCAGTGTCTAAAAGCACTAACCTTGCTTTTAGAGACCATGAGTTTGATAGGATGCAAACACCATAAACTAAAGAACAACTTCAGAAATATAAGAACTGTGTGTATGAGGAGTGGAACCAGCCAGATGTACATCCAAGTGAGCACTCCAACCAAGTGTTGCAGCCTCATAGCTAAGACTGCAAGCTATTACAATAACAAAAGGAAAGAAAGAGGATAAGAAGAATTCTGCCTAGAAAATCTTGAGAATCCCATCAGATTTCCTGAAAATTTATAGTCAGAGCCAAGATTTTTTGTTCACATATACAATCCCACGATATACTTATACAATCAAATCCAGTGGTTCAGCTAATAATGATGATGTATAAACACATGAGTAAATAGGCATGGTTGCTGAGTCTAAAACTAAAATTCTAGTATTGTATTTGAAATGTCTTAAAACTGTTTTGTCTGGGACTGGAGCAGTAGTATAAGGTTTCAAGTATTT